>NC_040036.1:61175701-61537936 GCF_003713205.1 Coffea eugenioides
TTTTTTCCAAGATAAAGACTAGAAGAAGTTTTGGTCAAAGTCAAGGTTCCATGATTTTGTTACAAATGGCAAATCAAGAGTTAATCCTTATCTAATTGTCTTCCAAACACTAAAATATCTAGCCAACCTTTAATTATCTCTTAACACCTTATAAAACAATATTCCTTTGCACAATACCCCTCCTAATCTTCCAAATTTACCGCACACCTCGCTAGTGGATCCCACTTCCATAATGCGCTATGAGCTTAACGTGCACTAACTTATAAAATAAAATTGATAAAAATCTTGACTCACTTATGAAAGTATCTAATAAATTAAGGTAAATAAAGTAAAGTAAAAGAAAACGTATTCAAAGAAATAAGATAAAATATAAAAAAATTTTCGGGTCCTCACAATTCCTCACAGACATGACCCAACTCGTTCAATCTATTAAATAATGAGTAAAATATAGAAAAGCCCCTTGAGGTTAAGCAAACATATAAAAAAAACCCCATATCGTTTCAAAACATACACTTTGATACCTTATGGTTTGAACTAATTTAAAAAAGCGACGGAAATACTCTAAATTAACGGGTTTGAAATACATGTGCTTCTTTTGAGAGTATTTGTACATGAAACAAATAGATTTTTAGTTGATAGGCCTATTATACCCTTAGACTTATAATACAGAAAAACCCTCTGTGATTAAGCAAACCTACAGAAAAGTCCCTTATGATTTCAAAGCATACAATACAGTACCTCGTGGTTTGAACTAATGTGAAAAATTGACAAAAATAATTTAAATTAACAAGTTTGAGGTTGCTTGACATGGAAAGTAATTTTTTAAATCAAATTTTTAGCTGATATAACTATTAAACCCCTTAGAACTTATAAAATTTCCAAAAACAACCCAAAACTCTCAAATATAACTCTCCTTATCTCTATACACAAAATAAATAAATAAAAATTTTCGAATAAAACTCACTTTATTTCTATACACAAAATAAATAAATAAAAACTTCCAAATACGACTTACCATATTCCTATGCACAAAATAAATAAATAAAAGCAACATTTAACCATAGGGGGCTTTTCCGTAGGTTAATTTAATCACAAGGGATTTTTCCGTAAGTTTGCTTAATAGGATCGTTATTAGAAGGTCTTTTATGGCTTATATATATATATTAGGGTAATTGTGTCATTTCATCCGTCTCTGTTAGTTTTGATGATTTCCATTACTGTTTCAAATTAGTTGAAACCATGAGAGGTCGAAATATACGATTTGAAACCATAAGGGGTTTTTCTGGTTAGTTTAACCATAGGAGGCTTTTTTTGTATTTTACCCTTAAATAATTTATGTCATAATAATCATTTGTAACATGAGCAAATGTATTTATAAGATTAAATCATTAACCTCAAATTAAAGTTTTCAATTTTTGTCAAATATAATACATAAAAAAGTTTTCAAAGTGAAAAGCCAAGTTGAACTTATAGTTTTCAACCAAGAAAAAGTCTAATAACTATGCAAAATTAAACATGAGCTTTCAAATCTCCTAGTTGCAATCTTCAAGCCAGACTTGTAAGCTTTTGTAACTATCCAAATAACAAGCTTCCATTTCTTCAACCACTATTTCAATCCACCTAAGTAGCATAATGAAAAAATTAATTTAATCTTTAGATACAAATTACAAATGCATAAATGCATAAAAAAAAAGAATATGTTAAAAGTCTAGTTATCTCATATAATGCTACTGGTTGTGTTAGAAGCCTGAATTGACTTAGAAGTTTGTGAATTGATATTCAATGTCATGATGTTTTTAGTGAGATCATCCAAATTCAATTGTGTAGTATCTAGACCTGGCAATTATGCCCAAAACCCAACAACCCACCCAACCCACCCACTAATTTGAGAGGTTGGGTTTTGGGTCAATTTTGGGTTGGGTAATAAAAATCCACATATATTTTGGGCGGCTTGGGTATTTATGTTGGGCCCCATTACCCAACTTAAGAAAAAAATAAATAAACAAATTAAAATCAAAAAACAAGAAATAATAATGAAAGTAAACACGTGCTTTGTTCAATTTAGGAGCTGTATGATCGCGGAGCCAGAAAATTTGGATTTCTGAGCTTATGCCCCTTGGGTTGCTTGCCAGCCCTCCGAGTTCTCAATCCTAAAGGCCACCATGCTGGCTGTTTTGAACAAGCTAGTGCTCTAGTATTTGCACATAACAATGCTCTACAGGCTGTCCTCCCCAATCTTGAACTCCTGCTCAAGGGTTTCAAATACTGCAACTCCAATTTCATTTCTATGATTGGCTTCTTGATAGGATTAATGATCCCACAAAGCATGGTAAGTTAATAATCCACAAGTTTATTTTAGTGTGTTTGTATGTGTAAAAATAAAGTATTTCAAAAGAGCTTAAAAAGCGAGTGTGTGTTTGTATCTGTGAGTGTTTTAGTGTGTGAAAATATGTCAATCTATGTGAAAATGTGTTTATTTGTGTGAAATTTTTTTTATTGTATGTGAAAATGTATTTGAGAGAGTTTATGTATCAAAATCTATTAATTAATATATTGGGTCACATTTGGGTCACCCAATATGACTCAACCCAAAATTAATCTAATTTAAAGTTGGGCGGGTTGGGTGTAACCCATTTAAATGAAAACCCAATATTAACCCTCCCAAAACCCGCTCAACCCGCCCAATTGCCAGGTATAGTAGTATCTAACAACGATATTACAAATACTTTGTTGCTAAGCCTTCATTGAAATATTAAATGAAAATGTAACACGAAAGAAAGAAGGTTTGTAATAGTTACCTCCATATTCAAACAACCAATCTCGAGTACAAATTAAAGCTTCCACAACATCTGATTTAAGACAACAACAATATTGATCAAGAATTTGTCCTCCAATACTGAAAGCTGATTCCGATGCGACGTAATTGGAATAGCTAAGACATCACGTGCCATTTTAAAAAGATCCAGATAGTGAAATTGGTTAGTTTTCCAATAAAGAAAAACATCGAGTTAAACATCTATGTCAATTCTACGTTCATCTAAGTACAACTCCAATTCACTTTTTTGTACACTTGCCACTTGATCTTCACTCTCAAAATTATCAAACTCCTATTCAAAAATTAAATGAAACATCAACATAATTTTTAATATATTAATCAAATAACAAAAAAAAAACATATTGTGATTTATAAAAGAAACAATCAAAGCAAAGACGAATATTACCCCACTGCCACCATAAGTATCACTAATTTGGGAAGAACACATTGTTGCTTGACTAGATGTCTTAGAATTCTTGCTCATTATTCTTCAAAAAGTAGGAATAATTTTTCTTTGACTAATGCATTCTCTAGACTTTTTATCATAAAGAATCCTATAAGAAAACTCCACAAATTGTATTTTATAGCGGGGATCAAGAACATCCACTATTGCTAAAATAACATTATACTCCACCCAATACTTCTCAAATTTTGTATTCATTTGAGTAGCCATAAGGGATAGAAAGCCGTCTAAATTTTTCATCTCAATCTTTTTTTTTTTCATCTCAATCATAAGTGCGTGTTTCACCAAAAATATTTGCAAAAAATATAGATTAGCTATTGTATATTTTGTTCCAGAAAAAGTACAAGTGGCCTCATAAAAGACTTGTAAAAACTTGCATATCTTTTTCACCTTGTTCCACTCATCCATTGATGGACAATCTTTGAATGTCGAGTCACTCAATCGTAGGTCAAGAAAAGCTCTGAGATAGTACATTGTATTGTTAAGGATAAAGTACATTAAATTATATTCACTGTCAATGAAATGGGGCATAAGAAAAATATAGCTATCTGTAGCAATCAAAGTCCACAAATTAAAAGCAAAATAGAATTCTCCCTTGGCAATTAGATAGCATAGCTTTCACCTTCTTAATCTCTATTACATGCATTTTTAGGACATCCATTTTGGCAATACTAGTGATATGCTAGTGATATGCTTGATCTCTGGATTTAAGTACTCAAAAATCTCCCTAATCCTCTCATATTCAACAAATGTGAAAGGCATATCATGCTTTATGATGTAGGAAATGAGTAATTCTCTAAACTTTCTTGATTAAGTTCATGATTTCTGAGATAGCCATACTTTGAATCAATAAGTGCTTATCTAATGCCTTTCGTGTTTAATTTAGGACATGCAACAAGATGGCATTTCATGTTTCCAGTCTCATTTCTACTTTTAGAATGATATAGCTTACCACAGTGGATGCAACTACACCTTTTAATGCCATCTTCTCCAATAAGTTCATCTTTAAAGTGATTCCACATTTTTTATTTTCTTCTCCTTTTCTTTATAGGTGATTTAGCTACATTATCCTTATTCTCCTCTTTTTCACTCGTTGACTTTGATTTTGAATTAGGAGCACTATCAACTTCTTGTTCTCCAAGCAAATCAATTGCTATTGTGCCATTATTTTGGTCCATCTTATCCTACAATAAAAAGAATATTTTATCAATATTGAATGAAATAAGAATCAACAAAAAAAAATTCATACAACATGAATTGTTTGATTAGAGTATAAGATCAGGTTTGCAAATTGGAGCTAAATACTCTCAGTAATTTCTTTTTTATTTAATACAAAGATGAAATTTTTATTTAAGATTCACTAACAAATTAACATCAAAAGAAATTAAAAGTTTTTCTTGGTTAACATAGTATGAGAATACATAAGAATACAAAATGTTGTATACAACTAATATTAATTGTTCTTGTCAAAAGAAAACAAGCATATTATTTGGACAAAGATAAACATATTAGTTGTAGCCACTTTGGAACCAATGAAAATGAAAGTCCATTGTTTTGAGTTTTGATAATCAGACCATGGTCACCACGCTACCATGCAGCTTAGTATTAAGCCAAAGTTTAAATTTCAAAAACATTAGTACAACTTCGGCTTCAAATGCAATGCATCTATCATTTGGCATGGATGTAAACATTCATGATAGAATTCATAATCATGTTAAAAAAATTTCAACTGAATCCCAGTCAAATCATTTTTTGAATTTTTTTTTCTTTTAACTTTTGACCAATATAAAACACATGCTTGATGTTTAAAAAAATCAAATAAATGATTGAAACTATTAAACTTACCTACTCAAGTGATATACTTGCAAATTCCAAACCTATGATTTAAAACTTGTAATTTAGATGTTGGGTTTTAAAAAAAAAAAAGAAGTATGGTTGTAGGGTGTAGGGTTTGGAATTTAGAGGAAGACAATTAGATAAATGAGTTGGAGTAAGATAAATGAATCGTCTTGCATTACGTTGACAATTTATTAGTTTGATTTATAGGTTTTTAGTTTTTAAAAATTACCAAAACTGCCTCTATAATTTATAATGTTCTAAAAAAAACTATTTTTTATTGGGTTAACGTGCCAACCTGTGAGTTGACCCAATCCGACCCATTTTTAGTCGTGCCATTAACAAGTTGACCCAATAATGACCCACTTGAATTCAGGCCGTGTTAATACCTGCTAATTCTAAGTTGTGTTCGAGTCATGCTATCGTGTCATGCCAAAAATTACCACCCCTAGGTTCTAAATTGGAGAGGGCTAGAAAGTGATGAATCACCTTTCAACAAAACACTCACCTAGATTCAACTATGGAATCTACTGTTACATTGAATCACTAAGGAAACAGGAAGGAAAATTGGAAGCATTTTCTCAAAGGTAAAAGAGGTAATCCTACTTACTTTGGGGGGGGGGGAGGAAGAAAGGAAACATGTTAAAATTCTTTCTAAAATAGACCTCTCATAAACATTAATGTGTGGAACTATAGTTAAATGTAATACAAATTTGAAATGGATTGAATTTAAATATGAAAAATGTCTTGATTTTTGTTTTTGCTATAGTATGATTGATCACAACAAAAGATGATACGAACCCAACCGTGCTCGGCAAACTCGTATTCCAACAAAACAGGATCTAGACACGTGACTCTAAGGTTTGATTGTGCGGAATCCTAAACCCCCTTAGAATCTCTTGGATGAGAACTAAGAATGATACTTAACCCTCAAGAAAAGACTAAAGGAACTTATGGTTATTGGTAGAATGGCGCCACGAGCAAGTGTGATTCTTGTTTAACAAGCCAAGAAGAACACTTAGAACAAATCTAAGATATTCAAAGGTTAACCGAAGCTAAGAGAAATACTCTTAAAACTGAAAATTGTTTATTGATGATTGAATTAATAGCAAGCTCGGCCAAGCCTTGTATTTATAGGCTTTGGTACCCCTAATCCTAACTAGGAATGGAAAATGTCATTAACTCCAAATAATAGATATGCAATAGATATGAATGACGGGTCTACCAAAAGAGCTAGCCTCCAATTCTTGGTGGTTCCTCATCAAAAGAGACTGCAACTTAAAAGGAATTCATAATGATAAGAATGTGTAATTTGGCAACTGGATGAGGGCTGGCTATCCTAGGAGTCCGATCAAAAAATAATAAACATGGTACGATAGTAGTAGAAAAGAGAGGGATAAGTCCAGAGAACACAGGAGAAAAGAAAATGGGGGTGAAAGTGAAAATTTGTTTCTAAAATTCACTGAATAATTTCATAAAACTAAAAATTCTAGTAAAAATACTATAGGGGCCCAAACACAGGAGACAAATCTCAAGAAAAATGCAAGAAAGCTAGCGAAGGAAATATAACTGTCATGGAAGTAAACTACAATAATGAACCAATGCATACCCCAGATACTAATATTCTAGGAGAGGAAAGGAATATAGAATCCATGAATACTAGCAATCAAATGGTAGGGGACAGTATAGTAGAAAACCTAGTTATTAATGAAAAAGAGGATGAGAGATATGACTGTTAATCCCCTTAAAGTATATCTCATTTCTCACTTTACCTCCAAACCATTTTTTTGTCTCACTTTATCCCCCTTTGGACAAAATTATCCCTCTATTATTCTAAACTCTTATTTTCTTTTCTTTTATTTTTTTTCCTTTCCCCTTTTGTGCCCTTTTATTTTATTTACCTCTTCCTTCTTTCTTTAATTCTTCCACTTTCACACAAAAATCTTCATCTTAATGATTGAAATTAAAAAAGAGGAATTGTAGAGATCTATCTTCTCCTTAAATGATTAAAAAATATTCAAATCACTTTTCTAAAATACAAATTTTTTTAGTTTTTCAATTCTTTTAATTTCAGTTTTTTCTCTTTCCTTCCTAGTTTCTCATTTTATTCTCATGAAAATATCATAAGATGAAATTGTGACCTGATTAATAATCATCAATTGAAATATGTGACACGTGGTATCATACAAAAAATCAAAATTAGTTTTTGATACCTTTTAAACCTCACCCAAAAATGCAATTACAAACTTAAAATAAAAATTTTCGTTGAGATGGAGTTTTCTATCGGGAAGGATGAAAGAGAGAAGAAAGAGAAAAAGAAATAAAAGAGAGGAAAAAAGGTAAATAAAAAATCAAAAAAATGGAAGGGTAATTTTGTCCTATAGGGGGTTAAGTGAGCAAAATTAAAAGTTAGGGAGTAAAGTGAGAAATGAGATATACCTTAAGGGGATTAATTGTAATTAACCCTTGTATTTATGCTAACATTAATGATCAGACTCGAAGGGCTCAATAGGATGTGCTGACTAGAAGAAAACACGTCTGGGGTGATAATTGGATGATCATAGGGGATATGAATGACATCATTTCTAATTAAGAAAAATTCAGGGGGGAAGAGAGGAAGGTGAGAACTAATAGGAGTTTTAATGACTTTAAAAACTTTATTAATAACAATAAACTAATTAGCATCGAATTTAGAGGCAACCCTTAGACTTGGTGTAACAAATGGGATTCAGGAGAGGGAGAAATTAAGGAGAGACTGGACATAATTCTTTGCACTCAGAACCAATATAGTAATTATGGCAAACCTACCTGTGGTCATATTGAAAAAGAAGTTTGTGATCACAACATTTTAATTCTAGACACCAATCTTGCTGGCAAAAGATAGAAAAAAAGATTTATGTTTGATAAAAAATGGTTGTCATATAAGAGGGTTAGGGTTGTGGTTATGAATGCTTGGAAGACTAATATAATGTCTTTAGTCTTCATAACAAGGTGAAAATTTGTAGAACTAACTTGTTAGATTAGAGCAAAAAGTTAGATACTAACATAGGTAAACTTATTAAGAAAATTAAAAAAGAAATAAATGATGTTAAGGGAAGGAACTTAGTTGGTAGAAAATCAAATCGGCTAGACTTTGCAAGAAGTTGGCTGAGGCATATAAAGCTGAAGAAATCTACTGGAGCCGAAAAGCCAGAGTCAACTGGCTAAAAAAGCGCAAACAAGAATACATGTTACTTCCATGCTAGGGCTACAAGTAAAAGAAAGAAGAATAGGATTATGAACATTAGAAGAAGAGGTGGTAACTGGTGTGATGGAGAAAAAGACGTATCCAGGCTACAGAGTGATAACTGAATATTTTCAACAAAATTTCGCCTCAAAACAACCTTAAGACTTCTCTAAGATCACAGAAGGAATTCCATAGACTATTACTAGTGAGATGAATGCCCAACTAATCAGACCATTCACTAAACTAGAGATAAAGAAAGCAATATTCTCTATGGATCCTAACAAGAGCCTTGGACCTGATGGTATGTCTTCTCTTTTCTTTCAAAATTTTTGGAATATTATTAAAGCTGATCTCATTGCTTAGCAATCTTCTTAAGTCCATTAATGAAACTCTAGTATGGTAAACCAATTTAGACCTATAAGCCTATGTAACATCCTTGAATAGGTTCAAACACATCCTCAATGGTTGCATTAGTTCTAACCAGTCTCCATATGTTTCTAATATGCAAATTTTAGACAATGTGATAATAGCTCATAAGTAGATACATTTCTTAAACAATAAAAGATCTAGTAAGGATGGATTGATAGCCATTAAGTTATACATGTCTAAAGTTTGTGATAGGGTAGAATGGACTTGGCAAAATGATGTAAAAGATGGGTTTTTGTCCCCAATGGATCCCGTGGATTATAAAATAAATAACTTCTGTGAGTTACTTTATACACATTAATGGGGAGAAAAAGGGCTACATTAAGCCAACTAGACGGTTAGACAAGGAGATCCTTTATCTTCTTCTTTATTCCTGATTTATGTTGAGGGTTTCTCAAACCTCTTAAAACAACCATCCAAAATGAGGAATATCATTGCGGTTAAGACTGCCAACAATGGGCATAGTTTGTCTTATCTTTTCTTTGTAGATGATTCTTTGATTTTCTGTAAAGCAAATGTAGATGAGCTTGAAAAGGTAATAAAATGCTAGAGTAATATCTTTGATTTTCTAGGTGAGTCTAACAGTTGATAAACAAGGAGAAGTCACGTGTTTTTTAGCAATAATATGACCAAGGGAAGAAAAGGTAAAGTGTCGGAGCAACTGTAAAGCATGAAGCAAGTAAAATAGAGTAAATATTTGGGCCTTCCACTAATGATTAGAAGATCAAAGAATCAGGTTTTTAAGTTTACCAAAGACAAAGTCACAGGTAGAATCACCAACTAGAAGGAGAAACTTCTAAGCCAAGTAGGAAAGGAGATGCATTTAAAGTCTATTGTAATGGCATTACCAACATATGTTATGTCCTACGGCAAGCTACAATTGAGCTAAGTTGGGGATACGAAGAAGAGAACAAGAAGGTAAACTGGCTAAGTTGGGGATAAACTATTTGAGCCTAAGTGTAATGAAGGTTTGTGATCCAGAGATATGATGGAGTTCAATCGAGCCCTCTCGACAAACAACTTTGGAGGATTCTCACAAGATCAAATTTGCTTATGAGCAAGATCCCAAAAGCAAGATACTTCAAAGATGAGAGAAAGTGTGGAAAATGAGACAAAAAATTAGGGATTCTTGCTGCTGGAAAAGTATATTGAGTTAAGGAGACTAATGGAAGAAGGGATAAGGAAAAGGGTAGGAGGTGGTAAATTCATTGACATTTGGAGAGATAAGTAGACTCCTGAGTTAGAAAACATGAGGATTGAAACAAAGGAAGAAAATAACAATAGGATTATAAAGATTAGTGAATTAATCAAAGAAGGGAAATGGGTTGAAGAATCACTACTTAGAAATTTTGAGGCTGAAAACACAGTGAAGATCAGGAAAATTCCAATCAGCATGCACCCCACAAAAGATAGACTGTATTAGACAGTGTCTACCACTAGAGAGTACTTAGCCAAAATAGGATATAAGCTGACCAAATCATTTCAAAAGAATAGGAAAATTAAAGATAATTTGGGGGCTCAAGTAACAGAAATTTAAGCAAATAACAATGCTCGAAACTTGTATGGAACCTAAACATTAAACAAAAACTCAAGGCTTTTATCTTGAAATGTTTGCAGAGGATTTTACCAGTTAATGAAACCATAAAATAAAAATGTGGAAAGGGGGAACATTTGTGCAAGTATTGTGGCGAAATTTCAAAAACTCTGGAACATTTGCAATTCCATTGCAGAAATGCTCAATTCAACTAGAAATTAGCTCCTTATAATGGAATGGGTTGGAACAGTTTAAAGGGAGCTTTTGGTTATGGTAAAATGGCCTCATGGAAGTAGCAAGAAGAGATGAAAGAAAAGAACATATAACTTTAAATGTGAACCTGTTGTGGCAAATTTGGAAGGAAAGCAATGAGATAGTGTTCAAGAACTAAGAGTTAAATCCCATCCAAGTAGTAAGGAAGGCAACATCTAAGTGGTTGGAGTATCAACAAGTGATGAAGGAGGCCAAAGATTGCAATGATCCTGATTGGAAAGATGAAACTCAGGATTTAAAATGGATCCCTCCCAAGTTAGAAAGAATTAAAGTAATCACAGATGTAACATTAGATTAGAAGGGGAACAAGACAGGTTAGGGAACAATAGCAAGAGACAGCGATGGTAAGATAATAGCTACTTGGGCAAATCCTACAAGCACCTACTATGAAGCAAAAATAGAGGAAGCTTTAGCACTGAGGAATACTATGAAAAAAGTAGAAACAAAAGGCTAGAAATAGGTGGAATTTGGGATAGACTGCAAGATGATTATAGATAGAATTATGGAAGTGTCAGAGGAGGATGTGCTCACTGCAATAATGTTAAGAGATATTAATCAATTGAAATTGAAATTTGATAAATGTTGTTTCTCCTTTACTAAAAGAAAAAACAACTTTGTTAGTCACAAATGCACAAAGCTTGCTGTGAACTTGTTGAGTGAAATTGAGTAAAAAAAAAAATGTTTTTTAGCCTGGCTACTTGAGGCAGCTCGAGCAAATACTGTAAAATAGTTGCTCTAGTTTGTATAGTAGTTGTTGATTTAATGAAATTATTACTGCTTTTGAGAGAGAGAGAGAAAGAGAGAGACCAGGAGCTTATGTTTCTCAATAGTAAAGAGAGTAAAACATTATAAGCTTATGTTTCACGATGGAAAAGAGAGTAAATTACCGAGTTTGCCCTTAAATTATTACTTTTGAATGTTTTTGTTCCCTTAACAATACGTAATATTTAACCCCTTAAATATTCTTCCAAATTATGCCGTTTGAGCTTACGAAACAAAGGGACATTTTTGTCCCTCCACATAAACAAACTATCTAACAATGAAATAAAAGAATCAGACCATATTGTTGTACCTGGATGAGGAAAAAATTATGACTAAGAGCCTATGAGGAAGACAAGAAAAAGAAGAAAAGAACAAAGTGTGAGGGAAAATGTTGAGATCAAATTCTATGCCACCAACTTGCTCTTGTGATGTGAGTACTATGACGAAAACCATTGTAACCCAAGTCAAAGATATGCAGAATATGCAATGCCTGATGTAAAGTTTTGGTAAATTTAGTTCGACTAACCTACTATATTGTCCTGCATTATTTGATTTGTTAGAATATATTAAGGCAAAAAATGCAAGTATTAGGCATGGCTAAATGAAGAATGTGTCCGCATTTTGTGAAATAATTATATCAGGTCTTCTTCAATGAATTAATAAAGTGAAAAAAGAGCTGAAAAATGCTACAAAAATGCAGTACAATGAGAGCACAAAAAAAGAAGAGTAGATGCAAAAGTTTGAATATTGGATGTTAAAACTCGAAACCAAGTTTCAATAGAGAAGATACTTCTTATTGCTATTTTAATCATAAATGGGATAATTCTATGGAGAATTCAAATGTGGGTTTGTAAGAATAATGGTCGTGAATCATTGTTGAAATTAAAAGGTAGTGAGTTGTAATTAGATATATTGTAATGGGAAATGGAGCAATGACCTGGCAGTTATCAGATTGTGAATTGTAATTGATTATGTTTGCTTAATTAGTTGTGTTTTAGGGAACTAGAGAAGTAGGGCAATTGTTGTTTAATATAGTATTATATGTAATGATTATTTGGTTGAAAGAATGAGAATATGTCTAGTTGAATGTGTAAATCTATGTTGGCATGTTTTATACCTTTTGCAATGTATAAACTAGTCTTTTGTCTGCTGATACTTTTGGTGCAAAGGAAAAAAGCAACAAAAATGTGCAATTTGTCTAGAAAATGGAAGAAAATGCACAATTATAAATGATTCTACAAGTTTGATTGATGGAAAAATAGCTCTAATGACCAAAAAATTGTGATCCCAATATATTAAATTGTCATAAACAAAAATCCCATGCATAAACCTAATAAAGTTTTGACACGTAGTATCTTCAATTTATGATAGATATAAAAAAACAAACACCTAGAAGACAATAAGCACAAAATGATATTCAACATTTGTCGATCACTACCATATTGCATTATCTCCCTCTTGTTACAACATCTCCATTTCCTTTCCTAGCATCATTTCTTCTCATTGAAATATTGCCCTTACTAGCACCATTTCTAGAGCCACATATTTTTCCTCCACCTCATATTCCTTTCCAACAACAATATAAGGTGGTTGCTTTTTAAGATACATATAATTGAGATTGATCCAATGTTTATCTGAATTAGTCAATTTGACTTTTTTCTTCTAGTTGAAAGTCAGAGGTATTGTCTTATACTTGATTTCTGCTAAATATGTGAACCTATATCTTGTTGGTTTTTTTGCTAATGGCACTGCCCTAACTTTGTGGTTGCTGTTGCTGTGACGACTGGAAAAATTTCCTTATATTTTTTTCTTAAAATTTCCTTTTATTTGGAATTTATTACTTTAGAATAGTCTTACTATTCATTTACCCCACAATAAGTGCAAATAAACATAGAATCAAGGGTTTTTCCTTTCGTTTTCAAGTTATCGTAAATTAGGGTTTTTACGCCTTTTCGTAGTGTAATTATTCGGCACGGAGTGTGTATCAAATTTAGTGATTTAGAGTGAGTTTTAGATGATATTAAGTGTGTGGTTAGAAGTGATAATAATAAGTTAGTGAACTATAAGTTAAAACCCTAGTATACGCGATTTAAGGAAAATCGGCTTGAACCAACGGGTATCGTTCACTACCGATTGAACACACCGCTTGACCACCACTTTCTTACCATAAAATATCATTGATATTAGTGCAAAATATCAGCCCCTTACTCAGCTCATCTTGGCCGAAATTATTGACTAGAAAAAGCCAAGGAAAAGAAAAAAAATTGAGAGTTAATCTCATGGCGACAAGTGGCGGTCATCCAAAGGTTGTTGACCAACCAATTTCTTCCATATTTATCACCAAAAATCACTCAAATTGCTCTTCATTTTCAGCCATTCCAGCCGTGAGTCTTGAGGGAAAAACAAGAGGAAGAAAACTTCAATTCCATCTTGAGCTTAGCTTGATTGAGTGAGAAATCAAGAAAATTAAACCGATTAACTTCTAATTTGAGAGTTTAGGAAGCTTGGGGAGCTAAAATTTTCCAAGGAGAGGTGAAGGATATCCCTTGCAAGCCTTTTATTGAGGTATTATGGCTGTCCATCTTCTCCCTTTCCCTTGGTCTTGTTTAAGTTATGGAGCAACTTGTATTCTTGCCTTGTGATACCTAATTTAAGTGATTTTAATGATTGTGGTGATGGAATTTTGAGTTAGGGTTTTGAATTGTTCACTTATATTTCTTGTTTTTTGGATAGTATATGGTGTATATAATCTTGTATAGGAAGTTGTAGTAGTGGTTTAAGCTAGAAATGTGAAGTTTACACTTTGAATTCACTAAATTCCAGATTTGAGTTTTTATGTTACCCTGTTCTGACCGGTTCTATTTGGCCATGATGGAGGCCGAATTAGGCTTAGATCAAAACATGAAAGTTGTAGGAAATGATGTTTTATATCTGTCTGTAAAATTTCAGCTCAATCCGAGTACTGTATCATATGAAATGACAAAAATACCCTTGACTGCCATAGGTAGAGTTCTATGGGCAGTTTTGACATTTCATCATTCGGGCCGCATTTTTTCACCTTGATCCGTATCAAATTAGCATTTGTCCAAAACATGAAAGTTGTAGTGGTATGTCCTAGCTTTCCAACACACCTGAAAAAGCCTCGATTGGACTTTTGTAGCCTGAGTTATCATCATTTGAATTTGGTACTGACAACCATACTGACAAGGACATTCTGGTTCTGTAATCTGTACTTTTGACCTAGATAAATTGTGAACCGGATTGAGTGGTCTTCATGAAAGTTGTAACCCTTTGTCTTCGCTTCGCAGAGGTATAAAATTCAATGTAATCTGATAAGCGTAGCTTCGGTTGTGACCAATAAGCTAAAAGACGTCAAACCTGTCATTTTGTTCTTTGCCTTAAACCTTATTTCCGCTCACTTTTCTAGCTTGGTTTTGTAATTGATTGACTTTTAGCCTATTGAATGGCTATTGTAATGAGATTATCTGTGTATGATTTTGGGACTGATTGAGAAAAATAATGAAGCCATAAATGGTTGGAAAATAGGTAAATATAAAGGGCGTACTGCCCAAATTTACACTCAAGGACTAGGTAAGGATTTGAGGACGAATACCACTTGAACCATCTAGGATATTTGTGTCTTCTTTTATCGAGGTATATAAGTTAGAATTCAGCCGAAACTTATACCCTTGGAAAAATGAAATTTACGACTAATAGAAATACATTTTCTTTGTCACTTCGACTCCAATGGAGATTTCAAAGTTTTACGAGCAAGCATAAGTTTTACAAATATTTTACTCATGTCCTTTAGTGTAAATGTACTCTTTTCACTTCCAAAACCATATTTATATTTTGAACTAGTAGTTATTCGGATTTTCTTTGGTTCACCTAAACTTTGGATGGTTTAACCGTAATATTTTCCCTTGGTTATTATTAGAGTTCCTTGGTGATTGAGGATATTATATGGAAGGATACTTTGGACGTTATTTTGCTTAAATAGGTGAGTGTTCTTTGTACGTTATGTTTTCAATGACTATGTGGATTGTTGTGACTATGTGACTATTTATGAATATTTGGTTAAATGTTAAATGTTTTCAATGATTTCTAAAAATGAATTTTACTAGGCGAGTGTGTACTTTATCGCACTCGACCTAAATGAATGTGAAATTTACAATGATTAAATGATTAAATGCTACTTGTACATGAATGTAAGCCGTTTGGCTGAATTGGGCCTGTCACGCCCCACTTTTTGATCGAGTGTGTGGTGTGTGAGTAGTGGAATGTGAATGTGTGTAAAATGAAAAGTAAAAGGCCATGGGACTTTGAGAATGCGACGATTTGGCCAAATAAAGTTCAAAAGGGGTTTTTTGAATGAAAAACGGAGTCGCCACTTGGTACAGAGTTAGGGTGTACCAAGTCACCCAAAAAGTGATTTTTTTAAAGAAAAGGAAGAAAGAAACCCCTTTTAAACGACTCCTAGTCCACGTAAACCAACGAAAAAGGTTCGGGAGTCACATTTGACGAAGGGGAAGGCAAGGATAAAAATCCAAGGCACCCCTTCGACCTAGCCAAGGCTAGTTGCGTGATTTAGCCCCACCTTTCCTAACTTTTCTACCAAAAATATGTATTGCATGTTTTGGATTTGACTAGATGAATGCAAAAAAGAAAGAAAAAATGCAAACCTAAATTCTAAAATGTCTATTGTAAGGTTTTTGGTCCCAACCACATGAGTTGTGGCGGCCAATAAAGGAAAACCTTATAGAGGTCGATTAATGCAAATGATGGCTAAAGTGCAAGTGTGCAAGTGTATAAAAAGGTGCACGTGTGAAATTGTATAAAAAATCCAAGTGTTTGTGTGCAAGTGTATGAAATATAATGATAAGTGCATATAGGTGTAATTAAGTGCAATTTTGTGAAGTAGAAATCAAAATGAACAATAAGGAAAGGAAAAGTGATGAGGAAATGTGAATTGAAAAAAAATGAGTAAGTGATAAATGAGAATGAATGAACCTAAAGGAATGCATCAGGTCGGGTATGGGAATGACTCCTAACTTTTTCGACTTCGATTTTCCCTTTGATTAGAAAGCAAAACTAGCGTGCTAAGGCTATCGAGTAGCCACACTCGCTCGTTTCCCTTATCAGAAGGGGACTCTTCAGGCAAATGTACCCTAACTAGCATGAGATGCAAGACCTAAAGTGAGGGGAAAGGGGAATCGAGGAGCATGCCAGATGATAAAACTAAGGAAAAATGCATGATATGTAGTGAACAGGCAAATAATGCATTAATGAAAAACAAAGGAAAAATCCTATTGGGTCTAGCGTTGGACTAGCCCTTTCTATGAATTCCTACTAGCATTAGACTAGTGGAAACAATAAAAGAAGCCACAACTAGCGTTGGACTAGTGTGGTGACGTACATTCATCCATTCCATTCATCCACACTATGGAAAGCGAGTAGACATGCAAATCACTTATAAACACGTAGCACATAACACTTAGCATGCTCGACTAGATGCAAGAGCCTAAGAAAGCACTTAACAAATAACACATAGGCATGCAACACAAATTAAGGCCCTAATTATTACACTTGCTAACTAAAACAAAAGGGGAAGGGGAAAATGGACCAAATTTGCTCGCCAAGCCCTATCTATTACAAGCCAAGAGGTGTACACATACCCCATAATGAATAACTAAAAAAAGGGAAAGGGAAAATGGACAAGAAAGCTCGCCAAGCCCTATCTATTACAAGCCAAGAGGTGTACACATACCCCATAATGAATAACTTAAATAAAAGTAAAGTAAATGAAATAAATGCAAGGAATTAAAGAAGGGCAAGGAAAGCGAAGTAGACATGCATATTCACATAACACGTAGGAGCACGTAGGAGAAATGAAAGTTAAGGAGATAGAGGTTACCTCCCTGGCAATTGGGCCCCAATGAAGTGAAATCACTTATTTATCCTCCAAAATAAAAGAAATGGTCAAGGTACCAATTTATTTGGGAAAATTAAAGGAAATAGGCAATCACAAGCTCATTTGATCATAAAGCCCCCAAAGTCATGACTTAAGCGCAATTGAAACAAAGCATGGTAGTTAATTGAAGCAAACAAGCAATGAAGTTGCACAAATTAAAATTATCAAGGACCAAATTGATGAAATTATTTAATTGATTGGGTCCTAGTGGAACAAGGAGAGACTTGGGGGGGTTGGAATGCAATTTTAGAGAATTGTTTCATGCAAAACTCATGCAAGCTACGTGAGAAAACAAGAAGGCTGAAGCATCTGCTGGGTTTCTCAAATGCAATTTCCCATCCATCCTAACACAAGTAATGGCTCCAATCAACTAAACCAAGGATCAAAGTGAGACGGTAACCCCACATTTCTTCCATTTTTAACTACTCAACTCTCATGTTTCAATGCAAAAATAGAGGTAAAAAAACATGCAAAAAGCTGGAAAATGTTCTGCAATTTTCTTGCTGCAACTTTGCAGCTTATCGGCAAACCAGAAAAAAGAGGGCCAAAACTTCAGAACACAACCCAAACCTCGTCAAATCATCTACCACTATCCTTGACATAAGGTTGAACATGCAAACAAATGGAGGAAAACCAGCCTTGTGGGTTGTTACGGGACAAGGGAAAACAGCAAAACATATAGGAGGGGGTTGATGCAAAAATCTGGAAAGTATACAAGAATGGTTCAGCAATTTGGCTGTTCGTTCTTTTAGTAAAGCACTGGAGTATGATTCAAAAGTTTTAAAGACTCAACCGTGTAAACTTGAACCAAAACTCCACTGTCCTCTTTCCACACAATACTCAAAAGCAAAGTAAGAAACGGCTAAAGTCTGGTGCATGTTCGCAGAAAAGACAGTTAGATGATGTTTCTGCAATTCAGCATTCCACAAATCCAGCTTACAAACACAATCAAATCCAAGCAAAACTACCACACGATCCTCTCACTTTGGCATCATGAAACTTGCAGATTTTTACTTGGAAAATTCACAATATAAAAACCATAGTTTTAGTTCCTTTCCTCCATCGACAGATTCACAAGCAAAACATCCATGGTGGAGGGCAAACAGACGCAAGCATCACAGCAAAGTTTCAACCTTTCTAACATGATTTTTATAATCTATGGACAGCAAAACAAATGAAAGGCGTCACCTTTATCCCTTTCAAGGGGAAAATCAGGGTCTGTGACGATGAATAGGGTGTCCTTACTGTGCTGTGGCCTCTCACGGTGTAGCCTTGCAAGTAGTGATGACCGATTCTGGCGGCGGCAGTTTCGGCTCTTGGGCAGGCAGCTGGATGGCGCTGGTGGTGGTCGACATGAGCGGCGTTGGTTCCTGGACAGGCCGTTGGTCACTCGTTGATCTGGAGAAGAAGGTCTATGGCTGTGGGTGGCTGCGATGGAGCTTGGAGGAGCGCGACAGCGACTGGCGCGCGACGGTGTCGATGGCAGCCAACGGCAGCGGCGGATGCAGGCTGGTGGTCGTTTGGCCAGACTTTCCTTGCATTGTTTTCTTCGTAGCCTTGTACCGTGGCTCTCTCAAAGCTCTCGACAGATTCTCCGATGAACTCCCTCACCTTTCCAGATTTTCCCCTTTCCTTGTTCTCTTCCCTTGCTCTTGTGTTTTTCTTTTGCCGTTCTTTCCAAAGACTTCTCCCCGTATCCTCCTCTTTTCTTTTTTTCCTACTGCCCTTAACTCTACTCTTTCTGCCCTCTTTTTGTTTTAGCCGTCCTAAGAAAAAACCCCCCAGCCGTCATTAACTTCCCCTTTGATGTTTTTACTATCTCTCCGATTCTCTCCCCCCCTCGTTGCGGCTGCTATTCCTGTCCTATTTATACCAAGCTAACAACCCTAAAACCCTCAGCTATCCTCTGCTATATTTGCAACCAAGGACTGCCCAAGTTCTCTCTTTGCAAGCTGCGTAGCATTGCCGCGGCTTTGCTCTTTTTTCTTCTAAATGAACCAAACAAAAATAAAAGATAAATTAAGTGGAAATGACTAAAATAGATAAATAAAACCAAATAAAACAAAATTGCTGTTTTTCCTTTTCCTTTTTTCTCTTTTTTCATGATTTTCCTTTTTTTTCTCTTTTTTCATGATTTTCCTTTTTTCTCTCTTTTTTTTTTTTCAAGAAATTCTATGCTAAAAACTTAAAAATAAAAATAAAACTAAAAACTAAAAACTAAAAAAAATCGAATAAAACGAACACGACAAATAAAAAACTAAAAAAAAACAGTAAATGAAATTACCCCAAAATTTGGTGTCTACAGTTTGCCCCTCTTTGTCTGAGTTTTGAAAAAACTTGAGACAAAGAAGTAGACACCAAATACTTACCTGTGTTATTTAGCTGCGAATTACTCAAACGATGGGGACTGACCCCTGACAGGAAATTTTAAAATCGGGACTGACCCGAGACAGAAATTTAAACGGGACTGACCCGAACAGAATTTAAACGGGACTGACCCGAACAGAAATTTAAAACGGGACTGACCCGAACAGAATTTAAACGGACTGACCCGAACTGGGAATTTAAATTTAACGGGACTGACCGAACAGTAATGTAAACGGGACTGACCGAACTGGAATTTAAACGGGACTGACCCGAACTGGAATTTAAACGGGACTGACCGAAAGATTTAAACGGACTGACAGGAATAAACGGGACTAGTACGGACTGACACAGAATTTAAACGGGACTGACCCGAACAGAATTTAAACGGGACTGACCCGAACAGGAATTTAAACGGGACTGACCCGAACAGGAATTTAAATCATGGGACTGGCCCGAATAAGATGAAAATCATGGTGCACACTAGTGGGACTGACCCACGGCTAATGGCAATGACAAATGAAAGACACACTAGTGGGACAAACCCAACGGCTAGCGGCGAATGCAAATGAAAGGCACACTAGTGGGACAAACCCAACGGCTAGCGGCGAATGCAATTAAAGGGCACACTAGTGGGACAAACCCAACGGCTAGCGGCGGATGCAATTAAAAGGCACACTAGTGGGACAAACCCAACGGCTAGTGGCGAAAGCAAATGAAAGGCACACTAGTGGGACAAACCCAGCGGCTAGCGGCAAAGCAAATGAAAGGCACACTAGTGGGATAAACCCAACGGCTAGCGGCGGATGCAAATGAAAGGCACACTAGTGGGACAAACCCAACGGCTAGTGGCGAAAGCAAATGAACATGCTTACTGGCGGGACAAACCCAGCTCCAGCAGCGATGAAAATGAAATGCTTACTGGCGGGACAAACCCAGCTCCAGTAGCGATGTAAACGAAATGCTTACTGGTGGGACAAACCCAGCTCCAGTAGCAATGAAAAATGAAATGCTTTTGATAATCGGACATCGGGATCAAAACCCGAGCCTGCCGTGATGAACTTGATTTGATTGATTTTTTTTGATTTTTTTTTTCTGACTGAGAGAGACTTGTCGAAATAATTTGCCCCAGTGTGATGAATTGGTCAGTGGGATTAAACCCAAGCCTGCCCAATGGGAAGTTGGCGGCACGAAGTCCAGGCCCAACGAGATCTTGTGAAGTTGGTGGCACGAAATCCAGGCCCAACGGGATCTTGTGAAGTCGGCGACATGAAGTCCAGACCCAACGGGATCTTGTGAAGTTGGCGGCACGAAGTCCAGGCCCAACGTGATCTTCCCAACGTGATCTTGTGAATTTGATTTGCCAAGAAACAAGAAATTAAACTTTGATTTTTGACCTTTCTGATTTTTTGATTTTTTGATTTTTGATTTTTGATTTTTGATTTTTTCTAATTTTTCGAGAGAATCTTTTCCAAAAATAATTTGCCCCCAATGTAGGGCCCTTTTTCCCCTTCTTTCTTCTCTTTCTTCGGCAGCGGCCTTCCACATCACCGGATGCTCTTTCGTCGATTTCAACTATGAATACCTGCACAGGGGGCTTGCCAAAGTACAATATGCACTTTATTTCAAAACACTGCAACTATTACTCATGGAAAGAGTAGCGTGATTGATTTGAAAGTCTTGCTCGACTCTTTGACGAAATCCTCAAGTGGATTATAAAAAATTTGCCCCAGTGTGGGCTTATTTTGCGAAATCTTGCAAATAAAAATTTTGCCCCAGTGTGGGCCCGTTTGATTGCAAAAATTGATTTGGATGACCTTCCATTTATTTGAACACTGTAAGAAAGAAAATTTCATGATGAATGTCTTGAAATAATACCAAATTACAGAAGATTTCTTCTTCACTTTTAGCATCTGTGTTTTGGGTAATGGGTCTCCATTTCCAGTTGGCTCATCTTCAGGGCCAATCAAATGACTTCATTTCTGATTTTGAGGTGGCTAAGGAAAATGAGAGGTTAGGATTTGTCTTATTTCTGTGCCCAAATTGTATGTAATCCCTTCAATACCACATCTCAGTGAAAGCAAATAGTATGTCACCCATATTTCTTAAGAAAATTTAGTCAACATATAAGCTTTATGGGCTTGCAAAATTTTGGGTAGAAACGATAGCTAAACAATGTGAAAACTGGTTATATCCTTATGATCATGAGTGATCGATGGATTTCTTATGAGCGTAATCCTTACTTTGAGTTGTCATGAAGGAATAAGTCAACGATGAACTTTTATGGGCTTGTAATGTGGCTTGAAGACGATAGTTAAAGAATAAGTCTTTCAAGGACATTGCACCGAAGATCGCGTTTTTCTCAAAATTGCCCTCATTTTGGATTCCAAGATCTTGGACCTTGTTTGACTTTTATCATCACTCAACAGGGTCTTTCAGCATCAAATGTTTTTGCATTTTTCTTTTGCATTCATTTCGCTTTTTTCTTTTCCTTTTCCCTTTTTCAAAAGTGCCTCCGCGGGTTTTCACATGAAGAGCAGTGTCAACCTCATACCCAAGCAATTCAGAAATACAGCTAAAACTTCCGGCATCAGAAATTTCCTTGACAAGGCCATTGCAAAGAACAGAAGTCAGGACTTTCGGCTTTGTAATGGGGTCAGGTGGGGTGCTTTAGAAAAGTTAAGGCTTGAAAGCGGATTTCAAAAGCGGTTTGAAGAATCCGAAATCGCGTTGTTGCGCGCCAACCCTATTTTAGGGTTAAATCAGAATTTGCCCCAGTTTATGCTCAACTGAGGCTTTTTCTTTCATTTTCTTTCTTCTTTTGATTTTTCGGCCTTCTGCCATTCTTTTGAATTTGTCACAAAATTTGCCCCAGTTATTTTTGAACTGAGGTTCTCTTTTCTCCTTTTGTTTTTGATTTTGTGGCTTTTCACTTTTTCACTTCTTGAAATTTTCCTTTTTCAACTCAAACTTGCCCCCAGTGTGGGGTTTGCGATTCTCAGGGGTTGCCAAATGAAGTATTTTATTCTGAAGGCTCAAAAGGGATAACTAGGGATAGAACGTTTGGTCGGAAAAGAAGAGGGCCTGACTTGTACTCCGTTCCTTACAATAACTCTGAAAGGAAACTTTCGTTAATGCGAAATTTTTTGCATGTATCTGAATTAACTGACTGAGGAAGACCCTTGTTCATCCATATTTGTGAAACATAGGCGATCCACGCGGACAAAACTCTTCCTTTTCTTCTTTTCAAAATTGGAACCCAAGTGGAATCAATTTTCCCCAATTCGCGGTTCCCTTTCCCCTTTTCTTTTTTTTCCTTTTTCAAAATTTCCCAATCTCCTTCCCCAATGTGGGGTGCGATCACATGTGCACTCGATTTTTAGCTCAAATGAGGATGCAAGGGATGATCAGTATTTAGGTTGTAGAAACGACGGCCAAAGTATCATTCTTACACCTCATGACAACCAAAGTAACGAAATGGTCATTGAAAATCCATTCCCCTTTTTGATATTTGAAAATTTTCCAATATAGGGTAGTGATCATTAGGGCTCTTATTTGAAACGAAATTATTCTTTCAAAGGCTCAAATGGGAGAGCAAATGATAAAATCTGTATAGGTAGAGAAACGAATGCTCAAAGTATCATTCCAAATTTTCAAAACAAACAAGAATAATGCACATTTTTGCTTTCACTTAGATGTGAATTGAATATAATTAGACACAGTGAACATTTTCAAGCAGAGGTTGCCCCAATTTGCAATTTATCAATCAATGGGACTGATTTTATTTTGGGATTAAGTGGAGGAGAAAGGTATATCATAGGTCTTTTGAGTGACCTCTTTTAATTTTGAGCACTCTTATTGTGTAGCTCGGGTCACCAATCTAGTGTACACAAGGATTTTAGAAAGCATACGCTTGCGAATTTTCAGGCTGGAGGTTGAAAAAACTCTCAATTCGGTCTTATTTCTTAAAATTCATCATGAAATCTCTTAATGAGCTCAATAAAGAATGAAATGTACACGAGTGTTATACAAAACAAACAATTGTCTGAACAAAAGCTTTGTTATTGCCAATGTTTGAAAAATTTTAAAAGCAATTCTACAAAATTCCTTTGCACATGTATACACATTTTCTCTCTTAATATCCCCTTTTTCTTTGAGCAATGAAATCCCTTAGATGTTTTGCACGAGCGCTTTCAGATGAATTTTCGAATTCACATTGCAGGGCCTGCCCAAGAATCAAACAATACATGTAATTTTCAAACTTTATCAGATCAGAATTGTTTTCACACTTTATTTCATGTTTTCATGTTTTATGAAATTTTTATGAATGCAGGGGGAAGGGGGAAAACAAAAGAAAAATACCCAAAGTTAGTAATTAAGACTATAAAATCGGTATGCATGCCCTATGGGGGAACCCTTTTTATGCCAAGGGTAGGCCTAGCATGAA
Source organism: Coffea eugenioides (assembly GCF_003713205.1). NCBI lineage: Eukaryota > Viridiplantae > Streptophyta > Magnoliopsida > Gentianales > Rubiaceae > Coffea > Coffea eugenioides. Next base: position 61,199,819 of record NC_040036.1, read on the forward strand.
AATGCAATCCTCTAGGGTAGGCACCATACCATACCTGATGAATCCGATCAATTGATTGAGTGAAAAATGATTTGAAAAATTTGGCCAATTTGAAGTGAGAAGAAACATTCGTCCTAAAAAATGAGGACAAAGTCCGAATGAATTGCTTATTTTGATCGACGCATGATGTGTCAAAAGGGGTAAAATGGTAAAATGCATTGAATGAAATTTGATTATTTATTGAAAATTGAATGGATAACCCTAAAAATGAATTAAACTAATCCAATGAATTGAATGAAATCAATTGATCAAACCGATCGAGTGAAATGATGATTTATTCAAAATCGACCGAATTGCCCTAAAAATAGGTAAACTGGTCAAATGGATCGGATGATTTAAAAAATTGACTAGATCACCCTAAAAGGGTAAACTGGTCAAATGAAATTGAACGAATCTGATGATTTGAATTCATTCAAAATCGATTGAGTTGACCTAAAAATGGGTAAACTAATCAAATGAATTGAATGAAATTGGTGATTTTATTCAAAAATCGACTAGATTGCCCTAAAAGTGAACAAATTGATTAAATGGACTGGATGAAATTGAGGAATCAGATGATCCAATGGACTGAATGGCTCGATGCATTAGTCTATGAGCCTTCTAAAATCAAATTTTGGCCTCAGTTTATTTATCGTCTCAACAGTGAGGAATTATTGGTGAATTTCTTCAAATTAATGTCCTTTTGCAAGGGATTTTTACCAATTTGATAAAATGGCCAAAAAGTGATTATTAAACGCTCATATTCCAAAGATCGTCCCATGAAAATGATAGGATCCCACCTTACCTTGTGCACTACCCCTTTGGATGGTACAAAATGTAAACGTGCAAGTCTCCTTGGATTAAGTATCCGAGACACGGGGCGGTTTATTCCTAGCTCGAGATCGCCTAAATGGCATTTCCTTTCTATGGTTTATGCATGATGCCATTTATTAAAGCAGTAAAACATGCAATTTGAAATGAAATCATGACCTAAAAGGACCTTTTATACGCCAAGGTAGGCTTAGAATGCTATGCAATTATTAATCTATGAATGCAATATACCAAAATCTTTAAACGTGCAATAACCTATCTACAAGGGTAGGTTCTAAAAGAAGGTCATGCCAGACCTCTTATTTGCTAGAGTTTGTGAATGTAATGGGGACACAAAACCAAGAAAAGTTAGTTCAGCCAGATAAATACACATAACACATTGTAGCAACGAGATAAAACAATAAAATCAATACAAAGAAATAAAGCAATAAAAGGAAGAAAGGGGTTGGATCCCTCCCCTCGTGAGTAGTGTCCCTAATAAGGCAAGGTAGACTCTACCCTAGGCAAGCTATCATGGATGCATGAGGTATTGGCTCACTAATGCTTCTAGACTCGATAGGTTTTAGGTCCCCGAGCCTTCAGACTTGGAAACCAAGGGTCATCAATCCCAAGGTTCTTTGTCGGTGGCTCGAGCGATTCCCCAGACATTGCTACGCACACATCGTGTCACGGCTACATGTCATGAGTGAATCTATCAAAAATCCTCAACCTTCCACTAAAAGCTAAAGGCTATGAATCCAAAGCTTAAAATGGAAGATTGAGTGACTCCTCGGATCATGCTACGCACACATCGTGTCGCGATCACAAGTCCAAGTGAGTCGCCTAAAATCCTAATAGGGTGGAGTGGCGTGACAAGCCACTAAAAGAAAAATAAAGGAGGGATAAATAAGTAATGCGTATGCACGTATGCAAGTGCTCGTTTGGAAGGGAGGGATCAAGAACCAACGCGAGGCTCTAGGGTAATGTCCCCCACCCAAATGCAATGCAAAGCGCGGAATCACATAAATAAACCATCCATCCATCAAATCAATCGTACGCCAAATGGGTGAGTGAGTGAGTTGATACGCGCGAAATGCAAAAAATCCTAAAAAAGGAAAAATGCAACCCTAATATCCAAATGCTATGCATAAAAAGGGTAGAAAAGGGAAAAGAATAGCTAAATCGAATGCTTGGACCCACTTAGGAAGTCCCCAGTGGAGTCGCCAACTGTCGCACCCCACTTTTTGATCGAGTGTGTGGTGTGTGAGTAGTGGAATGTGAATGTGTGTAAAATGAAAAGTAAAAGGCCATGGGACTTTGAGAATGCGACGATTTGGCCAAATAAAGTTCAAAAGGGGTTTTTTGAATGAAAAACGGAGTCGCCACTTGGTACAGAGTTAGGGTGTACCAAGTCACCCAAAAAGTGATTTTTTTAAAGAAAAGGTAGAAAGAAACCCCTTTTAAACGACTCCTAGTCCACGTAAACCAACGAAAAAGGTTCGGGAGTCACATTTGACGAAAGGGAAGGCAAGGATAAAAATCCAAGGCACCCCTTCGACCTAGCCAAGGCTAGTTGCGTGATTTAGCCCCACCTTTCCTAACTTTTCTACCAAAAATATGTATTGCATGTTTTGGATTTGACTAGATGAATGCAAAAAAGAAAGAAAAAATGCAAACCTAAATTCTAAAATGTCTATTGTAAGGTTTTTGGTCCCAACCACATGAGTTGTGGCGGCCAATAAAGGAAAACCTTATAGAGGTCGATTAATGCAAATGATGGCTAAAGTGCAAGTGTGCAAGTGTATAAAAAGGTGCACGTGTGAAATTGTATAAAAAATCCAAGTGTTTGTGTGCAAGTGTATGAAATATAATGATAAGTGCATATAGGTGTAATTAAGTGCAATTTTGTGAAGTAGAAATCAAAATGAACAATAAGGAAAGGAAAAGTGATGAGGAAATGTGAATTGAAAAAAAATGAGTAAGTGATAAATGAGAATGAATGAACCTAAAGGAATGCATCAGGTCGGGTATGGGAATGACTCCTAACTTTTTCGACTTCGATTTTCCCTTTGATTAGAAAGCAAAACTAGCGTGCTAAGGCTATCGAGTAGCCACACTCGCTCGTTTCCCTTATCAGAAGGGGACTCTTCAGGCAAATGTACCCTAACTAGCATGAGATGCAAGACCTAAAGTGAGGGGAAAGGGGAATCGAGGAGCATGCCGGATGATAAAACTAAGGAAAAATGCATGATATGTAGTGAACAGGCAAATAATGCATTAATGAAAAACAAAGGAAAAATCCTATTGGGTTTAGCGTTGGACTAGCCCTTTCTATGAATTCCTACTAGCATTAGACTAGTGGAAACAATAAAAGAAGCCACAACTAGCGTTGGACTAGTGTGGTGACGTACATTCATCCATTCCATTCATCCACACTATGGAAAGCGAGTAGACATGCAAATCACTTATAAACACGTAGCACATAACACTTAGCATGCTCGACTAGATGCAAGAGCCTAAGAAAGCACTTAACAAATAACACATAGGCATGCAACACAAATTAAGGCCCTAATTATTACACTTGCTAACTAAAACAAAAGGGGAAGGGGAAAATGGACCAAATTTGCTCGCCAAGCCCTATCTATTACAAGCCAAGAGGTGTACACATACCCCATAATGAATAACTAAAAAAAGGGAAAGGGAAAATGGACAAGAAAGCTCGCCAAGCCCTATCTATTACAAGCCAAGAGGTGTACACATACCCCATAATGAATAACTTAAATAAAAGTAAAGTAAATGAAATAAATGCAAGGACTTAAAGAAGGGCAAGGAAAGCGAAGTAGACATGCATATTCACATAACACGTAGGAGCACGTAGGAGAAATGAAAGTTAAGGAGATAGAGGTTACCTCCCTGGCAATTGGGCCCCAATGAAGTGAAATCACTTATTTATCCTCCAAAATAAAAGAAATGGTCAAGGTACCAATTTATTTGGGAAAATTAAAGGAAATAGGCAATCACAAGCTCATTTGATCATAAAGCCCCCAAAGTCATGACTTAAGCGCAATTGAAACAAAGCATGGTAGTTAATTGAAGCAAACAAGCAATGAAGTTGCACAAATTAAAATTATCAAGGACCAAATTGATGAAATTATTTAATTGATTGGGTCCTAGTGGAACAAGGAGAGACTTGGGGGGGTTGGAATGCAATTTTAGAGAATTGTTTCATGCAAAACTCATGCAAGCTACGTGAGAAAACAAGAAGGCTGAAGCATCTGCTGGGTTTCTCAAATGCAATTTCCCATCCATCCTAACACAAGTAATGGCTCCAATCAACTAAACCAAGGATCAAAGTGAGACGGTAACCCCACATTTCTTCCATTTTTAACTACTCAACTCTCATGTTTCAATGCAAAAATAGAGGTAAAAAAACATGCAAAAAGCTGGAAAATGTTCTGCAATTTTCTTGCTGCAACTTTGCAGCTTATCGGCAAACCAGAAAAAAGAGGGCCAAAACTTCAGAACACAACCCAAACCTCGTCAAATCATCTACCACTATCCTTGACATAAGGTTGAACATGCAAACAAATGGAGGAAAACCAGCCTTGTGGGTTGTTACGGGACAAGGGAAAACAGCAAAACATATAGGAGGGGGTTGATGCAAAAATCTGGAAAGTATACAAGAATGGTTCAGCAATTTGGCTGTTCGTTCTTTTAGTAAAGCACTGGAGTATGATTCAAAAGTTTTAAAGACTCAACCGTGTAAACTTGAACCAAAACTCCACTGTCCTCTTTCCACACAATACTCAAAAGCAAAGTAAGAAACGGCTAAAGTCTGGTGCATGTTCGCAGAAAAGACAGTTAGATGATGTTTCTGCAATTCAGCATTCCACAAATCCAGCTTACAAACACAATCAAATCCAAGCAAAACTACCACACGATCCTCTCACTTTGGCATCATGAAACTTGCAGATTTTTACTTGGAAAATTCACAATATAAAAACCATAGTTTTAGTTCCTTTCCTCCATCGACAGATTCACAAGCAAAACATCCATGGTGGAGGGCAAACAGACGCAAGCATCACAGCAAAGTTTCAACCTTTCTAACATGATTTTTATAATCTATGGACAGCAAAACAAATGAAAGGCGTCACCTTTATCCCTTTCAAGGGGAAAATCAGGGTCTGTGACGATGAATAGGGTGTCCTTACTGTGCTGTGGCCTCTCACGGTGTAGCCTTGCAAGTAGTGATGACCGATTCTGGCGGCGGCAGTTTCGGCTCTTGGGCAGGCAGCTGGATGGCGCTGGTGGTGGTCGACATGAGCGGCGTTGGTTCCTGGACAGGCCGTTGGTCACTCGTTGATCTGGAGAAGAAGGTCTATGGCTGTGGGTGGCTGCGATGGAGCTTGGAGGAGCGCGACAGCGACTGGCGCGCGACGGTGTCGATGGCAGCCAACGGCAGCGGCGGATGCAGGCTGGTGGTCGTTTGGCCAGACTTTCCTTGCATTGTTTTCTTCGTAGCCTTGTACCGTGGCTCTCTCAAAGCTCTCGACAGATTCTCCGATGAACTCCCTCACCTTTCCAGATTTTCCCCTTTCCTTGTTCTCTTCCCTTGCTCTTGTGTTTTTCTTTTGCCGTTCTTTCCAAAGACTTCTCCCCGTATCCTCCTCTTTTCTTTTTTTCCTACTGCCCTTAACTCTACTCTTTCTGCCCTCTTTTTGTTTTAGCCGTCCTAAGAAAAAACCCCCCAGCCGTCATTAACTTCCCCTTTGATGTTTTTACTATCTCTCCGATTCTCTCCCCCCCTCGTTGCGGCTGCTATTCCTGTCCTATTTATACCAAGCTAACAACCCTAAAACCCTCAGCTATCCTCTGCTATATTTGCAACCAAGGACTGCCCAAGTTCTCTCTTTGCAAGCTGCGTAGCATTGCCGCGGCTTTGCTCTTTTTTCTTCTAAATGAACCAAACAAAAATAAAAGATAAATTAAGTGGAAATGACTAAAATAGATAAATAAAACCAAATAAAACAAAATTGCTATTTTTCCTTTTCCTTTTTTCTCTTTTTTCATGATTTTCCTTTTTTCTCTTTTTTCATGATTTTTCTTTTTTCTCTCTTTTTTTTTTCAAGAAATTCTATGCTAAAAACTTAAAAATAAAAATAAAACTAGAAACTAAAAACTAAAAAAATCGAATAAAACGAATAAAACGAACACGACAAATAAAAAACTAAAAAAAAAATAGTAAATGAAATTACCCCAAAATTTGGTGTCTACAGTTTGCCCCTCTTTGTCTGAGTTTTGAAAAAACTTGAGACAAAGAAGTAGACACCAAATACTTACCTGTGTTATTTAGCTGCGAATTACTCAAACGATGGGGACTGACCCCTGACAGGAAATTTTAAAATCGGGACTGACCCGAAACAGAAATTTAAACGGGACTGACCCGAACTGGAATTTAAACGGGACTGACCCGAACAGAATTTAAAACGGGACTGACCCGAACAGAATTTAAACGGGATTGACCCTTTAAACGGGACTGACCCGAACAGAAATTTAAACGGGACTGACCCGAACAGAATTAAAACGGGACTGACCGAACTGGAATTTAAACGGGACTGACCCGAACCGGGACTGACCCGAACAGAATTTAAACGGGACTGACCCGAACTGGAATTTAAACGGGACTGACCCGAACAGTAATGTAAACGGGACTGACCCGAACAGAAATTTAAACGGGACTGACCCGAACAGGAATTTAAACGGGACTGACCCGAACTGGAATTTAAACGGGACTGACCCGAACTGGAATTTAAATCATGGGACTGGCCCGAATAAGATGAAAATCATGGTGCACACTAGTGGGACTGACCCACGGCTAATGGCAATGACAAATGAAAGGCACACTAGTGGGACAAACCCAACGGCTAGCGGCGAATGCAAATGAAAGGCACACTAGTGGGACAAACCCAACGGCTAGCGGCGAATGCAATTAAAGGGCACACTAGTGGGACAAACCCAACGGCTAGCGGCGGATGCAATTAAAAGGCACACTAGTGGGACAAACCCAACGGCTAGTGGCGAAAGCAAATGAAAGGCACACTAGTGGGACAAACCCAGCGGCTAGCGGCAAAGCAAATGAAAGGCACACTAGTGGGATAAACCCAACGGCTAGCGGCGGATGCAAATGAAAGGCACACTAGTGGGACAAACCCAACGGCTAGTGGCGAAAGCAAATGAACATGCTTACTGGCGGGACAAACCCAGCTCCAGCAGCGATGAAAATGAAATGCTTACTGGCGGGACAAACCCAGCTCCAGTAGCGATGTAAACGAAATGCTTACTGGTGGGACAAACCCAGCTCCAGTAGCAATGAAAAATGAAATGCTTTTGATAATCGGACATCGGGATCAAAACCCGAGCCTGCCGTGATGAACTTGATTTGATTGATTTTTTTTGATTTTTTTTTTCTGACTGAGAGAGACTTGTCGAAATAATTTGCCCCAGTGTGATGAATTGGTCAGTGGGATTAAACCCAAGCCTGCCCAATGGGAAGTTGGCGGCACGAAGTCCAGGCCCAACGAGATCTTGTGAAGTTGGTGGCACGAAATCCAGGCCCAACGGGATCTTGTGAAGTCGGCGACATGAAGTCCAGACCCAACGGGATCTTGTGAAGTTGGCGGCACGAAGTCCAGGCCCAACGTGATCTTCCCAACGTGATCTTGTGAATTTGATTTGCCAAGAAACAAGAAATTAAACTTTGATTTTTGACCTTTCTGATTTTTTGATTTTTTGATTTTTGATTTTTGATTTTTGATTTTTTCTAATTTTTCGAGAGAATCTTTTCCAAAAATAATTTGCCCCCAATGTAGGGCCCTTTTTCCCCTTCTTTCTTCTCTTTCTTCGGCAGCGGCCTTCCACATCACCGGATGCTCTTTCGTCGATTTCAACTATGAATACCTGCACAGGGGGCTTGCCAAAGTACAATATGCACTTTATTTCAAAACACTGCAACTATTACTCATGGAAAGAGTAGCGTGATTGATTTGAAAGTCTTGCTCGACTCTTTGACGAAATCCTCAAGTGGATTATAAAAAATTTGCCCCAGTGTGGGCTTATTTTGCGAAATCTTGCAAATAAAAATTTTGCCCCAGTGTGGGCCCGTTTGATTGCAAAAATTGATTTGGATGACCTTCCATTTATTTGAACACTGTAAGAAAGAAAATTTCATGATGAATGTCTTGAAATAATACCAAATTACAGAAGATTTCTTCTTCACTTTTAGCATCTGTGTTTTGGGTAATGGGTCTCCATTTCCAGTTGGCTCATCTTCAGGGCCAATCAAATGACTTCATTTCTGATTTTGAGGTGGCTAAGGAAAATGAGAGGTTAGGATTTGTCTTATTTCTGTGCCCAAATTGTATGTAATCCCTTCAATACCACATCTCAGTGAAAGCAAATAGTATGTCACCCATATTTCTTAAGAAAATTTAGTCAACATATAAGCTTTATGGGCTTGCAAAATTTTGGGTAGAAACGATAGCTAAACAATGTGAAAACTGGTTATATCCTTATGATCATGAGTGATCGATGGATTTCTTATGAGCGTAATCCTTACTTTGAGTTGTCATGAAGGAATAAGTCAACGATGAACTTTTATGGGCTTGTAATGTGGCTTGAAGACGATAGTTAAAGAATAAGTCTTTCAAGGACATTGCACCGAAGATCGCGTTTTTCTCAAAATTGCCCTCATTTTGGATTCCAAGATCTTGGACCTTGTTTGACTTTTATCATCACTCAACAGGGTCTTTCAGCATCAAATGTTTTTGCATTTTTCTTTTGCATTCATTTCGCTTTTTTCTTTTCCTTTTCCCTTTTTCAAAAGTGCCTCCGCGGGTTTTCACATGAAGAGCAGTGTCAACCTCATACCCAAGCAATTCAGAAATACAGCTAAAACTTCCGGCATCAGAAATTTCCTTGACAAGGCCATTGCAAAGAACAGAAGTCAGGACTTTCGGCTTTGTAATGGGGTCAGGTGGGGTGCTTTAGAAAAGTTAAGGCTTGAAAGCGGATTTCAAAAGCGGTTTGAAGAATCCGAAATCGCGTTGTTGCGCGCCAACCCTATTTTAGGGTTAAATCAGAATTTGCCCCAGTTTATGCTCAACTGAGGCTTTTTCTTTCATTTTCTTTCTTCTTTTGATTTTTCGGCCTTCTGCCATTCTTTTGAATTTGTCACAAAATTTGCCCCAGTTATTTTTGAACTGAGGTTCTCTTTTCTCCTTTTGTTTTTGATTTTGTGGCTTTTCACTTTTTCACTTCTTGAAATTTTCCTTTTTCAACTCAAACTTGCCCCCAGTGTGGGGTTTGCGATTCTCAGGGGTTGCCAAATGAAGTATTTTATTCTGAAGGCTCAAAAGGGATAACTAGGGATAGAACGTTTGGTCGGAAAAGAAGAGGGCCTGACTTGTACTCCGTTCCTTACAATAACTCTGAAAGGAAACTTTCGTTAATGCGAAATTTTTTGCATGTATCTGAATTAACTGACTGAGGAAGACCCTTGTTCATCCATATTTGTGAAACATAGGCGATCCACGCGGACAAAACTCTTCCTTTTCTTCTTTTCAAAATTGGAACCCAAGTGGAATCAATTTTCCCCAATTCGCGGTTCCCTTTCCCCTTTTCTTTTTTTTCCTTTTTCAAAATTTCCCAATCTCCTTCCCCAATGTGGGGTGCGATCACATGTGCACTCGATTTTTAGCTCAAATGAGGATGCAAGGGATGATCAGTATTTAGGTTGTAGAAACGACGGCCAAAGTATCATTCTTACACCTCATGACAACCAAAGTAACGAAATGGTCATTGAAAATCCATTCCCCTTTTTGATATTTGAAAATTTTCCAATATAGGGTAGTGATCATTAGGGCTCTTATTTGAAACGAAATTATTCTTTCAAAGGCTCAAATGGGAGAGCAAATGATAAAATCTGTATAGGTAGAGAAACGAATGCTCAAAGTATCATTCCAAATTTTCAAAACAAACAAGAATAATGCACATTTTTGCTTTCACTTAGATGTGAATTGAATATAATTAGACACAGTGAACATTTTCAAGCAGAGGTTGCCCCAATTTGCAATTTATCAATCAATGGGACTGATTTTATTTTGGGATTAAGTGGAGGAGAAAGGTATATCATAGGTCTTTTGAGTGACCTCTTTTAATTTTGAGCACTCTTATTGTGTAGCTCGGGTCACCAATCTAGTGTACACAAGGATTTTAGAAAGCATACGCTTGCGAATTTTCAGGCTGGAGGTTGAAAAAACTCTCAATTCGGTCTTATTTCTTAAAATTCATCATGAAATCTCTTAATGAGCTCAATAAAGAATGAAATGTACACGAGTGTTATACAAAACAAACAATTGTCTGAACAAAAGCTTTGTTATTGCCAATGTTTGAAAAATTTTAAAAGCAATTCTACAAAATTCCTTTGCACATGTATACACATTTTCTCTCTTAATATCCCCTTTTTCTTTGAGCAATGAAATCCCTTAGATGTTTTGCACGAGCGCTTTCAGATGAATTTTCGAATTCACATTGCAGGGCCTGCCCAAGAATCAAACAATACATGTAATTTTCAAACTTTATCAGATCAGAATTGTTTTCACACTTTATTTCATGTTTTCATGTTTTATGAAATTTTTATGAATGCAGGGGGAAGGGGGAAAACAAAAGAAAAATACCCAAAGTTAGTAATTAAGACTATAAAATCGGTATGCATGCCCTATGGGGGAACCCTTTTTATGCCAAGGGTAGGCCTAGCATGAAAATGCAATCCTCTAGGGTAGGCACCATACCATACCTGATGAATCCGATCAATTGATTGAGTGAAAAATGATTTGAAAAATTTGGCCAATTTGAAGTGAGAAGAAACATTCGTCCTAAAAAATGAGGACAAAGTCCGAATGAATTGCTTATTTTGATCGACGCATGATGTGTCAAAAGGGGTAAAATGGTAAAATGCATTGAATGAAATTTGATTATTTATTGAAAATTGAATGGATAACCCTAAAAATGAATTAAACTAATCCAATGAATTGAATGAAATCAATTGATCAAACCGATCGAGTGAAATGATGATTTATTCAAAATCGACCGAATTGCCCTAAAAATAGGTAAACTGGTCAAATGGATCGGATGATTTAAAAAATTGACTAGATCACCCTAAAAGGGTAAACTGGTCAAATGAAATTGAACGAATCTGATGATTTGAATTCATTCAAAATCGATTGAGTTGACCTAAAAATGGGTAAACTAATCAAATGAATTGAATGAAATTGGTGATTTTATTCAAAAATCGACTAGATTGCCCTAAAAGTGAACAAATTGATTAAATGGACTGGATGAAATTGAGGAATCAGATGATCCAATGGACTGAATGGCTCGATGCATTAGTCTATGAGCCTTCTAAAATCAAATTTTGGCCTCAGTTTATTTATCGTCTCAACAGTGAGGAATTATTGGTGAATTTCTTCAAATTAATGTCCTTTTGCAAGGGATTTTTACCAATTTGATAAAATGGCCAAAAAGTGATTATTAAACGCTCATATTCCAAAGATCGTCCCATGAAAATGATAGGATCCCACCTTACCTTGTGCACTACCCCTTTGGATGGTACAAAATGTAAACGTGCAAGTCTCCTTGGATTAAGTATCCGAGACACGGGGCGGTTTATTCCTAGCTCGAGATCGCCTAAATGGCATTTCCTTTCTATGGTTTATGCATGATGCCATTTATTAAAGCAGTAAAACATGCAATTTGAAATGAAATCATGACCTAAAAGGACCTTTTATACGCCAAGGTAGGCTTAGAATGCTATGCAATTATTAATCTATGAATGCAATATACCAAAATCTTTAAACGTGCAATAACCTATCTACAAGGGTAGGTTCTAAAAGAAGGTCATGCCAGACCTCTTATTTGCTAGAGTTTGTGAATGTAATGGGGACACAAAACCAAGAAAAGTTAGTTCAGCCAGATAAATACACATAACACATTGTAGCAACGAGATAAAACAATAAAATCAATACAAAGAAATAAAGCAATAAAAGGAAGAAAGGGGTTGGATCCCTCCCCTCGTGAGTAGTGTCCCTAATAAGGCAAGGTAGACTCTACCCTAGGCAAGCTATCATGGATGCATGAGGTATTGGCTCACTAATGCTTCTAGACTCGATAGGTTTTAGGTCCCCGAGCCTTCAGACTTGGAAACCAAGGGTCATCAATCCCAAGGTTCTTTGTCGGTGGCTCGAGCGATTCCCCAGACATTGCTACGCACACATCGTGTCACGGCTACATGTCATGAGTGAATCTATCAAAAATCCTCAACCTTCCACTAAAAGCTAAAGGCTATGAATCCAAAGCTTAAAATGGAAGATTGAGTGACTCCTCGGATCATGCTACGCACACATCGTGTCGCGATCACAAGTCCAAGTGAGTCGCCTAAAATCCTAATAGGGTGGAGTGGCGTGACAAGCCACTAAAAGAAAAATAAAGGAGGGATAAATAAGTAATGCGTATGCACGTATGCAAGTGCTCGTTTGGAAGGGAGGGATCAAGAACCAACGCGAGGCTCTAGGGTAATGTCCCCCACCCAAATGCAATGCAAAGCGCGGAATCACATAAATAAACCATCCATCCATCAAATCAATCGTACGCCAAATGGGTGAGTGAGTGAGTTGATACGCGCGAAATGCAAAAAATCCTAAAAAAGGAAAAATGCAACCCTAATATCCAAATGCTATGCATAAAAAGGGTAGAAAAGGGAAAAGAATAGCTAAATCGAATGCTTGGACCCACTTAGGAAGTCCCCAGTGGAGTCGCCAACTGTCGCACCCCACTTTTTGATCGAGTGTGTGGTGTGTGAGTAGTGGAATGTGAATGTGTGTAAAATGAAAAGTAAAAGGCCATGGGACTTTGAGAATGCGACGATTTGGCCAAATAAAGTTCAAAAGGGGTTTTTTGAATGAAAAACGGAGTCGCCACTTGGTACAGAGTTAGGGTGTACCAAGTCACCCAAAAAGTGATTTTTTTAAAGAAAAGGTAGAAAGAAACCCCTTTTAAACGACTCCTAGTCCACGTAAACCAACGAAAAAGGTTCGGGAGTCACATTTGACGAAAGGGAAGGCAAGGATAAAAATCCAAGGCACCCCTTCGACCTAGCCAAGGCTAGTTGCGTGATTTAGCCCCACCTTTCCTAACTTTTCTACCAAAAATATGTATTGCATGTTTTGGATTTGACTAGATGAATGCAAAAAAGAAAGAAAAAATGCAAACCTAAATTCTAAAATGTCTATTGTAAGGTTTTTGGTCCCAACCACATGAGTTGTGGCGGCCAATAAAGGAAAACCTTATAGAGGTCGATTAATGCAAATGATGGCTAAAGTGCAAGTGTGCAAGTGTATAAAAAGGTGCACGTGTGAAATTGTATAAAAAATCCAAGTGTTTGTGTGCAAGTGTATGAAATATAATGATAAGTGCATATAGGTGTAATTAAGTGCAATTTTGTGAAGTAGAAATCAAAATGAACAATAAGGAAAGGAAAAGTGATGAGGAAATGTGAATTGAAAAAAAATGAGTAAGTGATAAATGAGAATGAATGAACCTAAAGGAATGCATCAGGTCGGGTATGGGAATGACTCCTAACTTTTTCGACTTCGATTTTCCCTTTGATTAGAAAGCAAAACTAGCGTGCTAAGGCTATCGAGTAGCCACACTCGCTCGTTTCCCTTATCAGAAGGGGACTCTTCAGGCAAATGTACCCTAACTAGCATGAGATGCAAGACCTAAAGTGAGGGGAAAGGGGAATCGAGGAGCATGCCGGATGATAAAACTAAGGAAAAATGCATGATATGTAGTGAACAGGCAAATAATGCATTAATGAAAAACAAAGGAAAAATCCTATTGGGTTTAGCGTTGGACTAGCCCTTTCTATGAATTCCTACTAGCATTAGACTAGTGGAAACAATAAAAGAAGCCACAACTAGCGTTGGACTAGTGTGGTGACGTACATTCATCCATTCCATTCATCCACACTATGGAAAGCGAGTAGACATGCAAATCACTTATAAACACGTAGCACATAACACTTAGCATGCTCGACTAGATGCAAGAGCCTAAGAAAGCACTTAACAAATAACACATAGGCATGCAACACAAATTAAGGCCCTAATTATTACACTTGCTAACTAAAACAAAAGGGGAAGGGGAAAATGGACCAAATTTGCTCGCCAAGCCCTATCTATTACAAGCCAAGAGGTGTACACATACCCCATAATGAATAACTAAAAAAAGGGAAAGGGAAAATGGACAAGAAAGCTCGCCAAGCCCTATCTATTACAAGCCAAGAGGTGTACACATACCCCATAATGAATAACTTAAATAAAAGTAAAGTAAATGAAATAAATGCAAGGACTTAAAGAAGGGCAAGGAAAGCGAAGTAGACATGCATATTCACATAACACGTAGGAGCACGTAGGAGAAATGAAAGTTAAGGAGATAGAGGTTACCTCCCTGGCAATTGGGCCCCAATGAAGTGAAATCACTTATTTATCCTCCAAAATAAAAGAAATGGTCAAGGTACCAATTTATTTGGGAAAATTAAAGGAAATAGGCAATCACAAGCTCATTTGATCATAAAGCCCCCAAAGTCATGACTTAAGCGCAATTGAAACAAAGCATGGTAGTTAATTGAAGCAAACAAGCAATGAAGTTGCACAAATTAAAATTATCAAGGACCAAATTGATGAAATTATTTAATTGATTGGGTCCTAGTGGAACAAGGAGAGACTTGGGGGGGTTGGAATGCAATTTTAGAGAATTGTTTCATGCAAAACTCATGCAAGCTACGTGAGAAAACAAGAAGGCTGAAGCATCTGCTGGGTTTCTCAAATGCAATTTCCCATCCATCCTAACACAAGTAATGGCTCCAATCAACTAAACCAAGGATCAAAGTGAGACGGTAACCCCACATTTCTTCCATTTTTAACTACTCAACTCTCATGTTTCAATGCAAAAATAGAGGTAAAAAAACATGCAAAAAGCTGGAAAATGTTCTGCAATTTTCTTGCTGCAACTTTGCAGCTTATCGGCAAACCAGAAAAAAGAGGGCCAAAACTTCAGAACACAACCCAAACCTCGTCAAATCATCTACCACTATCCTTGACATAAGGTTGAACATGCAAACAAATGGAGGAAAACCAGCCTTGTGGGTTGTTACGGGACAAGGGAAAACAGCAAAACATATAGGAGGGGGTTGATGCAAAAATCTGGAAAGTATACAAGAATGGTTCAGCAATTTGGCTGTTCGTTCTTTTAGTAAAGCACTGGAGTATGATTCAAAAGTTTTAAAGACTCAACCGTGTAAACTTGAACCAAAACTCCACTGTCCTCTTTCCACACAATACTCAAAAGCAAAGTAAGAAACGGCTAAAGTCTGGTGCATGTTCGCAGAAAAGACAGTTAGATGATGTTTCTGCAATTCAGCATTCCACAAATCCAGCTTACAAACACAATCAAATCCAAGCAAAACTACCACACGATCCTCTCACTTTGGCATCATGAAACTTGCAGATTTTTACTTGGAAAATTCACAATATAAAAACCATAGTTTTAGTTCCTTTCCTCCATCGACAGATTCACAAGCAAAACATCCATGGTGGAGGGCAAACAGACGCAAGCATCACAGCAAAGTTTCAACCTTTCTAACATGATTTTTATAATCTATGGACAGCAAAACAAATGAAAGGCGTCACCTTTATCCCTTTCAAGGGGAAAATCAGGGTCTGTGACGATGAATAGGGTGTCCTTACTGTGCTGTGGCCTCTCACGGTGTAGCCTTGCAAGTAGTGATGACCGATTCTGGCGGCGGCAGTTTCGGCTCTTGGGCAGGCAGCTGGATGGCGCTGGTGGTGGTCGACATGAGCGGCGTTGGTTCCTGGACAGGCCGTTGGTCACTCGTTGATCTGGAGAAGAAGGTCTATGGCTGTGGGTGGCTGCGATGGAGCTTGGAGGAGCGCGACAGCGACTGGCGCGCGACGGTGTCGATGGCAGCCAACGGCAGCGGCGGATGCAGGCTGGTGGTCGTTTGGCCAGACTTTCCTTGCATTGTTTTCTTCGTAGCCTTGTACCGTGGCTCTCTCAAAGCTCTCGACAGATTCTCCGATGAACTCCCTCACCTTTCCAGATTTTCCCCTTTCCTTGTTCTCTTCCCTTGCTCTTGTGTTTTTCTTTTGCCGTTCTTTCCAAAGACTTCTCCCCGTATCCTCCTCTTTTCTTTTTTTCCTACTGCCCTTAACTCTACTCTTTCTGCCCTCTTTTTGTTTTAGCCGTCCTAAGAAAAAACCCCCCAGCCGTCATTAACTTCCCCTTTGATGTTTTTACTATCTCTCCGATTCTCTCCCCCCCTCGTTGCGGCTGCTATTCCTGTCCTATTTATACCAAGCTAACAACCCTAAAACCCTCAGCTATCCTCTGCTATATTTGCAACCAAGGACTGCCCAAGTTCTCTCTTTGCAAGCTGCGTAGCATTGCCGCGGCTTTGCTCTTTTTTCTTCTAAATGAACCAAACAAAAATAAAAGATAAATTAAGTGGAAATGACTAAAATAGATAAATAAAACCAAATAAAACAAAATTGCTATTTTTCCTTTTCCTTTTTTCTCTTTTTTCATGATTTTCCTTTTTTCTCTTTTTTCATGATTTTTCTTTTTTCTCTCTTTTTTTTTTCAAGAAATTCTATGCTAAAAACTTAAAAATAAAAATAAAACTAAAAAAAAACTAAAAAAAAAAAAATCGAATAAAACGAACACGACAAATAAAAAACTAAAAAAAAACAGTAAATGAAATTACCCCAAAATTTGGTGTCTACAGGGCCCTTACCCTTTGTTGCCGGTCGACTCGAGCCAGATGCGGACTCGGTCGGGCAATTGGTGACCCTGGGTTAATGTTTGGTATACTCGAGTATTACCACGTTGTCGGGTGGAGACTGGCCAATGTCCAGTAGGGGGAAAATGAAATGAATGAATGAATGGCAAGAACAATGGAGGGGTTTTCACTTACAAACGAAATTATTTTAATGCTAGAGGAATGAGGAAATGATTGGTGGAATGAATGAACGAAGGGCTCCACGTGAGCATGTATCCTTTTAATGAATGTGTTATTATTGCTTTCTATTGTAAATGTTTTCTAGATGACTTGTTAGTATCTGATTAATGTCCTTGTCTTATTGATTTGATTATTGCGTACGGAACCTCGTTGGGCTTTTAGCTCATTCCGTTAGTTTTGTTTTCCTTACAGGGGATGCGAGTAAGGGCAAGAGACTTGTATAGAATAGCGTAGTCTAGTTCTTTTAAAATTTTGTAATTGCACTCGCTCTAATGCCTGGATAGGGTTGGATGTATTGAGATTGAGAACCTTTGTTATATTTGGGTTGTATTACTTTTGAGATAGAAATGTATGTAAGTATACGTTCCCAGTTTGGGAACTGTTATTTCCTTTACTCTTGAGGTTGTAACCTATTTTATTTGAAATAAGTGAGTGAGTCCTGGCGAGAGTTGGGCAGGCGGACCGCTAAACTCTGGGGTACGCCCTAGGGGGAGGTGGGGTCGTCACAGTTGCTATTGCTGCCCTTCTTGTTGAGGTTGCCTTTGCTGTTGTATGCTCTATAGAGGAATCAAAAGATATTGATGCACTTTTAATTGATGAGTTGTAGAGATCTTTTGTGAGGACTCGTAAAATTATTATTTTTCGACTCCTAATTTTGCTCATTTAATTATTTATTCAAATATTTGCTTCGATTATTATTTTCTAGCCTTATTATACTTAAATACATGGAGTTATGACTTCATTATATTTTTAAAGTGACTCGTTTCAAAAAATTATTTCTTTTTGGAAGCTCGATTAATGAAAATAGTGAAAACGTGTCTGAAAACTTTAGCCATTTGGGAGTACAATAAGTTCAAAACTTGGAGACATGTACAATGGTCCTAAAATAGGTAATTCTAGGTTTAAGTACTCAAGTGATAGTTGGTGGTACGATCGTTACAAGAATTTCTCGAAGATTTCACTTTATCGCGCCTAAATTGGAAATACGCGTTTTCACGCGTGCGCTTAATTGAGGGACTTTGGACCATTATTTTGGGACAATTAAGAGTGAATAATATTTATATGAATACAAGTGCCTTAGAGATTTAGTGCACTAGCGAAATAAACTCGAAAAGAATCGAGCACAAAACACGCGCGTATGCGCACTATTTGCGGTTGACTTTTGCGCACCTAAACTATTAGACGTTAAGCTTTCTTTGTACGCCAAAGAGTCAGACCAAACATATCATTTCTCCAAGCTTCCATGGCCGGCTAGCAGCTGCAAAGAAACAACCAAAACTCTTCAACATTTCCCTCTACAAATCTTACTCAAATCTCTACCAAATTCTCTCAAATTTTAACACTACTTAGCCTAAGACTTGGAGTTCATATCTAGCTAAAAAGGGGGGACTTTTCACGGCTCAGTTAGGAGCAAGGAGGGACCGAAATTTCTGAGTTGTTTATCAACTAGAGTAAGTCATGATCAAGCTTTCTAATTTCAGTTTTTGGAAGTTCTAGTATACCTTTTTGCTCTTAATTTCCTATGGGTTGTTGTTGTTGTTGAAAAAAAATGGAAGGTGGGCTCTATGAACTCCCACCTCTGTCTTGATGGCTGATATGGTGATTGATGCTATTTATAATGTTGGTTTAGTGTTTGAAATGGTGGATTAATGGAGTATAATTAGCAGAAATCTCAAGGAACTCATGGAATAGAAATTTCCGATTTTGCCCCTGCCCTGTTCGGTTATTTTAAGGCCAATTTTTGATGATCTAATGGCTTGAATATGATGTTTATATGTTGTATTAGTTGTGTAAAAATTTTCATTGGAAAATATTGAAGTTTGGTTGGGCAAATGAATTTTTTTTGTGAAACTAGTCAAGCTGGAAAACTGTTTCCGTGTAGCTCTGTCCAGCGACAGTGTTTTGGCCGTAACTTTGTCCTCCGACGTCGAAATCGAGTACTGTCAGTGGAATTTGAAACTAGACATCCACACCTTTCCAACGGTATAAAATTCACATTTTGGTTCCAAGTGTGTGAGCCAAACCAATCATTTTAAGAAGGCTACCCTGTGTTCTCTGTTCTGCTGAAATGATTTGATGATGCTGCAACTTTAGGCTTAATTTCAAGCCAGTGGCATGCTGAAACTTAAAACGATTTCTTCTGTGAAATTATAACCCTATGAATGTATTTTCCAAAACTATAAACCATGCTCAATTCCGAGTTAAATTGAGTGAGTTATGAACAAAATACGGTGACTGCCCTGTTCTTGAAAACCCTTGGATTTGGACAGATTTGATGTAAGACTTGTTGTGGTCTTACTAAATGAATTTCTTGGTGCTAAACACCTACCAAATGTACCATGTATGTTCTTTAGACTTTTCTTGCACAAATGAACCATGTTGGGAGGTTTTCTTTAGCTGAATGTTTGGAAACGGAGAGAAATGGAGCTAAAGGCAGTTTTGCCTTAGTAAATTCAAAACTTTGGTTGATTGGTTAACCACCTTTCCGAAGGTATTTTTCTACGAAATTTGATAGAGAGATACCCTACATATAGGAGTACTATAATGCAAAATTTGGTACCAATCCAAATCCGTTTCGACACTTAACTAAAGGTCCAAAGTCGGAAACCCAAATCTGGAAATTTGTTCAACAGTCTTGATTTTTTCCCAACTTTGAGCTACCATATCTGGGTGCTCGAAACTCCGAGTCTCGATCCGCTTGTTCTGTCCTAAACCTTACTTTCACCTCTAATTGAGTTATAAATTTCAAGGGCTGGTTTGCAACAAGTGAATTCTGCCGAATTTCCAAATTTAGCGAAAAACCAACCCCGGCTCAATCCTGGGTGTTCTGAAACAGTAACTTTAAGCTCATTTTTGAATACCTTCCGCTTAGAATCATGAAACAGTGTCTTCTAAAAACTTTTAGTACTTTCCAAGAGGTTTCCAACGGTATAAGGTTTTCCAATTTTAGACTTATATCGAGTGAGATACGATTTTTCAAAGATCCATATCAAAACTGAAATTTTCCAACTTTCAAGGAAATAGAGTTTTCCAAGAACTCTTTATTCTTTCGACATTATGCAAACGTTTTAACCTCGATTTCCAAGATAAAAATCCAAATTCTTTTGTACTTTAAGAAACTCTAATTGAACCTCGATTTACGAGTAATTGATGTTCGATTTCATGAAATTTCCTTAGATTGTACTGGTGTACAATCTTCCTTGATAGTTGGGATATATGAATGACAATATATTATTAATTGCTCAGGCGCACACGAGGACCTTCAAGAGGATCCTACCGTGCACACTTGAAGTTCCAGAAAATATTTCTTCTTGATTTGCTCGATTAGTGTCAAGTGTATAACTACTTGAACTCTATGAACTTGATTCATGTTTGGCTTACCTGATTACATGCTTAGCCTGCTTAGTTTTGAAAAATAGAGTCGAGTGTGTACTTTATCGCACTCGTTCTCATTTGAAACAAATGACTCATGCTTAACATGTTTTGCCTGGTTTACATGACCTGAAATACATGCTTAAACTTGTCGAATGCTTTATTACATGACATGGTATGCTATGGCTGCATACGTCGTTGGAGTGAATCTCCTCGACACTAACATGATACATGGGGGACGCCCAAACTCATAGGCCGATCTTGGAACTCGAGCCGACGTGGGCTTGGTCGGGAACCTTGGTGAGCCATGAGAATCACATGATAAGCTTGATTTATTTGAGAGATCTTGCTTGGCATACTCGTAGAGTATAGCCTTATAAATGTCGTGCGGGCCCGAAGTGGTGTAGGGTGGACGGATGAGAAGTAAGTGGTGATCTACGGTTTGGTAATATCAACCCGGTTGACGGAGAGTCATCGCGGGGAGATATACGAATGAACTAGCAAAGCAAGTGGAACTTAGCTCCTGAGAGCTACTATATCCTTGAAGTGTTTCTGCTTACTTTCACTGGCTTTATTAATTACTTGTAATTATCTCTTGGACTGTTATTTGAACTACGTGCTTGCATGTGTGATCTTGGCCTCACGAGGTTTTGCTCACCCTATAGATTTGTTTTCCTTAACAGGATTGAATCTCGGGGAAGTGTGGAGAAACCCTCTTGATGTACTTTTGTTTTAGGGTTTCTATTATATTTTGGCTATGCCCTTGGTTTTGGATTGTACTTTTGGAATTGAAATGTAACTTTTGGGGCGTAATGTATATTTGGGATTCATGATGTATTTTGAATACCCGACGTGCGGGTTGGATAATGGATGACTATTGATAAGCTTGAACGCTTCCGCATTTACTGTACTTAAGTTACTTACTTTTGTTGTGTAGTTCGATAATAAGCTTGAATGATTTGGCTTGAGTCCTGGCGAGAGTTAGGCATGCGTCCCGTGGATACCCTTTGGTTCGCCTTAGGGAGAAGTGGGGCGTCACATTCTTTCTACTTCTCTTTGCATAAGCAGAACAAGTGCAAAATCAAACTTAAGAGTAAGATCAATGATCATTGATTGACAATTTCCTGCAAACACATGGGATCAATCATAACAATAAATTCATTTGAAACATTCGAACCTACAGGGATGAGTACATAAAATTCAAAGGGCATGTAATTTTTAACTAAAAAATAAAATAATAATCAAATCAAATAAAGTAGTGGTGAGAAAATAATTGGCAAGAAAATAGAACTTTAGATTTTGATCCAAATTTGAATTACTTATCTAATTATGTTCTCAACATCTCAAGAACGTATCACACAAAGGTACTCTAGATTATCTCTCGATACATCTAAATTGTGTTTAATTAAATCTCACGTCTCTCTCGAGATCATAAGTATTTAATTAAATCTTTTAAAATCTTGGATGATTTCAATTACATCATACAAACCCTAACCTACCCTTGTGATTAGGCTATGTATGTTTATATATCTAGTACACGATTGTATATTTCTTCTAAGTTCAATGCAAATCCTAGGAGCATGTCTATGGTGGCTAAACATAAACATGTCATTAAATCAAGATAGATAAATCAAAGCAAAAGTCAAGATTTAACTAGAATAAATAATCAAATATTTTTCACAAAATCCTAACCCTATATATAAATTAGTTCAACCTATTCATAGATAAATCCAAGAATTCAAAGAGTAGATACAAATGAGAAGATAAAAGTATAGAAATATTCTCAATTTTCCCTACTCCAATCTCTATCTTGATCCCTCTTTGATTTCATGCCTTGATTCCATTCTTGATCTTTCAAGAAAGAGCTGTATGTAAAGAACTAATGCTAGTCTAATGTATTTCCAACACCAAAAATTACCTAGAATACCCCTATTTATAGTTTCTTAAAGATGTATCCCAAATATGGTAAGATTAGAGTTATTGGACTTGAAAAATAACAATTTTGCGTCACTTTCCATTGAAGACCAGCCCAATGTTTGAGGTCAGTCATTGGGCCAAGCCAAAAATTGATTGAGATAAGAGAAACTCTAGTATGAAGACCAAATGCACCATCGGCGTTAGTCATCAGGGATCCGTCCGTGGGTCCTCTTTGACCAATAGCCCTTGTTCCTTTTTTTCATTCCTTCTTTCTCTGTTAACTTTGCTCGATTCATCTTGCCAAAATTGGTTCATTTTCTCCTCAATTAAGCTTTTCATCTATCAGACCAATATAAGAACAAAATTAAGTAGTTTCTATTCAAATTAAAGTTTAACTAATATAGTTAACTAGCAACTTATACATATAAAACTACAACAATTTATGCCTTATCAAACTCTCTTACACTTAGTCATGCTTCTCCTCAAGCACAAGAACAAAACCAGTTAAACATAAACAATGGCCATATTCTAAGACTATTATTGTCCAAACAACAATTCCAAACAAGTGTTGAGTGTCAATAGTGAAAACTAAAGGAATACTATTCCAGTTAGCTTTTAACACCATCAGCCCTTTCAACTCCAATAAACTAAATTAAGTATGTAAAATATTTAAAAAGCATTTGCCCACGAATAGACCAGCTATTAAGTAACATCACAAACATATAACTGCATGGATCTATAGGCTAATATTACAATCCACATATTTCTTTTTTCCTCTCTTTAAATTTTTTTCCTTTTTAAGGAATTCCTTCGCACATAAGCTTTTTCAAATGTTAAAAAGGGGAATACTCTTAATTCTTAGTTGTTTAAACCTTTTGCTGAAAACTCTGATATACCCAAATAAAGGAACCCGATTACTCAATTTTCACTATTCGAAAATCACATACTCATAGCTATCATCATTGTTTGATGTGGAAGTCAACATTTACTCAATGAAAACCCTTGGTTACTAGGTAGCGACACCTAGTGGAGCATAATCAGACTTATAAGCACAAATGCCCATAAAAACCTACTTTATCTTCTAGTTAGTGAAAACTAAGGCTAATAACTAGTCTAAATTCACAAGAAAATACTAGAGAAATATTTGCAATACCTGGCAGAGTTGGCCAAAATTTGAAAAAATCTCAAAATACCAAATATTCATATAGAAGCACTTTAAAGCACCACCATTTAATACTTGCACATCCTTACATATAATGTTTGACAATAATAATACTTGAAATACAAGTCATTGCCTATCAAGAAATAGACAATATGAACAAAAATTTTAAAGAAATATTTGCAATACCTGGCAGAGTTGGCCAAAATTTGAAAAAATCTCAAAATACCAAATATTCATATAGAAGCACTTTAAAGCACCACCATTTAATACTTGCACATCCTTACATATAATGTTTGACAATAATAATACTTGAAATACAAGTCATTGCCTATCAAGAAATAGACAATATGAACAAAAATTTTAAAATTTTAACAAAAAATTTCATTTCACCTATAGACCATCCTTCACATTTGAGACAACATTGTCCTTAATGTTGGGGATAAAAAAAAATAAAGAACTAATAACAAGAAAGGAGATGAAAGTGAAACTCCCATGATAACAAATAAATGCCAATGACCAAGCAGGGTGAAAGAGAAGTTGCCAGTTACCATCCAATAATTAAACCCACGATAAAATCCTACCAAAACAGAAGAACAAGTGAACACTATAAATAGGAATTAAATACACTACCAAATAATCCAAAACTAGAAAGCAATAAAATTTTAAAGGAATAAACACCACTATTAATCCTAATAACAAGAGAAAAATATTGAATGAAATTTAAAAAGAAAGTTGGGTTGCCTCTTGATAAGAGCTAAATTTAACATTTTTAGCCGCTTGGGACCACATATGGTTATGGTGGATAATACGGTTCAAGATATTTACACATTGCACTTCTAGATCGCCGAAGAAGAATATGTTCGTTGATCTTGCAAGGACATGAGTCCTAAGTCCTGCTCTAAAACATAATTCTTACCATACAAATTGTCATTAGCAATAAGATAGGAACAGGTCTCATCATACGATGGGTACTTTAATAATTCAAAAATATTAAAGATTTCTTTTTTTTACCAACCTTTGAACTTAACTTCCCTTGGAATAAATCTATGTTATGTGGCGTTTGGTTCTATCCTTGGAATTGGATTCAAACTTGGGATCTTTCATCCTAAGTTTGGAATGGAGTCAGTCATTCCAATACATCTGTTTGGTTCAATACCGAGAATGCATATCATTACTATAATTGATGTTTAGTTTGTTGGCTCTTTCGAAATGGGATATAAGAAATTTTCACTAATTAAATGTATTAACAAATTTAGTATAACTAATTAATAATTTCTATTAGTAAACATGTATAATTAATCGTATAATTGATAATATCAATTATATTACATATACAAATATACATTATATAATACATATAACTAATAATATCATTATTATAAGTTTGTAACTAATTAAATTAAATATTATATATAAAATTAAATATAATCATACTAATATTATTATATAAATATATATAATTATGATTATATAATATATATAAATATTAATTATACTAATATATTATATATTAAATATAATGTATTATTATATACACATATACTATAATAATAATAATAATAATAATAATTATTATTATTATTATTATTATTATATATTACTATATTTATAATAATAAATATAATTATATTTATATTTATTATAAATATATTATATAATTAAATATAATTATATGAATTGATTTTGATGGATCTATAGATTCTGAAAGTTCATAAGAGGATTGTAGTGTCTGGGTTGTTTGAGGCAGATCTATGGATAGATCTAAAGGTTCTTGTATAGAATCTGTTTGAGCTAGGTCTATGACCTTTGCCTTGGTTTGAATTGGATTTACGGGATCTAAAATAGAAACCTGAGGTTTTGACATAGAGGATGCAGGCTTTGAAATGTTTTGAACTGGGTTTTTGAGTTCTGGTGCAGACTCTTTAGTTGTTTGAGACTCATACCAGTCAAAGAAATGAATATTTTGCTTTGGATGCTTGAAACTGTTGTATTTTGTATTGGATCTGCTGGAGCTACTTCCGGAAGAACCCAGCTTTCTGGCAGTGAGATCTGGTTCCAGGTGATAGATCTTGGAACTGTAATCCTAGATCTGGCCAGATCTGTCTGGAACAGGACTGTTTCTCCTTTTTGTAATGTTCTTAGGGCTCCTGTCCTGAATGCTGAATTCATAACCTTGTATTGAATCCTATAAATAATAGCTACAGGAAGAGTCCCAGTTTTGACTCTATTTTTAGCAGTTTTTATGTTAATGTTAAAGTATCTAGAATATTTTTATCTTTTAAAGAGACTGTGAGTTTGGAAAACAATCAAAATATACTGGTCCTCCGCAAAGGCTTGTTTCTGCCATACCTAGGAGGGAATCATTAAATTCTAAGAATCTGCTATCTCTAAGACAAAGGAGTAGGGATGTATCTAATTCTTCTCTTGTCAAAGGTTTAGCTGCAATTTGTACTAATCCAAAATGAATATAATTGTATTTTTCCTTATGTTTTTCTATTGTTCTTTTAAATAATAGTTTGATTTCTTCATGATCAGCATCTAATGCTATAGTTTGTTCTACTGTTTTAATTGTATAATCTGATGCAGAAAACATCCACTTTCTGTCTCTTTCATAAATATCAGTTTCAGTATATTTAGGAATTTCCTAATTGTCTATGTCTTGATTGATATCTTGTATATGAATTTCTTCTTTTAGTTTGGTGTTTGAAGAGGAACTAGAAGAGGTAGAGTTGGTTCTAAAAAAGGAAGCTATGAAAAGAAACAATAAATCAATTTAAATAAACAAACTTTATATTCCTCTTCCCTTTGGCACAGAATCCTTCGGGATCCATGGAGGATAAACCATTTTTCTAAACAGATTATAAAGGATAGTGTGAAAATTTACAAGAAAATATCTAACCTTTTGAGAAGAATTAACTATACATGACGACCATATTTCCATCATAATAAAGATAGTAAAAATAAACCTACGAGAATATATCTAAATCTTTTGAGAAAGATTAACTATGCATGACGACTATATTTCCAAACAAAATCATAAAATTGATAGTAAAAACTCATTTTCCCTGGATCTGACCTCTTGACATTTCCTCGTCCTGGAGTACGTCCCTAGAACCTTAACACCCCTACAGAGCCAAATCCCATGGTCTTACCTGGACCGGATGCTAGCACTTACTGGTTCCATGTCCTTTAATCAGATCCAGAGTCATGAAATTTAGACTACCAAAATTATAATATAGCTTGAATACATTAGATAGTAATCACGAAATTAACCAGTCTCATCTAATCAGATCTAAACTTGTAGATCTATACTATCAGTAGCATAAATAAAGAAAGATGGTAATTATGAAGTTAATAAATCTCATCAGGAAGATTTAATCTTGTAGATTTACACTATCAACATCATAATTAGTAAAGAAAGATAGCCATCTCCTGGGCATATAGCTCGATATTGCAAACTCAACCAAAGAATTAATACTTTGGGACTAGATGACCAAGTCAAA
Organism: Coffea eugenioides; assembly: GCF_003713205.1. NCBI lineage: Eukaryota > Viridiplantae > Streptophyta > Magnoliopsida > Gentianales > Rubiaceae > Coffea > Coffea eugenioides. The sequence continues at coordinate 61,226,751 of NC_040036.1, forward strand.
ATTCAAATATCAAACCTTCTAATTGATTCAGAAACTGATTCTGAAAAAGAAGAAGAAGATTATCTCAATCAATTGGAAGATGATATTTCAAAATCTACTTCCTCACAAACCACCAGTGACAAAGAAGGAGAAGGCCCTACCATCAATGTCTTAACAAAAGACCAAAACCTTCTTCTTGACATCATTGAAGATACTCATGAAATAGAGAATAGACAACTCTATTTAGACAAATTCAAAGAATCCCTGAACCAAGCCACAAATTCTTCAAATCCCTTAGCTAGAGACCCTAGAATTCTTAAAACCTATAATCTCACAGACATTCTTGACAGGTTTCCCTCCAAACCTGTTAAACCTTTGACCCTACAACACCTTCAAACAGAAATTGATCTGCTCAAAGAGGAGATTAGATCAATTAGAGCCAAACAAGACCTTAGCAACCTTGTTCTTCAAAACCTAACACCAATTGAGGAACCTATCAACCAGGAGGATTCTGAATTCCTAGAAAAACTTTCTAAAAAACCCAAGGAAGACAAGGATTATTTAGTCCAGATTCGATTACTAATTAATAATAATTATGTGATCGAAACTGAAGCCCTATTTGATACTGGGGCAGACCAAAATTGTATTCTTGAAAGCCTTATCCCACCTCAATTCTTTGAACAAAACAAAGAAATTCTCAGAGGAGCTAATGGATCCAAACTTGAAATTAACTTCAAGTTAACAAATGTTCAAATCCAATTCTCCTCCTTATCTATTCCGAATACATTCCTTCTAACCAAAAAACTATCCAACAATGTTATTCTTGGAACACCTTGTATTCAAAAACTTGTTCCTTATCTTACTACAAACGAGGGCATAATACCCCAACTTCTTGATTCAAATGCCCTCCTGCCTTTTCCTAAAAAACTAACAAATTTTGTTTTGCAGGAAGAATGACAAATTCAGCAATAGTCGACGAATGGATACCTCAATACCTTGCCAATAATTCTATCGCAAAAGAATATTATTCTCACAAACATCAATGCAGGGAAGATAGGATCAGATTCTTCAATGTTGTATTTTATAACTTTGAAACTGGACAAAGCATTCCTCCCTATCTTCGGTATCAACATAACAACATTGTTGCAAAACCAACAAACTACACAGTTCGCAATTTGAAGGATCAAAGCTTCATGAGGCGAAGAAAAATTCAGAGACTAATTCTTCACAAACATTGGATCAAGCATCAAGGGGGAACACAAGCACCTGAGATTGACAAAATGATTCAAGAAACAAAACAAGAGCTATCCGCAACTATCTTCTAAAAACAAGATATTCAAGCTGGCTCAAAATTCAGAAAAAATCATTTTTCACTGTAGCACCGGAAGCACTGTAGCAGTCCGGCAAGTTATTGTGCAAACACGGCAACAAAAGACAAATGTTGCACTGTAGCATGCACTGTAGCGATACTGTAGCGGCACTGTAGCAAATCACTGTAGCGGTACTGTAGCGCTACGAAAATTTTGCTATAAATACCCCTCAAACCCAACACATTCCACACACCATTCTTACACCATTCTTACAGTGCAATGTGTTGGGAAGCGGGGAGGTGGCTATCTTTCTTTACTTATTATGATGTTGGTAGTGTAGATCTACAAGATTAAATCTTCCTGATGAGATTTATTAACTTCGTGATTACCATCTTTCTTTATTTATGCTTCTGATAATGTAGATCTACAAGTTTAGATCTGATTAGATGAGACTGGTTAATTTCGTGATTACTATCTAATGTATTCAAGTTATATTATAATTTTGGTAGTCTAAATTTCATGACTCTGGATCTGATTAAAGGACATGAAACCAATAAGTGCTAGCATCCGGTCCAGGTAAGACCATGGGATTTGACTCTATAGGGGTGTTAAGGTTCTTGGGACGTACTCCAGGATGGGGAAGTGTCAAGAGGTCAGATCCAGGGAAAATGAGTTTTTACTATCAATTTTATGATTTTGTTTGGAAATATAGTCGTCATGTATAGTTAATCTTTCTCAAAAGATTTAGATCTATTCTCGTAGGTTTATTTTTACTATCTTTATTATGATGGAAATATGGTCATCATGTATAGTTAATTCTTCTCAAAAGGTTAGATATTTTCTTGTAAATTTTCACACTATCCTTTATAATCTGTTTAAGAAAAATAGTTTATCCTCCATGGATCCCGAAGGATTCTGTGCCAAAGGGAAGAGGATTATAACTTTTTAAAATCATTCAAATATTTGTTTATTTACTTTCTTGTTTTATTTTCCTATGAGTTCTCCGGTTAAAGCATACTTTATAAATTCTAGTTCTTTTTCAAACAACAAACCTTTGAATAGACTTCAAACTAGAATTGCTCAAATTGAGCATTCAATTCTTATACAAAGAAAACTAGAGAACAAATCTTCTGAATTCCAGATTAATGAACAACACATTAGATCTGAATTCTTTGCAAACCACAACTATTCTAAAAGAAAACAATTTTTTGACAAATATAAGGGAGAAGCGCGAAAAAACATTCAAGAAAACTTTTATAACTTTTTGACAAAAACAAAACAAAATATTCATTTCTTTGACTGGTATGAGTCTCAAACACTTCATGAGTCATCCACACCAGAACACAAAAATCCAGTCCAAAATACTTCAAAACCTGCATCCTCTATGTCAAAAACTATAGAAAAACAGGTTTATACACCAGATCTTATAAATCTAACTCAAACTAAATCAAAATCCTCTCATAAACCCTCAACAGAATCAATAAATCCTTCAAATCCATTAGATTCTTCAAAATCTATAGATCTACCAGATTCTCCTGAAGATCTATCAAACCAAATAAATTCACCAAACCAAGAATCTATTGGAGTTTCAAAACTTTTGATATCCGATCAACCAATAGATAATTCTGATAATACTACTAGTTTTGATGTTAGAAAAGACATATGAAATTCCTTAGACATAGGATATTTCACAATAAATGTCTTATCTAAAACGCAACCTAGTGTCAAACCAATAACCATTAAAGATCTTCAAACAGAAATTGTTTCTCTCAAAAAGGAAGTTAAAACAATTGAGAAAACAGCTACTAAAGAAGAAAATAATCCTTCTCAGTCAAACATAATAACTTACAAAAAATATTTTGTTTTTATAAGACTAGTTATTGATAACAATTATGCTGCAAAGACAGAAGCCTTATTTGACACAGGGGCTGATCTTAGCTATATTCAAGAAGGTCTCATCCCAACAAAATTCTTTGAAAAAACAAAACAAGGCCTTAGAGGAGCCAATGGTTCCCAATTAAACATTCAGTTCAAATTCTCAAACGTCCAAGTCCAATTTTCTTTTGTATCCATTAAAGAAACATTCCTCTTAGCAAAGGACCTAACCAACAATGTTATTCTTGGAACAACCTTTGTCACTAAAATTATCCCTTATTTGACTACTAATGAGGGAATCATACCCAAAATTATGGGCAAAATGCACTTTTACCCTTTTCTAGAAAATCAGTTCAAAAAACATTAAATTATCTATCCCTCAAGCATAACAAAATCAATTTCCTAAAAGAGGAAATTATTTACAAAAGGATAGATGAGCAGCTCAAGAGGTCAGATATTCAGCAAAAAATCCAGAAGTTGCAAACAAAAATCCAAGGAAAAGTTTGTGCAGAAATACCAACTGCATTTTGGGTAAAGAAACAACATACTGTACACCTTCCTTATGAACCTGACTTTGAAGAAAAAGATATTCCAACAAAAGCCAGGCCTATACAGATGAATCAAGAACTACTCCAACATTGTCAAAAGGAGATTAATGATCTTCTTTCAAAAGGCATTATTAGTCCGAGTCAATCTACATGGAGCTGTCCAGCATTCTATGTCAACAAACAATCGAAGATTGAAAGAGGAGTTCCTAGGCTTGTAATCAATTACAAAGCCCTGAATAAAGCTCTTCGATGGATCAGATATCCCATACCAAACAAGAAGGATCTACTTCAGAGACTTTATTCTGCCAAAATATTCTCAAAGTTTGATATGAAGTTAGGATTTTGGCAAATTCAGATTCATATCTCAGACAGATACAGAACAGCATTTACTGTGCCATTTGGACATTACGAATGGAACGTGATGCCATTTGGACTTAAAAATACTCCCTCTGAATTCCAAAGGATTATGAATGAGAGATTCAATCCTTATTCCTCTTTCATCATCGTCTATATTGATGATGTTCTTGTATTCTCAGAAAATATTGAACAACATTTCAAACATTTAAATACCTTCCTTTATATTACCCAGAAAAATGGTCTGGCTGTCTCTCAAAAGAAAATCAGCCTTTTCCAAACTAAGATCAGATTTCTTGGACATCATATTCATCAAGGAACCATCACTCCTATAAATAGGTCAATCCAATTTGCTGACAAATTCCCTGACCAAATTCTTGACAAACAACAACTTCAAAGATTTTTAGGGTGTTTAAACTATGTCTCAGATTTCATTCCAAACCTTAGTAATCTGGCCAAACCTTTATATGACAGATTAAAAACCACTCCACCTTTATGGACAAATATACATACAGAAACAGTTAGAAAAATCAAAACTGAGGTCAAAGCCATCCCTTGTCTTGTTCTTCCAGACCCGACAGCGCAAAAAATTGTGGAAACGGATGCTTCTGATCTAGGCTATGGTGGCATTCTTAAGCAAACAAAAAATAGTAAAGAGCAAATTATTGCCTTTGCTTCCAAACATTGGAATAATTCTCAACAAAACTATTCTACTATCAAAAAAGAGATTTTAGCAATAGTTTTATGTATTACAAAATTCCAAGTTGAACTACTAAACCAGAAGTTTTTACTTCGGGTCGATTGTAAATCAGCTAAAGATGTTTTACAAAAAGATCTTTATAGATCTTTTCTTGTAGTTTTCACACTATCCTTTATAATCTGTTTAGAAAAATGGTTTATCCTCCATGGATCCCAAAGGATTCTGTGCCAAAGGGAAGAGGATTATAAGTTGTTTAAATCTTTTTCTGTGTTTAATTTTTTATTTATTTTGCTTATCTTTACTTATGGCTTCATCTGTTAAAGCATACTTTATTTCTCCCAATTCTTCTTTAAACAACAAACCTTTAAATGACCTTCAAACTAGAATTAATCAGATTGAACAATCAATCCTTATACAAAGAAAACTAGAAAACAAACCTTCTGATTTCCAAATTGACATTAGATCAGAATTCTTTGCAAACCACAATCATTTTAAAAGAAAACAATTTTTTGACAAATATCAGGGAGAAACCTGAAAAAATATACAAGAAAACTTTTGTGACTTTTTAAGAAAAACAAAGCAAAGTATTCATTTCTTTGACTGGTATGAGTCTCAAACAACTAAAGAGTCTGCACCAGAACTCAAAAACCCAGTTCAAAACATTTCAAAACCTGCATCCTCTATGTCAAAACCTCAAGGTTCTTCTTTAGTTCCCGTAAATCCAATTCAAACCAAACCAAAGGTCATAGACCTAGCTCAAACAGATTCTATACAAGAACCTTTAGATCTATCCATAGATCTGCCTCAAACAACCCAAACACTACAATCCTCTTATGAACTTTCAGAATCCATAGATCCATCAAAATCAATTCATATAAACCTAGCAGATATAGATCTACCAGATTCTCCCGTAGATCTATTAAACCCAATAGTTCTACCAAACCAAGAGTCTGTTGAAACTTCAAAACTTTTGATTTCCGGACAATCAATTGATAATTCTGTTAATTCTACTAGTATTGATATTAGAAAAGACATAGGAAATTCCTTAGACGTAGGATATTCCTCAATAAATGTCTTAACTAAGAATCAACCTAGTATCAAACCTATAACTGATAAAAATGTTCAAACAAAAATTGATTTCTTCAAATCAATTATTAAACAAGAAACTGCTGAAATTCCCTCTCAACCTTTTTCCAAACCAATGGATATTATTTCTTTTAAACAAGAAAACCAGTTAGTTGAAACCCAGTCAACTAAAGATATAATTCAAAATTCTTTACAAATATTTATTTCAAACTTATTCCATGATTTTAATATCCCTTCCAATAATGAACATATTTCCCGAAAAAATTCAAAAGAAATTCCTGCAAACAATAATCAGGAAGAAATTCCTAAATTATTTATGCATTCTTTTATAACTTACAAACAGTTGCAGCCTGATAAGTTAAAGGTATTTAATATTGAGTACCCAAGTCTCAAGGCGGAGTCTTATACAGAAGAAACATGGTTATCCAATAAATACAAGAGACAAACAGAGGAGACATGGATCTTCAACAAATTAAAGGAACAACCTCAAATACAAGGAGTATCTGATCTGACAAAACTGGCTAGATCTCGAATCACTATTCCAAGATCCATCAGACCCAACAAATAGGGTCAAAAAAACCAGATACTTAAGAAGAAATACATCCAGCCTTTATATTCTTGGAAGAATAGAATTGATTATTCTTCTATTCAAACAAGAAATAAATGGCAAGCTATCAGACGCATCCGACGGAAAACTCAGACAAGGTCTTATCTGAACAAATCAGTCACCAAACAAGAGATTCAGGCAGAATCTGCTTCAACAAAATTGGTCATTCATGAAGTTGAGATCAAAATTGACCAAGAAGCAACCTATACCCATGCCAATAAGATTCTCACTATTTATCCAGAAAAATACCTCTTCAATCTCTTTATCCAATTTATCCCAAAAACTCCTCTTCCAAAATCCTATTTCTCAAACTTACTTTTCAAACCTTTAGAAAACCAAAAATTTTGGATTGAACAAAACTTTCCAATTCCTTTACCCAAACAAGAGTTCAAAATTCAAAAAACCTCCTTGATCAATGCCATACAAAACTTTCAAGGGTCTTCTACCCTAAATGAATCATATTCAAACTCTTTTTTACAAAATTATACTCCCAACCAAAAAAACATCCAAATGATTCATTCTGATATTTTCAGAATAAAACCAAATATCCTTCAATACCCATACAATAAGGAAAATATCTATGAATGGAGCATAGATGAAATGTTCAGATACAATCTTCCTATGACATCTCAACAGATGACAACCACAGCTATGTTTAATCAAACATTACATGGTTGCAATCAACCGATTGCTCATGTCCTATTCATAGGATTTATTGGGCAATTCAAAGGATGGTGGGAAGAACATCTCATCATTGAAGACAGAAATATTATTCACAACATTCTAGTCACAGCCAACAGGGATGAATCTGATCTACAAGATGGGAACATCTTGTCAGAAACAATGTTATTCAATATCATATCTGATGATGATTCTGGAGTAGTCCAAGAGGATTCATCAAAACTATTCCAAAACTCCAGAAGATATAAATACATATTCTTGATGAAATTAGACAGAGACAAAGTTCACAACAGAGATTTCTCCAAAAGCCTTATTGGTTCGCAATAGATGAACGATAAGCCTTCGGAAGAAACAACTTGTGAACAGGACCAACAAACAGGATGGTTCCCAGACAACCTGCAGAAGAACAGTCTCAGGAGAGAAATCTTGGACCCCTTTACAAACAGATTAGGCTATCAAGCTACCATACAAGGTCCAATAAAAAGTCCAAACCTATGAGTCTTAAAACCCTTTCTTCTCCCACAAAATAGCTAACCTTATCTATTCCCAAAACTCATCCATCCAGAAACGCAACCCAACATTTCCAATACAATCAAAATTCCAATATTTTGAGACTAGAAGCCCAATTGTCAAATTCTCTAATCGAATCAGATATTATCCAATCTGAACGAAAGGAAGATTATGACAATTATATTTCAACATCTTCTTTCCCAATCACCAATGATGAAGATGAAAAAGAAGGACATGTGGTCAATAAGATGATCAAAAAATAGAACCTTCTTTTCAGCATCATTGAAGATATTCTTGAAATAAGACAACCTTACTTGAACCAAATTTTGAATCCTTTAGAGGATCTTTTCTTTGACATTCCAGGAAAAATCCCTAGACAAAATTCTTGTAAACCAAAGACTTATGGTTTCCAGGAAATTCTTGACAGATTCCTTATTTAACCTATGTCCTTACAAAAAGAAACCTTTAACCCTAGGAACCTGAATAACAATTCTCAGTTATTTCAGGAAAACTTGATCCATATGCGATTACTAATTATTGATAATTATGTAATCGAAACAAAAGCCCTAGTTAATACAAGGTCAGACCAAAACTATATTCCTGAAAATCTTATTCCAATCCAACTTTTAGAATTCCTCATGAAAACCAATTTTCAAATACCTTCTTTTTTGACCAAATATTTAACTAACCATATCATTTTAGAAGCATCATTTCTCAATCAATTGACTCATTTCCATATTATCTATAAAGGGATAATATCCCAACTTTTTAAACTAACTAATTCTTTTTGCAGAAACATGGCAGGTGAAGGAAGTTCATCATCATACAATCCAGAAGAGAAAAACTGTCTCTTCGATGGATACTCTACTTGGCAACAAACCTCTCACGGAGAAATATCCAGTAATCAAACTAATGAGAGGCAAACATCATCCAATCAGAATCAAGCTATTTGGGAGTGGATCCCTGAGGAATCATCCTCAAACTGGATATCTGCAAAATCTACTTCAAATTGGATGCCCAATGAAACAATCTCAAATCAATTCCAAGCAATTGATGAGACTTCAACAATAAACTGGATTCAGGAAACTGAAGAAGAAGAAAATCCATTCCTAATTCCTGAAGATCCTACTACTCAATCCTTCCAAGTCAAACTCAGAGACGATGCATTCTCACGCTTCTGGACAGAATATCACTACTTGAAAAATGAGCACAAAGAATCCAGAATAAAAAACTTTGATAGTATATTCTTTAACCAAGACACCGGTGAAAGAATTCCTATCTACCACATACACAAATACAATCACGTTGGAGTAAAAGAATCAAATTACTACATACAAACTTTGAAGGAGCAATGCTTCATATAGAGAAGATACATACAAAGAATGCTTCTCAACAAGTATTTACTTGAGAAACGAGGAGTAAATGCACAACATTACAAACAATGGATCAAAGAAGCATTAGAAGAATTATCAGCAATAATTTGTTGAACAAATGCTTCTAGAAACATTCAAGTTGGCTCAATCGGAACAAAATTCAGAAAAAATCATATATTACTGTAACACCGGAAGCACTGTAGCAATCCGGCAAGTTACTGTACAAACACGGCAACAAAAGACAAACATTGCACTGTAGCGACACTGTAGCAAATCACTGTAGCGGGTACTGTAGCACTACGAAAATTTTTCTATAAATAGCCCTCAAACCCAACACATTCCACACACCATTCTTACACCATTTCTTCAAGTCTCATTCTCTCTCTAACTTGAAGAAACTCTCCTCCCTCTCTCTACAAACTAGTTTTTAAATTTTTAGTTTAGATTCAAACAAAGGAGCAAGCCTTGTGCGAGCTTCATATCTTGTAAGTTCTCTTTCATTTTTACATTCTATATCATTCAATCAAATGGTTGGCTGAGCTACTATATTCATATTCATTTACTTGTTTTTTATTTGTTTTGATTATAGTAACCATACATGGCTGGTTATACTGCCTGATCTAACACTCTAATTTGTCTTTAAATATTCTTTACATTCTGTTTATACATGGCTGGTTCAACCGCCTATACTAACTAGTGGCAGTCCGGCTGCGACCCACTTCCTATCTTTTATGCTTTCCTCCTCTTAATATTTTACTTGTTCCTGGTTTAAGGGGCTAACCCCTCGTCCCATCTGGTATCAGAGCCAGAGGGGGAAGTGGGGAGATGGCTATCTTCTTTACTTATTATAATGTTGTTAGTGTAGATCTACAAGTTTATATCTTTCTGATGAGAATTATTAACTTCGTGATTACCATATTTCTTTATTTATGCTACTGATAGTATAGATCTACAAGTTTAGATCTGATTAGATGAGACCGGTTAATTTCGTGATTACTATCTAATGTATTCAAGCTATATTATAATTTTGGTAGTCTAAATTTCACGACTTTGGATCTGAATAAAGGACGTGGAACCAATAAGTGCTAGCATCCGGTCCAGGTAAGACCATGGGATTTGGCTCTGTAAGGGTGTTAAGGTTCTTGGGACGTACTCCAGGACGGGGAAGTGTCAAGAGGTCAGATCCAGGGAAAATGGGTTTTTACTATCAATTTTATGATTTGTTTGGAAATATAGTCGTCATGCATAGTTAATCTTTCTCAAAAGATTTAGATCTATTCTCGTAGATTTATTTTTACTATCTTTAATATGATGGAAATATGGTCGTCTTGTATAGTTAATCTTTTTCACTCATTTTTCCTGGATCTGACCTCTTGACACTTCCCCGTCCTGGAGTACGTCCCAAGAACCTTAACACTCCTACAGAGCCAAATCCCATGGTCTTACCTGGACCGGATGCTAGCACTTACTGGTTCCATGTCAAATTTCTATTTGAAGGTTTTGAAGAGTCAAAGGTTTAATAGGTTTAGAGGGAAACCTATCAAGAATTTCTGTGAGATTGTAGGTTTTGAGGATTCTAGGGTCTCTGGCTAAAAGATTTGAAGAATTTGTGGCTTGGTTCAAGGATTTTTTGAATTTGTCTAAATAGAGTTGTCTCTTCTCTATTTCAGGAGTATCTTTTTTTTTTTTTTTTTAAATAAAAAGCCTCAATTTATTGATAAGCAAAATGAATATTTCAGGAGTATCTTCAATGATGTCAAGAAGAAGGTTTTGATATATTATTTTTTTAACGGGTGGAGGGTTCCTCCCCCCTGGCCTATTAACCCCCCGCGAGGCGGGTGGCCCAATTGCCATCCTTAGTTTTCGATAAATTAAATAAAAATTAAACTTGGGCTTTGTCCGAAACCCATCAAGTTGCTAGGGAATTGGGGAATTCCAAATTTTTAAATATGATTCCAAAATCCCAATTCCAATAGTAGTAATCCAAACAACATTTATGGGGTTTATTCCAATTCTCCATTCCGAAACCCTCTTACCAAACGCCACCTTAGTCTCTCCAGTAACTAAAAATCCCTTACGAAGGATGAAGAATTAGGTTGATCAACCCTTGGTTTTGATAATAATGAAATAAAATGATGATTTGGACTAATGTTTTGATATGAGAAATGATTAGAGATAGCTATCTTGCAAAATGGAAAAAGGAGTATAACAAATCAAGAAGGATTAAAAATGAATTCTACCTATTGGACGCAAGGATCAAATGCTCAGTGTAGTATCGGATGTCCGACAATCAGCGAGTACACGTCGAACATTTTGATCGGACACTTATCCCTTCCATCGGCCGTCCGATACAAAAAGGATTGAATCTTGAACCTTCTGTTGTCTATTGGACGTGAGGTTCGGACGCAAAGCAATAGGATCGGATGTCCGATAGGTCCAACAGCTAGTTTTTAATAGCTAGTTTTTTGACCATCGGGAAGCTTTTGGGGCAAAATTTCACCATCTATACGTTCTCCTAAATATGAGAAGAAAAAAGACTTTTGCCTACACAATATACAAATTTTCAAGAGTGATTTTTGGGTAGAAAAATACTTTGAATATTATATAGGTGTAGGAAAAGTTTTTGGATTTGTGAGATTTCTCATTGAGGAGAAATAAAACCTTGGATAATATGAGTCTCACTTGTAAGTAGTTCTTAATTGGTTGAGTGAATTTTCAATTGTAGTTAGGTTAACTAGGAGTGTTGTAAAACTCCTTGTCTCATCTTAAGGATTTTAGAGTGAGGAAGGAGTGAGCCTTCAATTGTATAAGTTGGTTAGTGTCACCATCAATTAAAAAAGCTACTTGGTGGATTCAACTCCAAATTTGGAAGAAGTTTGGGAGTTTGTTTGGTTTGCATTTCTCACTTTTCTTTTATTCTATTGTATGGTTAAATGCTTCATTTTTATTGCTATTTTGTATGTTTAAATGTGTGATCACTTAGGCTAATTTTGATCAGTTAAAATTGGGTGAATATTTGTAATTTCTTGCTTGATTCTTGAACAATCTAATTCACCCCATCTTAGGTTGTCTTTGAGCCTTACAATTGGTATTAGAACTTGATCTCATAGAGATTAAATTCAATCAGTTTAGGAGTGCGGATTAAACTCAATCAGTTTAGGAGTACAGATGGCAACCAATAATGCTTTATTTTTAGAAGGGGAATCTATTATTAGTCCACATATGTTTAGTGGCTCACATTTTAGTATTTGAAAATAAAGAATGAAAGTTTTCTTGCAATCTATTGATTTTGAATTTTGGTTTATTGTTAATCTAGATCCTTATGAAGCTACTATTTTGGATGCAAATACAGGTAAAAATAGGCCTAAAAGTAGAAATGAATTGAGTGCTCGAGACAAGATTAATCTTACTTTAAATGCAAAAGGCATGAATGTTTTGTATAATGATTTAGATGCCAATGAACCTATTAGAATTAAAGGTTGTAAATCGGCTAAAAAAATTTGGGATAAATTGTGTGAAATACATGAAAGTAGCCAAAATATTAAAGAACAAAATAAATCTGTACTTGTCACTAAATATGAATCTTTTAAAATGGGATCTCATGAGAATGTTGATAAGATATATTGTAGATTTAGTGACATTATAAAAGATCTTGAATTGCTAGGTAAAGAATACATTTTGAATGAGAAAAATAGAAAAATTTTGAATGTCTTATCCAAAGATTGGGAGAGTAAAGTAATGGCTATCGAAGAGGTTAAAGATTTAAATTCTATATCTATTGAGTTTCTTATAAACTCTTTAACCTCCTATGAATTGAAACTTGAATCTAAAGGAGGAAAATACTAAAGTCAAGAGAAGCATTGCTGTAAGGACCCGAAAAAAATTTATTTTATATTTTATATTTTATTTTATTTCTTTGAATGCGTTTTCTTTACTTTAAATTATTGTCTTAATTTCCTAGATATTTTTATAAGTGAGTCAAATTTTTAAATCATTTTCCTTGTATAAGTTAGTACAGGTTAAGTTCGTAATGCATTATGGAAGTAGGACTCACTAGTGAGGTGCGTGCGATAAATTTTTGAAGATTAGAAGAAGTGTTGTGCAAATGGAGATTATTTTATAAGGTGTTAAGAGATAATTAGAGGTTGGCTAAATATTTTAGCCTTTGGAAGACAAAGAGAAGAGGATTAACCATAGCAAACCACCTGTCACAAAAGTCATGGTCCTTTGGCTTTGACTAAGACTTTCTTAACCCTTTAATTTACAAAAAAATTGGCCAAAAATCCTATCACCTTTCATCTTCCTTTGGCTGAAATTTTGAGTGAGGAAAAGAGAGAAAAACTTCAACTTCCAACTTCCAATCTTGCTTGAATCTTGAGTTTTAACCATTAATCTTGCAAACTATTCCATAAAAGGTGACATCTAAGGAAGATTAAGGGCTTTGGTGGAGTGATTTGGGAGAAAGAAGCACTTGGTTTCCATTTCTTCTTAGGGTATTAAGGTAACTATATCAAGAAACCATCTTTTCTTTTATTACTTGCATATGAGTAGATTTATGGCTTGATTTTGGTAGTTTTCATGGAAAATTTGATGGGTTAAGTGGTGGTTGGAAAATTTCAACTTTGAGTAATAAATTTTAGCCTTGATATGATGAGTTGAGTTTGGCTATGATCTAGTAGTTTTGCCATGTAAATTTTCTAACTTTTATATGTTATTTTGGCTTGATTATAGAAAATTTCAACTTGTAGAGGAAAATTTCAGTCTAGGGTTTCCATTTTCCAGCTTTATTACGGTAGTTCTTGAGCTAGATAATTGGCTATTTTAGGTGGCTTTGTGTGACGCCCCCAATTCTCCCTGAGGCGAACCAAAGGGTATCCGCGGGACGCCTGCCAAGCTCTCACCATGGCTCACTACAATCCACAATTCACAAGCCCGAAATACTTCAATAATACTTCAAATAACTCTAATACATAATAAAAGTACTCCAAAATATCTCACACTTACAATTAATCAGCTCTCAAGCTTAATACAACCCAAAAGAATATTTACTACAGCCATCTGTTGTAATACAACATAAAGTCTTCAAGAGAAAGCAATCTAGTACTATTCACGAGCACTCTTGGTCTCGAACCCTGTTAAAGAAACCCGAAACGTGGGATGAGCTACACAGCCCAGTGAGGTTCCATGACACTCTAGCAGTTCTAATAAATCAAGTAATTGAGCATACTGCATGTATGGTTCAAGGTTGCACATTGGCATATTAACATGAGACAATAATCATTGTACGAGTAATTTCAGCATATCACAGGTATGGCACATTTGCATAAAACGGTTATCATTATGTAAAATAAATACATATTGAAGGATACGAGGTTCCATTGGAACCATTTCGGTCAACTGCACCCTATAACTTCTGGTCCCAACGGTACTGTCTAGCCATCGCCTTATCCCTCCAGTGGTAATACTCGAGTATACCGAAACGGTGGCTCAGGGTTCCAACCTACCCGACCGAACCCAGTCCTGGCTCGAGTAGGTCAGTAACCAAGGGCAGGGCCCAAATTCAGTTTAGAACTTACAACATGCACAAGTAATCAAATAATTTGGCTAACGGTAAAAATTTATTCTTTTGGTAGGTCGAGTGAGATAAAGTACACACTCGCCTTAAAGTGGTGGACAATTTCATATGAGCAATTGCTAGCAACAATTAACACATAAACACATAAGCAATATTTGATAATTTCATGTGAACATATAATTTACGGTAATCAAATAATCAAGTACCAGGTAATCAAGTAGATAGAAAACGGTAAGAAATTACGGTAAACGGTAACGGTTGACGGTTAACGGTTAACGGTTGATGGTTAATGGTAGTAATCACGGTTAATTGATAGACATTAGTCATTTTAATAGGCTGCCATTGGCCGTTTCCCACTTTTACCACTTAAGAGTCGAGGAGATTCACTCCAATCGACTTATGCAGCCATATCATAATTAATCATTTAAACACATCACATAAATATGCAATTCAAGTATTTCATGTCGAGTAATTCAAGTATACATTACTTAAATATGCATGAGTGTGGTAAATACTTAACATGTAACACTTAACACTTAATGATCATGGATTAAGCATGATAGGCTTATTCAAATTACGTACTCCTATATGGAACACTCACCTATTGCAACAAAAGAGTAAGTGCGTATACAATCCTTCAGGTGTTCCCCTCGAGATCCTCTTGAAGGTCTCCTTGAGCACCTGAGCAAACAATAGTTGTCTATTACACACCATCGCTTGAAATCCCTTACTTATCGTGAAGGTTGTACTAGTGTTCATTCTAAAGAGAATTCATGAATTGAGCCTTAATTATTTATAGTCGAGGCTCGGAAGTGGGTTTTAAAAACACAAGAGAAATTTGATTCTCGCCTTTAAAATCAAGTGTAAAACGGTCTAGCAATATCGGAGTAAAATGGAGAGTTTGAAACCCTCAATTTCCTTTAAGTTCGGAAATTTCAGATTCGGCAAGCAAATTTTGAAAAATCAGATCTCACTCTCTATGAGTCTAAAATTGGAAAACTTGGTACTGTTGGAAACTACTTCTAAAGTACTAAAAGTTTCTAGAAGACACTTTTCCATGATTCCAAACGGAAGGTGTTAAAAAATTGGCTCAAATTTGCTATTTTGAACATGAAGACAGCTTTCGGGGTTGGTTTTTGGCCAAGTTTGGGAATTCGAAAAAATTCACTCAATTTGAACTAGCCTTTGAAATTTGGAACTCTATTAGAGTTGCAATCAAAGTTTAAAATGGAACAAGCAGAATGAGAATTGAAGTTTTGAGTACCAAGATATGGTAGTTCAAAGTTACCCAAATTTCTTTGTTAAACAAGGGTTTTCCAAAATCAAGTCACGAACTTTGGAAGTTTAGTTGAGAAATGAAACGGCCTCGGAATAACACCAAAATTAGCAGTGTAACACTACCATATAAGGGTTGTTCCTCTACCAAATTTCATAGAGAAATAAGCACAGAAAGTGGGTTAACAAAACCGTTGAAATCACAAGAAATTCTAAGGCTAAGCTGCCTTTGAACTTCCGTTTTGCCGTTTCCAAACATTTGGTCAAGGAACATCTCAAACATGGTTCATTCCAGTAGGAAATGTCCAAAATATGTTCAAGGTACATTCGATAGATGATTTACAATAAGAAACTTTGGATAACAAGTCCCAAACTGTAGTTAGTTTCAAATTTGTCCAAAACATTGTTTTCGTTCACAAAGTCAGTTTTGAATTTCGATCATAAACCACTTAATTCAACTTGGAATTAAGCGTGGTTGGTAGATTTAGAAAATATACTCATAAGGCTATATTTTCTCAGAAGAAACCATTTTCAAAATCTGTCCATAAACAGCTCATTCGTGAGCATCAATTTGCAACTCATGTGCTGCCTTCCAAGAAGCAACGAAACAGGACAGTGGATTTCAAACGAATGGTTTGGCTCACTCAAATGGAACCAGAACGTGAATTTTATACCGTTAGAAATCTGGGAATGTCTAGTTTTCAGTGCCGTAAACGGCACTCGATTTCGACATCGGAGTAAAAGGATACAGCCAAAACAAATACACTGCCTGGGTGAATACGGGATAAATTTTTTAGTCACTTTGAAGCTCAAGAAAACCGTGGAAATGAAGCCCCTTTTCTAGCTTAAGATGATCACCAAGTGTTTAGCAAAGTGTAGTTAAAATTTGAGGTGATTGGTGGAGATTTGAAGCAAGAATAGATGAAAAAATGAAGAACTTTGGTCTTGTTTTTCCTTGGATTTTTACGTGGATGAAGAAGGAAAAGGAAGGGAATGATGGTGATGAAAGCACTTCCCGTGAGAAGCTTTGAAATTTGGACAATAATTGCTCCCAAAAGCAACTCCCTCGCGCGCTGCGTGCTTCGTGCTCGATTCCTCTGGGGTTTATTTCACTAGTGCACTAAACCTCTAATGCACTTATATTCATACTATTATTATTCACTCTTAATAATCTAGAAATAAATTTCTGAAGTCCCTCAATTAAATCGCGTGTGTGAAAACGCGTATTTCCAATTTGTGCGCGATAGAGTGAAATCTCCAAGAAATTCCTATAACGATTGTACCACTAACTAATGCTTGAATACTTACCACTAACTAATACTTGAATACTTAAACATGAAAATATCTTTTTTTAAAACTAATGCATAAGTATCCAATTTTTTTGAACTTATTGTATCATCAAATCGGTCACTGTCTCCAAACGCGTGTTCACTATTTTCACTAAACGAACTTTCAAAAATTAATTTTCACAACAAGTCATTTTAAAAATATAAGAAAGTCATAGTTCCATGTAATTGGGTCTAAAAAGATTAGAAAATAATATTCGGAGTAAACTAGCAATTAAATATTTAAATAATCTCGTAACAGGGGTGTAAAATAAATAAATTTTTACGAGTCCTCACGATTTTTCTTAATCTACTATTGATCATTCTTATTTTTCCAAAATTAATACACTCTCAATTAAAATATAGTCTCGAAAAATATGTATTCATTATTCCGGACTAAACGAGTTTTCGAAAAGTAATTTTTTTTTCTAATAAAACGCTTTTAAAACATAAGAGATGCATTTTTTCATATAAATGGATTTTAAATAGTTGAATTAAATAATTAATTAAGCTAGTAAAATAAATTAAATTAAGGAAATTTTCGAGTCCTCACAACCTCCCCTCCTTAAAAGAATTTCGTTCTCGAAATTCATACATTCTGTAATCTCAGATAACCCTGAACCTTGTTGTGTGATCATGTCATATGTTCTTGCAGATGCCATTGGTCGGTTTTCTCTTCCATTTACTTGTCGAGGAATAGTTCTTTTTCCTTGTTGAGTGGTAGTCTCTCGGGGATACCTCATTGGACAGTCGTGAACTTTATGGTTGGTACTCCCACATCCCATACATTTTCGTCCCTTTATCCAACAGTTTTCTTCGGTATGGTTTGTCCTTCCACAATATTCACAGGTCGGACGAGACATTGTGACTTGACTTGCTTGTGAGGTTTCCATTGATCGTTTCTGTCCAACTAGAGTTTCTCGTGACATAGTTCCTTTTGGTTCCTTTATCATGAGTGGTGCAGGGAGTGATAGTCTTACCCCATCCTCTCATTTTCTAACTTTGGGTGGTGGTCCAAATTTTCTGGATCCATCATCGGATGTACTCTTTTTTCGCTTGAAAGGCTCTCAGTTGGGTTTTTACGCTCTCTACCCTTTGCGCTTTCTCGAGAGCGTCACTAAATGTTTCAATCTGTGCTGCGGCAAAGACATCTTGGATTTCTAAATCTAATCCCTGGATAAACCGTCTTATTCTCTTCCATTCAGTAGCCACCAATTCTGGTGCATATGTAGATAACTTCGTGAAGCGTGTTTCGTACTCTGCCACACTTAAAGTTCCTTGATGAAACTTTATAAAATAGTCTTCTCTCTTTTCTTGGACAAGTAGAGGGAGAAATTTCTCATTAAACTCACGCACAAAGTTTATCCAAGTCCTTGGGGTTTGATCTCTTTCCCACTTATTTCTTATAACATTCCACCAAGTTCGGACCGCTCCTTCATGTTGAAATACAGTAAATGTGACTTGTCTTTCCTCTGTGTAATCCAAGGTATCGAATATATTTCTTATATTCTCTAACCAATTCTCAGCAATTTCTGGGTCAGGTCCTCCAGAAAATTTGGGCGGAAAGAATTTCTGAAACCGCTCTAAGGCTCGATCCTCCCCTATCTCTTGGTTTCCACGTTGGTTTCTTTGTCCAACCCCTTGACCCTGATGAGCTACTAAGAGCTCTAATATATCCGTCATGCGAGTCAAAACTACTCCCATTTGGTTATTTCGTCTCCCAGCATTTTGAACAATATCAGACCCATTATCTACTCTTTGATTTCGGAGTTGTATAGGTTGACGTCTCTTTCGCAGTCCTCTAGTTTCCATGTTCACAGCTAATCTATACGCATAGGTATAAACCTCACACCAAGCTATAATTGAACTATACACACATACTAGTAACAACTTTTAAAGAAAAGGAAATCATTTACACAAATAACATTATCACTATGCAAGTAAACACAAACTAAAACTCATTAAATCATAACACAAGTTTTAGTCAAGTGAAATTCATACCAAGTCAAAGTCAATAAACAAAAATAAACAAATGATTATCAAAAGTACATTCCTCTCCATGGCACAAAACTCTCAACTTCTGCTCTCATAGTCCCACTAGAAAAGATCACAAGTAGTGTCTCACTAGATTAATTGGAACTAGACAAATCCCGTTCCCTAACACGTTCAACTTCAATCCCAACATAAGGATCTTCTGGGCTACGATCATTTCCACCTCCCGCTCTTAATTATCGTGCCATTATAGCCAAACAATTATTGGTGTTCTGTAACTATTCACGTGAAATATCGCTTTATTCTTATTCCCCACAAATGGAGATATCAAGTCCTTTAGGATTGCCCTCAACTCTCAAGTACTCGGGTACAAGGATCCGAAATAAGGTAATTCACAACTCGAGCCGGTCGGTCCCAAGAGTAAATCACCACATTCGAGATTCCTACCCAACATACATATCAAATTTCCTCCAAGGATCGAGATAAAGGTTTTACAACCTATCACATTCATGATTCACAGTTTACATTTCTAGAAGGGCACTTAAGCCTGTACTCAATCACATAGTAAGGACCATAACACCACTTGGCTCAATCTTGCCCCGTGTAGAGACCACGTGAAGTGGCACTGATTTTTGCCCCTACCAATAGTCACTTAACTTTCAAATCAGTCCCACAGTCTGGCACCCTAAACTTTTAAGTCAAGGATACACTACAAAGATCTGAAGCCTAAACTCTGATACCAACTGTGACGCCCCCACTTCTCCCTAAGGCGAACCAAAGGGTATCCGCGGGACGTCTGCGCAACTCTCGCCAAGGCTCACTACAATCTACAATTCACAAGCCCGGAATACTTCAATAATATTTCAAATAACTCCAATACATAATAAAAGTACTCCAAAATATCTCACACTTACAATTAATCAGCTCTCAAGCTTAATACAACCCAAAAGAATATTTATTACAGCCATCTGCTGTAATACAACTTAAAGTCTTCAAGAGAAAACAATCTAGTACTATTCACGAGCACTCTTGGTCTCGAACCCTGTTAAAGAAACCCAAAACATGGGATGACCTACACAGCCTAGTGAGGTTCCAAGACACTCTAGCAGTTCTAATAAATCAAGTAATTGAGCATACTGTGTGTATGGTTCAAGGTTGCACATTGGCATATTAACATGAGACAATAATCATTGTACGAGTAATTTCAGCATATCACAGGTATGGCATATTTGCATGAAACGGTTATCATTATGTAAAATAAACACACATTGAAGGATATGGTGCTCCATTGGAACCATTTCGGTCAACTGCAACTTATAACTTCCGGTCCCCATGGTACTGTCTGGCCATCGCCTTATCCCTCCAGTGGTAATACTCGAGTATACCGAAACGGTGGCCCAGGGTTCCAACCTACCCGACCGAGCCCAGTCCTGGCTCGAGTAGGTCAGTAACCAAGGGCAGGGTCCAAGTTCAGCTTAGAGCTTACAACATGCACAAGTAATCAAATAACTTGGCTAATGGTAAAAACTTATTCTTTTGGTAGGTCGAGTGAGATAAAGTACACATTCGCCTTAAAGTTGTGGGCAATTTCATATGAGCAATTGCTAGCAATAATTAACACATAAACACATAAGCAATATTTGATAATTTCATGTGAACATGTAATTTACGGTAATCAAATTGTCAAATACCAGGTAATCAAGTAGATAGGAAACGGTAAGAAATTACGGTAAACGGTAACGGTTAACGGTTAACGGTTAACGGTTGACGATTAACGGTAGTAATCACAGTTAATTGGTAGACATTAGTCATTTTAATAGGTCGCCATTGGCCGTTTCCCACTTTTATCATTTAAGAGTCGAGAAGATTCACTCCAACCGACTTATGCACCCATAGTATAATTAATCATTTAAACACATCACATAAATATGCAATTAAAGTATTTCATGTCGAGTAATTCAAGTATACATTACTTAAATATGCATGAGTGTGGTAAATACTTAACATGTAGCACTTAACACTTAATGATCATGGATTAAGCATGATAGACTTATTCAAATTACGTACTCCTGTATGGAACACTCACCTATTGCAACAAAAGAGTAAGTGCGTATACAATCCTTCAGGTGTTCCCCTCGAGATCCTCTTGAAGGTCTCCTTGAGCACCTGAGCAAACAATAGTTGTCTATTACACACCATCGCTTAAAATCCCTTACTTATCGTGAAGGTTGTACTAGTGTTCATTCTAAGGAGAATTCATGAATTGAGCCTTAATTATCTATAGTCGAGGCTCGGAAGTGGGTTTTAGAAACACAAGAGAAATTTGATTCTCGCCTTTGAAATCAAGTGTAAAACGGTCTAGCAATATCGGAGTAAAATGGAGAGTTTGAAACCCTCAATTTCCTTTAAGTTCGGAAATTTCAGATTCGGCAAGCAAACTTTGAAAAATTAGATCTCACTCTCTATGAGTCCAAAATTGGAAAACTTGATACCGTTGGAAACTACTTCCAAAGTACTAAAATTTTCTAGAAGAAACTTTTCCATGATTCCAAATGGAAGGTATTCAAAAATTGGCTCAAAATTGCTGTTTTGAACATGAAGACAGCTTTCGCGGTTGGTTTTTGGCCAACTTTGGAAATTCGGAAAAATTCACTCAATTTGAACTAGCCTTTGAAATTTGGAACTCTATTAGAGTTGCAATCAAAGTTTAAAATGGAGCTTACAGAATGAGAATTGAAGTTTTGAGCACCATGATATGGTAGTTCAAAGTTACCCAAATTTCTTTGTTAAACAAGGGTTTTTCCAAAATCAAGTCACGAACTTTGGAAGTTTAGTTGAGAAATGAAACGGCCTCGGAATGACACAAAAATTAGCAGTGTAACACTACCATATAAGGTTTGTTCCTCTACCAAATTTCATGGAGAAATAAGCACAGAAAGTGGGTTAACAAAACCGTTGAAATCACAAGAAATTCTAAGGCTAAGCTGCCTTTGAACTTCCGTTTTGCCGTTTTCGAACATTTGGTCAAGGAACATCTCAAACATGGTTCATTCCAGTAGGAAATATCCAAAATATGTTCAAGGTACATTCGATAGATGATTTACAATAAGAAACTTTGGATAACAAGTCCCAAACCGTAGTTAGTTTCAAATCTGTCCAAAACACTATTTTCGTTCACAAAGTCAGTTTTGAATTTCGATCATAAATCACTCAATTCAACTCGGAATTGAGCCTGGTTGGTGGAGTTAGAAAATAAACTCATAAGGTTATATTTTCTCAGAAGAAACCATTTTCAAAATCTGTCCATAAACAGCTCATTCGTGAGCACCAATTTGCAACTTGTGTGCTGCCTTCCAAGAAGCAACGAAACAGGACAGTGGATTTCAAACGAATGGTTTGGCTCACTCAAATGGAACCAGAATGTGCATTTTATACCGTTAGAAATCTGGGAATGTCTAGTTTCTAGTTCCACAAACGGCACTCGATTCCGACATCGGAGTAAAACGATATAGCCGAAACAAATACACTGCCTGGGTGAATACGGGATAAATTTCCAGATTGCTAAGCTGTCATAAATCCAACATTTGGGTGACCAAATCAAGTTAATTTTCAATGAAAATTTTTACACAACCAATATAACATGTAAAAAACATAATCAAGCCATTAGAATCTAAAAATTTTGCACAAAAGTGGTCGGACAAGGCAGGGGTAAAATGGTCACTTTTGTTCCAAGCACCTCCTTTGATTTTCTACCAACAATTCAACGTTAATCCACTAATATAAGCACTAAACCACCATTAATTTCATCATCAATCATCAAATTGGGAGTTCATAGAGCCCACTCACCAATTTTACAACAATTTAAAGCTACCCATGAGAATCCAAGAGCTCATGAGTGTAATCTAACTTCCATAAATCTAGAATTAAGAGGTTGATCGTTCATTACCTCTCTTGATGACTAAATCAGAATTTTTGGTCACTTTGAAGCTCAAGAAAATCGTGGAAATGAAGCCCCTTTTCTAGCTTAAGATGATCACCAAGTGTTTAGCTAGGTGTGTTTCAATTTGAGGTGATCTTGGTGGTAGATTTGAAGCAAGAATAGATTTGTAGAAAAAATGAAGAACCTTGGTCTTGTTTTCCTTGGAGTTGCACGGGCTGAATGAGAAGGAAAGAAGGGATGATGGCCTGGATGAAGCTTCCGTGAGAAGCCTTTTGAATTGGACAAGGAATTAACTCCAAAGTGCAACTCCCCTTGCGCGCGGCGCGGCGTTCGTGCTCGATTCCTTTCGAGTGTTTCACGCTAGTGCATCTAAACCTCTAAATGCACTGTAATTCATAAGCATTATTTTCAACTCTGAATAATCTAGAAATAAATTTAAGTCCCTCAATTAAATCGCACGTGGTGAAAACGCGTATTCCATTTGTGCGCGATAAGAGTGGAAATCCCAAGATTCCTATAACGATCGTATCACTAAATCTAATTATTTGAATACTTAAACATGAAAATATCTTTTGTTAAGACTAATGTATAAGTATCCAACTTTTTTCGAACTTATTGTATCATCAAATCGGTCACTGTTTCCAAACGCGTATTCACTAAACGAACTTCCAAAAATTAATTTCCACAGCAAGTCATTTTAAAAATATAAGAAAGTCATAGTTCCATGTAATTGGGTCTAAAAAGGTTAGAAAATAATATTCGGAGTAAACTGGCAATTAAATATTTAAATAAGCTCGTAACAGGAGTTTAAAATAAATAAATTTTGCGAGTCCTCACGACTTTTCTTAATCTACTATTGATCATTCTTATTTTTCCAAAATTAATACACTCTCAATTAAAATATAGTCTCGAAAAATATGTATTCATTATTCCGGACTAAACGAGTTTTCGAAAAATAATTTTTTTTCTAATAAAACGCTTTAAAAACATAAGAGATGCGTTTTTCCATATAAATGAATTTTAAATAGTCGAATTAAATAATTAATTAAGCCAGTAAAATAAATTAAATTAAGAAAATTTTCGGGTCCTCACACTTTGTGTCCTTAAACTAGTGCACTTTATAGCCTATAAATTGTGGTTGTGATTGAGGTTGGATTGAGATGAATATTGGTGTTGAGTTTGGATGAAAAAGTTTAGAAAATAAGGGGAAGTGTTGCTGAAAAATTTTTCCCGTAGGAGACTCTGAGTAGTCTTGGAAAATCTGTTACATATTGGTGTAGAAAATCCAAATTTAGTTCTGCTTGTTGCGTTTGAAACTAGATTCAGAGTGCATTCTACCGTGAAAATTTCAGAATTTTTTTCAATTTCTATGAATATCTATGATTTTTGAAAATTGCCTGAATTTTCACACCTGCTCTATTTTTTTACTTGATGAAGCAGCAACTTGAGACTGAAATTTGACTGATTTATAGACAAAATCTTATAAATGTGTATTCTGAAAAATTGTAGTCCTTTGAGTCTATTTTTCAACGGTATAAAGTTTATAAATTTTGGACTTAAGAAACTTGTGATACGATTTTTCAAACAATGTCATGCAAAACTAGAGAAAATTTTGTTTTCTACAGTTGTTCTTGCTTCCATTTCCAATTTTAAGCTGGAGTTGTTAAACCATTTTAAGCTTGGTTTTATGACTGGAATTGAGGTTTTCTCATAGCTTTCTGTCTTTGAGTTGAATAGTGATTGATGATTGTTCGAAACCGATTTTCCCTACTAGCCCTTAGTTATTATTCGAATAGCACGTAGCATGAAATCCTTATTTGATGGTGCTAAAGGTTTAGTATAGGATGGTTGGACTTATGAAGAATAATTCTATCTATAACTTGGTACTTGGATGGTGAATTTGTGGCTTTTAGACCACTATACCTTGTTAACCCCTAGATCACTACTTATACGTGGGTTTTCACTTAAAACTAGGGTGTTTTAAAGAACGAGTGACTTTTCTTCCCAAGTCGCTTGAACATTTTGACAAGAGTAAATGTTATTATATCACCTTACTATATCCTTGCCTCATTTGAAACCTTATTTTGTCCCGTTTAAATTTGTATTTTTGACTTTAGCGTCAAAAGTTTTCCCTTATGGTTTGAGCAAGGATAGGTGATACTTTTGATTAAAAGCTTGCACTTGAGGGTTCGACTTTTTAAAAACACAAGAGAAATTTGATTCTCGCCTTTAAAATCAAGTGTAAAACGGTCTAGCAATATCGGAGTAAAATGGAGAGTTTGAAACCCTCAATTTCCTTTAAGTTCGGAAATTTCAGATTCGGCAAGCAAATTTTGAAAAATCAGATCTCACTCTCTATGAGTCTAAAATTGGAAAACTTGGTACTGTTGGAAACTACTTCTAAAGTACTAAAAGTTTCTAGAAGACACTTTTCCATGATTCCAAACGGAAGGTGTTAAAAAATTGGCTCAAATTTGCTATTTTGAACATGAAGACAGCTTTCGGGGTTGGTTTTTGGCCAAGTTTGGGAATTCGAAAAAATTCACTCAATTTGAACTAGCCTTTGAAATTTGGAACTCTATTAGAGTTGCAATCAAAGTTTAAAATGGAACAAGCAGAATGAGAATTGAAGTTTTGAGTACCAAGATATGGTAGTTCAAAGTTACCCAAATTTCTTTGTTAAACAAGGGTTTTCCAAAATCAAGTCACGAACTTTGGAAGTTTAGTTGAGAAATGAAACGGCCTCGGAATAACACCAAAATTAGCAGTGTAACACTACCATATAAGGGTTGTTCCTCTACCAAATTTCATAGAGAAATAAGCACAGAAAGTGGGTTAACAAAACCGTTGAAATCACAAGAAATTCTAAGGCTAAGCTGCCTTTGAACTTCCGTTTTGCCGTTTCCAAACATTTGGCCAAGGAACATCTCAAACATGGTTCATTCAAGTAAGAAATGTCCAAAATATGTTGAAGGTACATTCGATAGATGATTTACAATAAGAAACTTTGGATAACAAGTCCCAAACTGTAGTTAGTTTCAAATTTGTCCAAAACATTGTTTTCGTTCACAAAGTCAGTTTTGAATTTCGATCATAAACCACTTAATTCAACTTGGAATTAAGCGTGGTTGGTAGATTTAGAAAATATACTCATAAGGCTATATTTTCTCAGAAGAAACCATTTTCAAAATCTGTCCATAAACAGCTCATTCGTGAGCATCAATTTGCAACTCATGTGCTGCCTTCCAAGAAGCAACGAAACAGGACAGTGGATTTCAAACGAATGGTTTGGCTCACTCAAATGGAACCAGAACGTGAATTTTATACCGTTAGAAATCTGGGAATGTCTAGTTTTCAGTGCCGTAAACGGCACTCGATTTCGACATCGGAGTAAAAGGATACAGCCAAAACAAATACACTGCCTGGGTGAATACGGGATAAATTTTTTAGTCACTTTGAAGCTCAAGAAAACCGTGGAAATGAAGCCCCTTTTCTAGCTTAAGATGATCACCAAGTGTTTAGCAAAGTGTAGTTAAAATTTGAGGTGATTTGGTGGAGATTTGAAGCAAGAATAGATGAAGGAAAAATGAAGAACTTGGTCTTGTTTTTCCTTGGAGTTTTACGGCTGGAATGAAGAAGGAAAAGAAGGGATGATGGCTGATGATAAGCTTCCGTGAGAAGCTTTGAAATTTGGACAAGAATTGCTCCAAAAGTCAACTCTCCCTCGTGCGTTTCGTGCTCGATTCCTTTCGAGTTTGTTTCACTAGTGCACTAAACCTCTAATGCACTTGTATTCATACTATTATTATTCACTCTTAACAATTTAGAAATAAATTTCTTAAGACCCTCAATTAAATCGCGCGTGTGAAAACGCGTATTTTCAATTTGTGCGCGATAGAGTGAAATCTCTAAGAAATTCCTATAACGATTGTACCACTAACTAATACTTGAATACTTAAACATGAAAATTTCTATTTTTAAGGCTAATGTATAAATATCCAATTTTTTTCGAACTTATTGTATCATCAAATCGGTCACTGTTTCCAAACGCGTATTCACTAAACGAACTTCCAAAAATTAATTTCCACAGCAAGTCATTTTAAAAATATAAGAAAGTCATAGTTCCATGTAATTGGGTCTAAAAAGGTTAGAAAATAATATTTGAAGTAAACTGGCAATTAAATATTTAAATAAGCTCGTAACAGGAGTTTAAAATAAATAAATTTTGCGAGTCCTCACGACTTTTCTTAATCTACTATTGATCATTCTTATTTTTCCAAAATTAATACACTCTCAATTAAAATATAGTCTCGAAAAATATGTATTCATTATTCCGGACTAAACGAGTTTTCGAAAAATAATTTTTTTTTCTAATAAAACGCTTTAAAAACATAAGAGATGCGCTTTTCCATATAAATGGATTTTAAATAGTCGAATTAAATAATTAATTAAGCCAGTAAAATAAATTAAATTAAGAAAATTTTCGGGTCCTCACAACCTCCCCTCCTTAAAAGAATTTCGTTCTCGAAATTCATACCTTTTGTAATCTCAGATAACCCTGAATCTTGTTGTGTGATCATGTCATATGTTCTTGCAGATGCCATTGGTCGGTTTTCTCTTCCATTTACTTGTCGAGGAATAGTTCTATTTCCTTGTTGAGTGGTAGTCTCTCGGGGATACCTCCTTGGACAGTCGTGAACTTTATGGTTGGTACTCCCACATCCCATACATTTTCGTCCCTTTATCCAACAGTTTTCTTCGGTATGGTTTGTCCTTCCACAATATCCACAGGTCGGACGAGACATTGTGACTTGACTTGCTTGTGAGATTACCTTTGATCGTTTCTGTCCAACTAGAGTTCTTCGTGACATAGTTCCTTTTAATTCCTTTATCATGAGTGGTGCAGGGAGTGATAGTCTTACCCCATCCTCTCCTTTTCTAACTTTGGGTGGTGGTCCAATTTTTCTGGGTCCATTATCGGATGTATCTCTTTTCTTCGCTTGAAAGGCTCTCAGTTGGATTTTTGCGCTCTCTACCCTTTGCGCTTTCTCGAGAGCGTCACTAAATGTTTCAATCTGTGCTGCGGCAAGGGCATCTTGGATTTCTAAATCTAATCCCTGGATAAACCGTCTTATTCTCTTCCGTTCAGTAGCCACCAATTCTGGAGCATATGTAGATAATTTCGTAAAGCGTGTTTCGTACTCAGCCACACTTAAAGTTCCTTGATGAAGCTTTATAAAATCGTCTTCTCTCTTTTCTTGGACAAGCGGAGGGAGAAATTTCTCATTAAATTCACGCACAAAGTTTATCCAAACCCTTGGAGTTTGATCTCTTTTCCACTTATTTCTTATAACATTCCACCAAGTTCGGGCCGCTCCTTTAAGTTGAAATACAGCAAAGGTGACTTGTCTTTCCTCTGTGTAATCCAAGGCATCGAATATATTTCTTATATTCTCTAACCAATTCTCAGCCATTTCTGGGTCAGGTCCTCTAGAAAATTTGGGCGGAAAGAATTTCTGAAACCGCTCTAAGGCTCGATCCTTCCCTATCTCTTGGTTTCCACGTTGGTTTCCTTGTCCAACCCCTTGACCCTGTTGAGCTACTAAGAGCTCTAATATATCCGTCATGCGAGTCAAAACTAGTCTCATTTGGTCATTTCCTCTCCCAGCACTTTGCTCAGCATTTTGATCAATATCAAACCCATTATCTACTCTTTGATTTCAGGGTTGTCTAGGTTGACGTCCCTTTTGTAGTCCTCTAGTTTCCATGTTCACAGCTAATCTATACGCATAGGTATAAATCTCACACCAAGCTATAATTGAACTATACACACATACTAGTAACAACTTTTAAAGAAAAGGAAATCATTTACACAAATAACATTATCACTATGCAAGTAAACACAAACTAAAGCTCATTAAATCATAACACAAGTTTTAGTCAAGTGAAATTGATACCAAGTCAAAGTCAATAAACAAAAATAAACAAGTGATTATCAAAAGTACATTCATCTCCATGGCACAAAACTCTCAAGTTCTACTCTCATAGTCCCGCTACAAAAGATCACAAGTAGTGTCTCACTAGATTAATTGGAACTAGACGAATCCCGTTCCCTAACACGTTCAACTTCAATCCCAACATAAGGATCTTCTGAGCTACGATCATTTCCACCTCCCGATCTTAATTATTGTACCATTATAGCCAAACAATTATTGGTGTTCTGTAACTATTCACGTGAAATATCGATTCATTCTTATTCCCCTCAAATGGAAATCTCAAGCCTTAAGGATTGCCCTCAACTCTCAAGTACTCGGGTACAAAAATCCGAAATAAGGTAATTCACAACTCGAGCCGGCCGGTCCCAAGAGTAAATCACCACATTCGAGATTCCTACCCAACATACATATCAAATTTCCTCCAAGGATCAAGATAAAGGTTTTACAACCCATCACATTCATGATTCACAACTTACATTTCTAGAAGGGCACTTAAGCCTTTACTCAATCACATAGGAAGGACCATAACACCACTTGGCTCAATTTTGCCCCGTGTAGAGACCACGTGAAGTGGCACTGATTCGTGCCCCTACAAATAGTCATTTAACTTTCAAATCAGTCCCACAGTTCGGCATTCTAAACTTTTGAGCCTAGGATACACTACAAAGATCTGAAGCCTAAGCTCTGATACCAACAGTGACGCCCCCACTTCTCCCTGAGGCGAACCAAAGGGTATCCGCGGGATGCCTGCCCAACTCTCGCCATGGCTCACTACAATCCACAATTCACAAACTCGAAATACTTCAATAATATTTCAAATAACTCCAATACATAATAAAAGTACTCCAAAATATCTCACACTTACAATTAATTAGCTCTCAAGCTTAATACAACCCAAAAGAATATTTACTACAGCCATCTGCTGTAATACAACTTAAAGTCTTCAAGAGAAAGCAATCTAGTACTATTCACGAGCACTCTTGGTCTCGAACCCTGTTAAAGAAATCCAAAACGTGGGATGAGCTACACAGCCCAGTGAGGTTCCAAGACACTCTAGCAGTTCTAATAAATCAAGTAATTGAGCATACTGCATGTATGGTTCAAGGTTGCACATTGGCATATTAGCATGAGACAATAATCATTGTACGAGTAATTTCAGCATATCACAGGTATGGCACATTTGCATGAAACGGTTATCATTATGTGAAATAAATATACATTGAAGGATACGGTGTTCCATTGGAACCATTTCGGTCAACTGCACCTTATAACTTCCGGTCCCCACGGTACTGTCTGGCCATCGCCTTATCCCTCCAGTGGTAATACTCGAATATACCGAAACGGTGGCTCAGGGTTCCAACCTACCCGACCGAGTCCAGTCCTGGCTCGAGTAGGTCGGTAACCAAGGGCAAGGCCCAAATTCAGCTTAGAGCTTGCAACATGCACAAGTAATCAAATAACTTGGCTAACGGTAAAAATGTATTCTTTTGGTAGGTCGAGTGAGATAAAGTACACACTCGCCTTAAAGTGGTGGACAATTTCATATGAGCAATTGCTAGCAACAATTAACACATAAACACATAAGCAATATTTGATAATTTCATGTGAACATATAATTTATGGTAATCAAATAATCAAGTACCAGGTAATCAAATAGATAGAAAACGGTAAGAAATTACGGTAAACGGTAACGGTTGACGGTTAACGGTTAAAGGTTGACGGTTAACGGTAGTAATCACGGTTAATTGGTAGACATTAGTCATTTTAATAGGCTGCCATTGGCCGTTTCCCACTTTTACCACTTAAGAGTCGAGGAGATTCACTCCAACCGACTTATGCAGTCATATCATAATTAATCATTTAAACACATTACATAAATATGCAATTCAAGTATTTCATGTCGAGTAATTCAAGTATACATTATTTAAATATGCATGAGTGTGGTAAATACTTAACATGTAACACTTAACACTTAATGATCATGGATTAAGCATGATAGGCTTATTCAAATTACGTACTCCTATATGGAACACTCACCTATTGCAACAAAAGAGTAAGTGCGTATACAATCCTTCAGGTGTTCCCCTCGAGATCCTCTTGAAGGTCTCCTTGAGCATCTGAGCAAAAAATAGTTGTCTATTACACACCATTGCTTGAAATCCCTTACTTATCGTGAAGGTTGTACTAGTGTTCATTCTAAAGAAAATTCATGAATTGAGCCTTAATTATTTATAATCGAGGCTCGGAAGTGGGTATTAAAAACACAAGAGAAATTTGATTCTCGCCTTTGAAATCAAGTGTAAAATGGTCTAGCAATATCGGAGTAAAATGGAGAGTTTGAAACCCTCAATTTCCTTTAAGTTCGGAAATTTCAGATTCGGCAAGTAAATTTTAAAAAATCAGATCTCACTCTCTATGAGTCCAAAATTGGAAAACTTGGTACCGTTGGAAACTACGTCCAAAGTACTAAAAGTTTCTAGAAGACACTTTTGCATGATTCCAAACGGAAGGTGTTAAAAAATTGGCTCAAAGTTGCTATTTTGAACATGAAGACAGCTTTCGGGGTTGGTTTTTGGCCAACTTTCGGAATTCGGAAAAATTCACTCAATTTGAACTAGCCTTTGAAATTTGGAACTCTATTAGAGTTTCAATCAAAGTTTAAAATGGAACAAGCGGAATGAGAATTGAAGTTTTGAGCACCAAGATATGGTATCTCAAAGTTACCCAAATTTCTTTGTTAAACAAGGGTTTTCCAAAATCAAGTCACGAACTTTGGAAGTTTAGTTGAGAAACGAAACGGTCTCGGAATAACACCAAAATTAGCAGTGTAACACTACCATATAAGGGTTGTTCCTCTACCAAATTTCATAGAGAAATAATCACAGAAAGTGGGAACAAAACCGTTGAAATCACAAGAAATTCTAAGGCTAAGCTGCCTTTGAACTTCCGTTTTGCCGTTTCCAAACATTTGGTCAAGGAACATCTCAAACATGGTTCATTCAAGTAGGAAATGTCCAAAATATGTTCAAGGTACATTCGATAGATGATTTACAATAAGAAATTTTGGATAACAAGTCCCAAACTGTAGTTAGTTTCAAATCTGTCCAAAACACTGTTTTCGTTCACAAAGTCAGTTTTGAATTTCGATCATAAATCACTCAATTTAGCTCGGAATTAAGCGTGGTTGGTGGAGTTAGAAAATAGACTCATAAGGCTATATTTTCTCAGAAGAAACCATTTTCAAAATCTGTCCATAAACAGCCCATTCGTGAGCATCAATTTGCAACTCATGTGCTGCCTTCCAAGAAGCAACGAAACAGGACAGTGGATTTCAAATTAATGGTTTGGCTCACTCAAATGGAACCAGAATATGAATTTTATACCATTAAAAAGATGGGAATGTCTAGTTTCCAGTGCCACAAACGGCACTCGATTCCGACATCGAAGTAAAAGGATATAGCCGAAACAAATACACTGCCTGGGTGAATACGGGATAAATTTCCAGA
Source organism: Coffea eugenioides (assembly GCF_003713205.1). Classification (NCBI taxonomy): domain Eukaryota; kingdom Viridiplantae; phylum Streptophyta; class Magnoliopsida; order Gentianales; family Rubiaceae; genus Coffea; species Coffea eugenioides. The sequence continues at coordinate 61,259,383 of NC_040036.1, forward strand.
TTGCTAAGCTGTCGTTAGTCCAACATTTGGGTGACCAAATCAAGTTATTTTTCAATGAAACTTTTTACACAACCAATATAACATGTAAACAACATAATCAAGCCATTAGAACCTCAAAATTTTGCACAAAAGTGGTCGGACAAGGCAGGGGTAAAATGGTCGCTTTTGCTCCAAGCACCTCCTTTGATTTTTCTACCAACAATTCAACATTAATCCACTAATATAAGCACTAAACCACCATTAATTTCATCATCAATCATCAAATCAGTCTTTCCATCGAAGTGGGAGTTCATAGAGCCCACTCACCAATTTTACAACAATTTAAAACTACCCATGAGAATCCAAGAGCTCATGAGTGTAATCTAACTTCCATAAACCAAGAATTAAGAGGTTGATCGTTCATTACCTCTCTTGATGACTGAATCAGAATTTTTTAGTCACTTTGAAGCTCAAGAAAACCGTGGAAATGAAGCCCCTTTTCTAGCTTAAGATGATCACCAAGTGTTTAGCAAAGTGTAGATAAAATTTGAGGTGATTTGGTGGAGATTTGAAGCAAGAATAGATGAAGGAAAAATGAAGAACTTGGTCTTGTTTTTCCTTGGAGTTGCACGGCTGGAATGAAGAAGGAAAAGAAGGGATGATGGCTGATGATAAGCTTCCGTGAGAAGCTTTGAAATTTGGACAAGAATTGCTCCAAAAGTCAACTCTCCCTTGCGCGCGTGCGCGTGCGTTTCGTGCTCGATTCCTTTCGAATTTGTTTCACTAGTGCACTAAACCTCTAATGCACTTGTATTCATACTATTATTATTTACTCTTAATAATCTAGAAATAAATTTCTTAAGTCCCTCAATTAAATCGCACGTGTGAAAACGCGTATTTCCAATTTGTGCGCGATTGAGTGAAATCTCCAAGAAATTCCTATAACGATTGTACCACTAACTAATATTTGAATACTTAAACATGAAAATATCTTTTTTTAAGACTAATGTATAAGTATCCAATTTTTTTCGAACTTATTGTATCATCAAATCGGTCACTGTCTCCAAACGAGTATTCACTAAACGAACTTCCAAAAATTAATTTCCACAGCAAGTCATTTTAAAAATATAAGAAAGTCATAGTTCCATGTAATTGGGTCTAAAAAGGTTAGAAAATAATTTTCGGAGTAAACTGGCAATTAAATATTTAAATAAGCTCGTAACAGGAGTTTAAAATAAATAAATTTTGCGAGTCCTCACGACTTTTCTTAATCTACTATTGATCATTCTTATTTTTCCAAAATTAATACACTCTCAATTAAAATATAGTCTCGAAAAATATGTATTCATTATTCCGGACTAAACGAGTTTTCGAAAAATAATTTTTTTTCTAATAAAACGCTTTAAAAACATAAGAGATGCGTTTTTCCATATAAATGAATTTTAAATAGTCGAATTAAATAATTAATTAAGCCAGTAAAATAAATTAAATTAAGAAAATTTTCGGGTCCTCACACTTTGTGTCCTTAAACTAGTGCACTTTATAGCCTATAAATTGTGGTTGTGATTGAGGTTGGATTGAGATGAATATTGGTGTTGAGTTTGGATGAAAAAGTTTAGAAAATAAGGGGAAGTGTTGCTGAAAAATTTTTCCCGTAGGAGACTCTGAGTAGTCTTGGAAAATCTGTTACATATTGGTGTAGAAAATCCAAATTTAGTTCTGCTTGTTGCGTTTGAAACTAGATTCAGAGTGCATTCTACCGTGAAAATTTCAGAATTTTTTTCAATTTCTATGAATATCTATGATTTTTGAAAATTGCCTGAATTTTCACACCTGCTCTATTTTTTTACTTGATGAAGCAGCAACTTGAGACTGAAATTTGACTGATTTATAGACAAAATCTTATAAATGTGTATTCTGAAAAATTGTAGTCCTTTGAGTCTATTTTTCAACGGTATAAAGTTTATAAATTTTGGACTTAAGAAACTTGTGATACGATTTTTCAAACAATGTCATGCAAAACTAGAGAAAATTTTGTTTTCTACAGTTGTTCTTGCTTCCATTTCCAATTTTAAGCTGGAGTTGTTAAACCATTTTAAGCTTGGTTTTATGACTGGAATTGAGGTTTTCTCATAGCTTTCTGTCTTTGAGTTGAATAGTGATTGATGATTGTTCGAAACCGATTTTCCCTACTAGCCCTTAGTTATTATTCGAATAGCACGTAGCATGAAATCCTTATTTGATGGTGCTAAAGGTTTAGTATAGGATGGTTGGACTTATGAAGAATAATTCTATCTATAACTTGGTACTTGGATGGTGAATTTGTGGCTTTTAGACCACTATACCTTGTTAACCCCTAGATCACTACTTATACGTGGGTTTTCACTTAAAACTAGGGTGTTTTAAAGAACGAGTGACTTTTCTTCCCAAGTCGCTTGAACATTTTGACAAGAGTAAATGTTATTATATCACCTTACTATATCCTTGCCTCATTTGAAACCTTATTTTGTCCCGTTTAAATTTGTATTTTTGACTTTAGCGTCAAAAGTTTTCCCTTATGGTTTGAGCAAGGATAGGTGATACTTTTGATTAAAAGCTTGCACTTGAGGGTTCGACTACTTTATTCAAATGTTTTAAAATGGTGAATTTCTTTAGTTCACTTACCATATATATTTGATCACAAGTTTCGAAAGCGAACCCGCGGATCCTTTCACCGAGGAAAGTAATTTTTTTAAACGCGGTGAGTGTTCCAACTGCATGTTTCATGCTCATTGTTGCTAGAAATTTGTTAGACACACTTGATTTGACATTTCATAGGCGAGTGTGTACTTTATCGCACTTGATCTAACTTGACTAAACACTAGATATCTCATTCATGCATATATAAGCAACATGATTTACATGTGACCTGTATATTGATTTGAAATACTTGAAATGCTTGAAAATGTGACTTGTTGGGCATTACTTGTGACTTGGTCATGGCTAGACGAGTGTGTCCTTATTCGCACTCGACCTCTATGAACTTGAAATAATTCATCCTGCGTGTGGACTTGCATGTTTATGTGCATGGTTGTAAACCGGCTGCATTCCTCTTGCAGCGGTTGAACTAGGCCTTGGACGCTTATCCGAGACGTCTGGTAAGTGAAAACTTGGATTACTCATGCGTATGCGTGAATGTAGGTCGGTAACGGCTGAACTGAGCCCTCATTGGACCTCTTGCTTGAGACCAGGCTCAGAGCGGTCGGGTAAATTAGGCAATCTTGGGTAAAGGACGAAATTCCTAACCTGTTTACTCCTTATTGGAATTCCTGATTTGAACTTGTGACATTTCTGAATACGAAGCGTTTAGTGACAACTAACGTCTCCAATCATTACCTGTGTGAGCGTTGGATGACAGCCAACGACTCCTCTCTTGAATATCTGAATGCTTGGGGTTTTAAACCAAATCATGAATACTTGAATATCTGGGGCTATAAGCCCAACCCAGGGTTAGTTGGTCGGATCGAGCCAGCAACGGTTTGGTCGAGGAGATCAACGAACCTTGGGTACTTCTTTGACATTCGGGCCCGATAGGAGGATGATCGGTGAACGGAAATTGACGTTTAATGGTGATCTACGGACATTATAATTTCATGGTTGACGAAGAGTCAACGGACCCTAGACAAGCTGCCGTGGAACCTGCTCCTAAGAGTAGCCTACACTGCAAGAATTTTGGTCATCAGTGATAACTACTTTTCGTCACAAAAAATCAAAAAGTCGTCACTGATGACCATTATTGACAACATTTCGGTTGTCGCAGGGTCATCACTGAATCTCCGTCGGTAAAAGTATACAATGACAACTTTAAAGTACTCAGTAAATAGAAGTTTTTTTGTGACAATTTATGTCGTCAGTAAAAGATGAAAGTATACAGTGACGACCTTAGAGTCGTTAGTGAATGAAACTTTTTATGACAACATATGTCATCAGTAAAAGCTATAAATCTAGTGACGACATCTTCTCTTGTCAGTGATGCATGAAGGAATGGTAGTGAGGGCATAGGGGAATTAGTGACAACTTTGTTGTCAATAAACCCCTGATCAACTGTGGCAACAATCCCTTATCAATAGACAGTTTTGATTTAGTGACAATGACAATTGTCAATAAAGACATCCTGCCTAGAAAAATACTACTCATTTACAACACCTTACACATGATTTTCCTACTACAATAATATCTAAAAAATGAAAACATCAGCAATGTTTAATAAATAACAAACGTAGGCACCCGTTACAATAGAAAATGCCAGAATAACATATTAAATATTCAAATATCATAAATAAGTGCAACATCATAGTACAAATAGTTTTATAAGTTTTAGTAGAACAAATACTACTCATATAAGTCAAGGCTGCACTAAAAAACATATTCCAAGTCCCAAAACATTTCCTGCGCTTCCGAAACATTTTCTAAACTTAAGACAGCACTATAACCACAGTTTTTGAGCCGACATGTAAGCCGTACTGCTAATCTTCTTCGAAACCTCCAAAATGAGCAATATATCTGCAATAAAGTAGTAAAGTTATTAGTATATGATAGAAAAATTTAAAACAAGAAAAATTAGTTAAGGAGTCACCAAAAAATAAAGTGAATCATTGGTTTAAGCCTCATCTAGATAGTGACTGTATAAATAGTAGAAAAAGAGACATTATATGGACAGTTTGGAAAAAAAGTTTTCCTTTGCTTTTATCTGCTGGGGCGAATTGTAATCTGCAGGTTGTTTTTGTATTTCTTGCATAAAGCTTTATAAGATCTAACTTATGTGGCACTGTGGAATGAAGCAGCAGAATGTACTAAAAGTTCTGTAATAGCCCAACGTGCATGTCAGGCTTAATGCCAATGAATAAATGTATACAATGAATAAATGTACATCTTTGAATATCAAATCTCAAATAAGTCAGTAACTAATATGTAAAATTATGACTCCTTATTTGACATAATAAGGAAATAAAAATACAACATAATAAGGATGAAATCTGAATTTATTATGTTCTGGATTGTAAGTGTTATGTTACACCATTAAATGATGCATAGAAGACCTTGAAAGCAAGCTGCTTTTGCCATAATGGGCTTCCGCAAGTAGTGGATTCTTAAAAATTACTTTCCAAAAACTTGCTTGTTATCAAAATGCCCATACTCTTTCCAGGAAGCACTTTCAAATGGATTACAGAGCACCCCCACTGTGCCCACCACTACATTAAAGTCTACTAGAGGATGGAAGTTTAATAACATTCAATAAGAGCCAAGGATTATATGGACAGAATTATTCCACTTCTTTGTTTTAATATTTAGATGCCAAAGGACAGCAACATTGCAATTCAGGTGACAAAAGCAAAACAGTCTCTAATTGCTAAATAAACAACAAAAGTAACAAGCATTCACTAATCTGATACCACTGTAATGAATGCAGCAATTGCAGCAGAAATAGAGTGATAAGGGGGAGAGAAACTAGACTTGAGGAAGAAGAAAGAGAGATATTATTCAAAATGATTTTTCCATGTTGCCCAATCCGGATTTCTGCATTCTTATACATCTCAAGAATAACAAAATAACTACTTGATTGTTGACTCAGCATAACAGTCTAACTAACAAGGAAGATTCCCTCTAACTACTTGAAGGAAATACATTTTGCATGTACTATACTGGTATTCTTCAAGTGAAATACTATACTGGAAATACATTAATTCTTCAAGTTGTAACTGACAATCCAGTGCAAAGAGACCAAACAGTACTATACTTGTATTAAAGGCTAGACGGACACAAATTAATGGAAGGGGAGAAGATGGAGAAGGGGAGAGTATGTGTAACAGGTGGAACTGGATTTTTGGCATCATGGTTGATCAAAAGGCTTCTTCAAGATGGTTATTCTGTCAACGCTACAATTAGGTCCTCTTCAGGTTCATGTTTGCTAATTTACTAGTAATTAGTTCTCTACTTGAATTACTTTACCATTTCCGTCTGCAACTTTACATATCATCAGAACAACAGTTTTTGGCAACTAAGTAGGAGCTAATTTCAGAAACGAAGGGTCTGAGACAGAACAACAAATTGTCTGCACCATATTTCTAACAAGAAATCAGAAGCTTTGGTCAGCAGAGACAAAGGGAATGAAGAAGACAGTGCCATGATAAAATTCAACAAGGAAAGAAAGGATTTTCCAGAGTAAAGGCGGTAATTAGGAGCCATCAAAGTTTCCGTCTGAGCTTTAAAGCCTAAATGTAGAGGCTAGACACTAAGATCAAATTGTAGATGGTAAAATGGCTCATGTTCCAGTGTTTCCTTGTTTCCATAGAATGGTTTTGAGCTTGCTCTTTAGAACCCAGTCATCAGTTGTTTGGGTTATTTTTCCCACTTATTAAAGATCCTTCAGAATTCAGAACTGAAAAAAAAAGTATCATCTAGACAATAACTAAATAAGAGCAAAGTAAGAGATAAAGCACATAGAACTTGAGAACTCAAGAAACACTTCTTTTATTTTTACTATGATATTAAAAACTCAAGAAACAATTGCAGAAAAACCATTGCAGAAGCGCAGGACAGCCATACGCACTACTGAACAACATGGATAAGTAAGGAACCTCAACAAACTCCATACACCAATTCTTTCCAAAACTACTGGACACTTATGAATGACAGTTTATATGATTTTTTAAAGGGAAAATTGTTGCCCAGTAGTTTGCTAAGGATGCAGAACAAAACCAATGCATAGGCTGATAACCTATTTCCCATTTCCTCTGCCACATCGCCAATGAGGTATTTAAAGAAGCGAAGGAAAATCCCAATAGTTAAAACGGCTACAAGTCCTAACCAGCAGACTGGCATCTCAGATCATACTAATGAAAACGCAATGCGACAGTACATTTCATTATCAAAGAACAGACGTTAATCAGCTCAACAAACCCATTGGACAGACTTCAATGACGCTTAAAAGAAAAAATCAACAGGGAAACGGTGAATGAGAGGGCATACTATTTCCAGTTGGGAGGGAGCTTCTTGGTCTTTTTGTAGTAACGAGCGAGGCGGTGAATCCTGCGCTCCACCAGAATCAATCTGAACTTGGAATCCTTGTCCTTCCTGTTCCTCTCCAAATGCTTCCTGATTGCGATGGCCTTCTTGATCAGATGGTATAGATCCTCTGGAATCTCAAGTGCAAACCCTGCCCTCCGAACCAGAAAAAATCACTAATATTGTTATAAAAAATTTAAACAAAATAATGCGAATGCAATAAGAAAAATGATATTGAATTGGCGGTCTTTGAGATGAAGTTGGCGCAGAATGTGGGGAATTTTTCTCACTATGGACGGGAACACTAAGCTTTTGGCCTAATGCACAATAATTTGCAATACTGCATACGAAATAAAACACACCTTCCTCCATCAATGCAACACTTGCCAGGCCATCCCAGAAAACCTTAAAGGGATTGTCTACACTGCAACTCTCGTACTCTCTTCTTGACATTTCCATCACATTATGAAGCCCTGAATCAAAGTCAAAACCTGCATAACCCCAAAAAAAAGAAAAACAAAAACAAAAAAAGCCGCGTATCAGTGCCAAGATTAAAGTGTTGTAACCTAAAATTGAAATGATTGATTCTCGAATCTCAATCTGTACAAGTGACAAGTCATTGGATTTACAAAGAGTGTCTCCTGTCTGGAAAAAGTGGGAAGAAGACCAGTTAGTATAGAAGTCATTGGTTGTGGGGATGGACCAAAAGGAGTCTCCCACAATGTATTCTAGGCCAAAAGACTGAATCAACAGTGAAGGAAGAATGATGAATGCTGGTGAAATTAAAAGGCGGGTAGGCATTTTTCGATCTTGGATAAGAATTAAATATACCGTGAGCCTTGAGGATCCCAAATTCCCACTCCACCCAGCACCACTTAACCCACTATTTCTCTCACCAGCAGCCACTCATAGCAACATCATACACCCAATTCCACTCCCTCCACCACCATCCAATTATTGGGGAAAAAATTTAGGGCAAATTAATTGGGAAAAAAATTAGGGAAACAAGGTTTGCAAATTAGTGCAAACCCTGCCCTCCGAACCAGAAAAACTCCTTCCTGAGCCTCTGGACATTGCCGGAGTCGTCGACCTTGTAGAACTAGAGGACGGCAGCCTTGGCCTTCTTCTTCTTGGGCTTGGTGTAGGGTTTTCTTCTTGCGCTTCTTGGAGCCACCACGGAGGCAGAGGAAGAGGTGGATGGTGGACTCCTTCTGGCTCCTTCCAGATGTTGTAGTCGGCTAGGGCACCACTGTTCTCCAGCTCCTTGCCGACGATGATGAGGCGCTACTGGTCCGGCTGCCGCCTCCGCTGCTGCTCGGGATTTGGGAAACGAATAAAGGGGGTTGAGAATAATGGGGTTGATTGAGGGATTGAATGTGTGAGGAGAACAGATGCGTCTGGATGTGGGGACTGGTCGACGGGGGAGTAAGAGTGGTTGCTTTTCTTAGTGTATGGTACCCGCACCACTTTTTTTCATTTTTAGTTTGAACAAATTTCGGGCACCGGTCAATCACGACGATTCAAGTCAATTTTAGGTTCAATTTTTATTTAAATTTACTAATGTATTTCTAATCACTACTTCTTAATATATTTATTAAAAAATTATAATGGATGAAAATTTTTTTGCTAAATTCAAAGAACTGGTAAATGTTCTCTTTCTCAAGTTATAATAGTTTATATAGTTGTTCTAATTAGAAACTTTCATTAATTTTTTCCAGTTAAAAATGTATTATTATTTGAGTAACTATGAATAGTTTAATAAATCATCAAATTTAAAAAAATTAAATTAATATTGAGGCTCACAATTAAATAAATGGATTGGAGATTTTTCAAGTTAGTGATGATACTATGTTGTCACTAACTATACTATAGTTTTACTAATAAAAATTGGTCGTCAATAAATATAAACAGTGACAACAATAAAAAGTTGTCAAAGAAAGAGGTAAAATTACTGACAATTTTTATCAAGTTGTCACTATCGTAAAACTCACGCCTTCCAAGTCCCATGGCGCGAAGTAGTTTTGTGACGACAATTAAGGGTTGTCACTAAAACTTAGCTGCTTGGAGTCAATTGTGACAACCTTCATTGTCGTGACTAAACAACCTCATTTTGTGACGACTTTTTGTTATCACTAGAAAATGTTGTCACTAATGACCTTTTTTCTTGTAGTGCTATATCCTTTGCCATGAACGTGTTCTTTACTGTATACCATTACATAATCTATCTGATTTCCTGCTTTATTATGCATTATGTCCTGCTCTATTTGGGTTTGACTTAATGGTATCATGCCTGCTATTTTACTTGCCTGTTTACTTGGAACCTCACTGGGTTTCTAAGTCGTTTCTTTTAGTTTGTTTTTCTTAGCAGGTATTGGCAATAGGGAAGCGGGGAAAATGTACGGTTCAAGAGTCGACGTCTAGCTTTAAGCAACTTACCATCCTAGTTGTACTTGGTGATTTGATTAAATGACTTAGAGTTTATTCGTTCGATTATATGTATATAAGTAGGGATAATTTGGAATATTGGATGGTCTGTAATGTTTAACCATGAAGTTTTGATGCTCATTTTGCGGTTAATACTATTGGAGTTTGGGAATTGTTATTATTTTATGAGATTCGTGAGTGAGTCCTGACAAGAGTTGGGCAGGCGGTCTGTCAAACCCTTGAGTACGCCCTAGGGGAAGGTGGGGCTATCATAATTGCTCTCAAAACTTATTAAGAAGAGGATAATTTGCTCTCACTTGATGGTGAAGATGTAAATGATATAGCTTTTATGACAAAAACCATCAAGAACCTCTTCAATAATAAGAGAGGATTTAGAACAGGTGGATCAAGCAACAATCAATTCTCAAATTTCACCAAAACAAGAGCAAATAGAAGACAAAACTTCAACAACTTTCAAATCACAGGGAATGATTATAATTCGGATGGTGAGATTGAAAATGTGAGAACTCGTAAAATTATTATTTTTCGACCCCTAAATTTTGCTCATTTAATTATTGATTCAAATATTTGCTCCGATTACTATTTTCTAGCCTCATTAGACCTGAGTACATTATATTATGGTTTAGTTACATTTTTAAAGTGTCTCGTTTCAAAAATTATTTTCTTAGGAGCTTATTTAGAGAAAAGGTGAAAATGCGTTTGGAAAAATTTTGCCAAAAAAGAGTACAATTGGCCGTCGGTGGCATTTGAAACTAGACATCCATACCTTTCCAACGGTATAAAATGCATATTCTGATTCCATGTGTAGGATCCGAACCATTCGTTTTAAGATAGCTATCCTGTATCTCTGTTCTGCTGGAATGAATTGTAGAGGTAGCAACTTGAGGCTCAATTTCGAGCTGGTTGTTTGCCAAATTTCAGAACGTTTCCTTCTGTAAATTTTATCCCTATGAATGTATTTTCCAACGCCATAAACCATGCTCAATTCCGAGTTAGGTCGACTGAGTTGTGATCAAAACAAGAACACTGCTCTGTTTTGGAAAAACCTAGTTTTGGACAGATTTGAGATGAGACTTGTTGTGGTCTTACTAAATGAAATTCTTGGTGTTAAACACCTACCAAATGTACCATAAATGTTCCTTAGACTTTCCTTTCACATATGAACCATGATTGGAGGATTTTCTTAGCCAAACGATTGGATTTCGAAAGAAAAGGATTAAAGGCAGATTGCCTTAAGAATTTTTTCAAACTTTAGTTGGTTCGTTGAATACCTTCCCGAAGGTATTTTTCTGTGAAACTTGATAGAGAGATACCCTTCATATAAGAGTAAAATACTACCAATTTTGGTACCAATCCAAATTTTTTTCGATACCTAACTAAACTTCTAGTGTTGGAAGTTCAAATCTGGAAATTCTTCTCCAGTCTTGAATTTTTCCCCAACTTCGAGCTACCGTATCTCGGTACTCGAAACTCCAATTCTTGATCCGCTTGCTCTGCTATAAACCTCACTTGCAACTCTAATTGATTTACAAATTTCAGGGGCCGATTCACAACGTGTGAATTGTGCCGAATTTTCAAAGTTGGCCAAAATCCAACTTAATTCTGCCTTGTGAACCGAGTCAGTACCTTCAAACTCATTTTTGAACACTTTCCACTCCGATTCATGGAAAAGTATCTTCTAGGAACTTGTAGTACTTTCTAAGAGGTTTCGAACGGTATAAATTTTTAAAATTCTTGACTTATGCCGAGTGAGTTACGATTTTTCAAAGATTCATAACAAAACTGAAAATTTTCAACTTTCAAGGAAATAGAGTTTTTCAAGAACTCTTTATTCTTTTGATATTATCTAAACGTTTTATCCCCGATTTCCTAGATAAAGACTTGAATACTTTTGAACGTTATCAAACCCCACTCGAACCTCGATTTACGAGTAATTGAGGTTCATTTTCACGGAATTTCCTAGATTAATACTAGTGAACGAATTATTCCTCGATAATTGGGATATGAATGATAATTCACTATTATTTGCTCAGGCGCACACGAGGACCTTCAAGAGGATCCCACGGTGGACGCTTGAACTTTCCTTGACATTACTTACACCTAATACTTGGTGAGTGTCAGGTGTATGTAAACTTGTTACATGTTTAATTATTATTAATGATTGGAAATCTTGAAAGTGGAGTCGAGTGTGTACTTTACCACACTCGTTCTCATTAGAAATGAAATTTTAATGATTGAAATGCATTGAATGAATGAAATGTATTGGTATGCTAGCTGCATACATCGTTGGAGTGAATCTCCTCGACACACAAGTGCATGGGGGACGCCCAAATCTCATTGGCCGACCTTGGACTCGAGCCGGCATGGGCTTGGTCGGGAACCTTGGCGAGCCATGAGATATATAAGCTTGACCTAATGAGAGGTCTTGCTTGGCATACTCGAATAGTATCGCCACCAACAAATGACAGGCGGGCCCGATACAGGGGTATGTAAGGTGAAAGGGGACAGGTTAAGTGGAGTTCTACGGACTAAACCTACCCGATTGACGGAGTGTCAATTCGTGGAGGTTATTGAATGTGCAAGTGGAATATAGCTCCTGAGAGCTCCAGTATCCTTGAATTGTTTCTGGTTATATTTCCAGTAAATTGTTAATTACTAAAATATGATTGCTTGACTTGTAAATTGAGATTGTTATTTGAGCAATGTGCTTGCATGTGTGTTCTTGGCCTCACGAGCATTTTGCTCACCCTGTAGATTTGTTTTCCTTAACAGGACTGGATCCGGGGACGTATTAGAGAAACCCTCCTGATGTACTTTTGTTTAGGGTTTCTATCATCATTTTGACTATGCCTCTTGGTTTTGGGTTGTACTTTTGTAATTGGAATGTAGTACTTGGGCATGAGGTAAACTTGGGTTTAAAGTTGTATTTTGAACACCCGATGTACGGGTTGGATAATGGATGACCATGGTTAACTTGAACGCTTCCGCATCATTGTATTTATGTTATTGTACTTATGACATTTAGATTAGTAATAAGCTTGAATGTTTTGCGTGAGTCCTGGCGAGAGCTGGGCAGGCGTCCCGCAGATACCCTTTGGTTCGCCTTAGGGAGAAGTGGGGGCGTCACAGTTGGTATCAGAGCGCTAGGTTAGCGCTAGGTTAGAGATCTATATGGGAGACATATTGGATACTCTACCCTTAAGACCTGAGACCGGATAATTAAGTTATACTTTAAAGGGTATTTGGGACATACTAGTGATCGGGCTAGGCATGCATAAACGACATTCGAACTTGATAGTGATTTAAATTTCTAACCCGAAAAGTGCTATTATTTTGCAGGGATGGAAAACGGAAATGGAGTTCCGGCAGCTAACAGGGATGGCCATGCGAATGGTCATGTAGTGCCTCCTAGGCCTATCTATTACCGAGCTTTAGTTGGGAAAGCTCGTGTACGCTACTCGCCTGATCCTCGATACCCCCGGTGTGCTTGTAGGGTGACTTTTGCTTACCCAAACCATGTTGTACTGGCCTTGGACGACGAGCGTCGTCAGTTGGTGACTGCCAACTTGGACTTACAGGCTGAGGTGGACGAGCTTCGACAGATGGTGAGCGCTCAGGGCGAGAGGGTCGCCGAGCTTGAGGAGGTGATTGAGGGCGAGGTGGCCACATCTGCTGTGGTTAATGAGGAGCTCCGGAGCACTAGGGCTCAGCTTACTAGGCTGAGAGAGGAGGTCCGTAGTCGGGCTTCCGATATTGTAGCTAATGCCACTAGGCTAGTGGACGAGGCGATGGGTGGAGCTCAGGACTCTGAAGAGGATCCGGAGGAGGATCCTGAGGAGGAGGTTCCTCCTGATAGTCCTACTGTGAATTAGGTCAAGGCAGTTTGACCACTCTTTTGACTCTTTTGACTAGTATAGCTAGAATTAGCTGGGGTGATGCTAAGTGCTGAGGCCATTGTATTTTGCATGACTGTGTGGCTTATTTTGAAGCACTTGCTCTTACTTTAGTCTTCTGTGGCACCTGTGTGCTATATTTTTGTGACTACCCCATGACATGCTAATTGTATGAACTTGATATGCTAATGAATGTAAATTATTGTTAATTCCAATATTTTCTTGATCGGTTCCTGTTCTTTACTTTGCACCGCATAATTTATTTATTTATTTCTTGCATTAGGCATGCCTAAGTTATGGAAGGACTAAGAAGGGGTCGAGGCCGTGGTCGAGGCCGTGGGCGAGGGACTAGACCAGCCCAACCTCAGGGGAATAACCAGGGATCGGCAACTGGACCGACCCAGGGCCAGGAAAATATAGAGGGTAATCAAGTGGCTACTGCCATTAACAGGATGATTGATATCCTAGAGCGCTTAGCCGATAGACAAGGACCTGGACCGTTCAACCAGCCTGGGGGTCAGGAAAGAGGAGAGGATAGAGCCCTAGAGAGGTTCCTAAAGTTTAACCCGCCTAAGTTCCTTGGCGAACCTGATCCTGAGGTAGCGGAAAATTGGTTAGAAAGGATGACCAACATATTCGCTGCTTTAGATTACACTGAGGATAGGCGAGTGAACTTCGCTGCTTTCCAATTTGAGGGAGTAGCCCGTGCTTGGTGGGATCTAATAAAAGGAAAATGGGAGAGGGCTCAAACCCCTTGGACTTGGGAGAATTTCACAAGGGAATTTAATGAAAAGTTTCTTCCGCCCTTAATCCAAGAGAAGAGGGAGGATGAATTTATTAAGTTGAAACAAGGAACCCTTACCGTAGCAGAATACGAGGGAAAATTCACTAAGTTTTCCAAGTATGCCCCTGAGCTAGTGGTCAATGAACGAAAGAGGATTAGACGGTTTATTCAGGGACTTAATGTGGAGATACAAGAGGGCTTGGCTGCAGCCCAAATCTCTACATTCACGGAGGCACTAGAGAAAGCTCAGAGGGTAGAAAATGCAAGGATGCAAGTGAGAGACTTCCACAGTAGAAAAAGAAACTTTCCTAGCCATACCTCTGGTCAAGCAAGTAAGAGTGCACAACCTTCCAAGATGGGAAGAGGAGTAGGAGGAGTGAAGTCTGTTGGAGCTTCTAGGGGAGCTCTAACTAGAGGGGGCCGTAGTGGGACAACTCAAGTTAGGGGAGCACTTCCTACTGGATCGGCTGTGACTCCTCAAGTTACATGTGGATACTGCGGTAAATCCAACCATTCTGAGAACGATTGCTGGAGAAAGTCGGGGAAATGTTTATTTTGTGGTAGTACTGAACATCAAGTCGCCAATTGTCCAAAATCACCAAAGACAGGGGGAAATGCTCAAAGGCCAGAAAAGTCAATTTCTAAGCAGACCAGTGCCGGAGGGAGCCGACCGAAAGTACCGGCCAGGGTTTATGCACTGGATTATCAACAAGTTCTTGAGGCAACTGAGGTGGTAGAAGGTACAATCCCAATCTTTCACCGTTTAGTAGGGTTTTAATTGATCCGGGTGCAACTCATTCCTTTGTAAATCCTAACTTCATGAATGGAATAGACTTGAAGCCAATTAAGTTATCCTATGACTTGAAGGTTAAAACACCTACTGGAGACAAAAGCTTAATTGCTAATCTGGAGTATAGGAATAGTGAAATCTATGTAGGGGAACGAAAATTATGGGCCGATTTGATCGGTTTGACGATTAAGGGATACGATGTAATCTTGGTAATGGATTGGTTAGCCCGTTATAATGCTCAGTTAAACTGTAGGACGAAGATTGTAGAGTTGCGTATTCCAGGAGAAGCAACCCTGAAACTGGATGTAAGGGGTAGATTAGCTTCGTCTGCACTTATTTCAGGAATTCGGGCTAAAAAATTATTAAGTAAAGGAGCTCAAGGGTATTTGGCTTTTCTTATTAACACTCCTAGTGATAAGGTGAATTTGGAAGACACACCGGTAGTAAAGAATTTTCCAGATGTTTTTCCTGAAGAATTGGAGTCTCTACCCCCGGAACGGGAAATAGCTTTTTAAGATCGATGTGATTCCGGGAGTGGCACCTATTTCTAGAACACCATATCGGATGGCTCCAGCGGAATTGAAAGAGTTGAAATTACAACTGCAAGACCTGTTGGAAAGGGGATTTATAAAAGAGAGTGATTCTCCGTGGGAAGCCCCAGTTTTATTTGTTAAGAAAAAGGATGGGAGTTTGAGATTGTGTATAGACTATAGAGGTTTGAATGACATCACCATTAAGAATAAATACCCACTGCCCCACATTGACGAGTTGTTTGACCAATTGCAAGGAGCTGTAGTATTCTCGAAATTGGATTTGAGACAGGGTTATTACCAGTTGAGGATTTTGGAGAAGGACATACCCAAGACTCCTTTTAACTCAAGATATGGGCATTTTGAGTTTGCCGTGATGCCATTTGGATTAACAAATGCTCCTGCTGCTTTTATGGATTTAATGCATAGGGTTTTTAAGCCCTATTTGGACCAATTTGTAATAGTGTTCATTGATGATATTTTGGTGTATTCTAAGAATGTGGAGAATCATGAGAAGCATTTGAGGATTGTTTTACAAACTTTAAGGAAACATCAACTATATGCTAAATTTAGTAAGTGTGAGTTCTGGTTAAAAGAAGTGACTTTCTTGGGACACATAATTTCTGAGAATGGGATTAAAGTGGATCCAGCTAAAGTTGAAGCTGTTTCGAAATGGAAACGACCGGAAAACCCTACCGAGGTTCGGAGTTTTATTGGATTAGCAGGGTATTACGGGAGATTCATTCAAGATTTTTCAAAAATTGCTGGACCCATGACTGAATTGACCAAGAAAATGGGAAGTTTATATAGAATCCTAAGTGTGAGGAAAGTTTTCAGGAATTGAAGGAACGGCTGACAAGGGCACCTGTGTTAGCTTTGCCAAACGGAAAGGATAGTTTTGTGGTTTACACAGATGCTTCTAAGGAAGGATTGTGATGTGTTTTAATGCAAAATGACAGAGTGATAGCATATGCCTCTAGGAAATTGAAACCGCATGAAGGGAATTACCCGACTCATGATTTGGAGTTAGCAGCTGTGGTTTTTGCTTTAAAGAAATGGAGGCATTACCTGTATGGAGTGACATTTGAGGTTTTTACAGACCACAAAAGCCTTAAGTATTTATTTTCTCAAAAGGAACTGAATTTGAGGCAACGTAGATGGATGGAATTTTTGGAAGACTATGACTGTACGATTAAATACCATCCAGGAAAAGCTAATGTAGTGGCTGATGCTTTGAGTCGTCAAGTACAGATGGCTGGATTGATGATTAAGGAATTCGAATTGTTGAAAGAAGTTAGTCAGTGGAATCCTCGACTGGAACCGAGGAAAGTAATTCTGGGGAACATTGTATTGAATTCTCCTTTGATGGAACGTATCAAGGAATCTCAAGGAAAGGACACTGAAGTACAGAAATGGTCGGAAAAGGTTAAAAAGTGGGACAAATCGGATTTTAACTTGGGTCCGAATGGTGTATTGAGATTTCGAAATTGGGTAGTTGTGCCAAAGGATGAAGGGCTTAGAAAGGAAATTTTAGAAGAGGCACACCGATCAAAGTTTACAGTACATCCAGGAGGGAATAAAATGTACCAGAACTTGAAGAGTCTTTATTGGTGGGGGAATATGAAGAAGGAGATTGCTCAATTTGTCCAAACATGCTTAATTTGTCAACAGGTTAAAGCCGAACATCAGAAACCATCAGGGCTTTTGCAACCTCTAGAAATACCTGAGTGGAAATGGGAGAATATCACTATGGATTTTGTATCGGGGTTACCAAGAACACAGAGAGGCCATGATGCGATTTGGGTAATCGTGGATAGATTGACCAAATCAGCTCATTTTCTGCCGATTAATATGAAATACCCATTGGAGAAGTTGGCCAGGTTGTATTTGGATGAGATCATTAGGTTGCATGGAATACCTGTCAGTATCGTATCAGATAGAGATCCAAGATTTGTTTCGAGGTTCTGGCAAAAGATGCAAGAAGTGTTAGGGACTAAATTGAACTTTAGTACCACTTATCATCCCCAGACGGATGGACAGTCGGAGAGGACAATTCAAACTCTTGAGGACATGTTACGGACTTGTGTTCTGGACTTTGGAGAGAGTTGGAGTAAGTTTTTGACTTTAGTTGAGTTTGCCTACAATAATAGTTTCCACGCTTCTATTCAGATGGCCCCGTATGAGGCACTTTATGGTCGGAGATGTAGGTCTCCAATTTGTTGGGATGAAATAGGTGAACGGAAAATCTTAGATCCGACCACAGTATCTTGGATTGAAGAAACTAGTGAGAAAGTAAGGTTGGTACGCCAAAGAATTCAGACCGCCCAGAGCCTCCAAAAGAGTTATGTCGATAATCGAAGAAAAGATTTGGAATTTACTGTTGGAGATTTGGTATTTCTTAAGATTACCCCTTTGAAAGCAAGTTTGATGTCTGGAAAAGGAAAGAAGTTACAGCCAAGGTTTGTAGGGCCTTACAAGGTTATCCAACGTGTAGAGAGTGTAGCCTATAAGTTGGAATTACCGCTGAGTTTGTCTCGAATCCATAATGTGTTCCATGTATCTATGCTCAAGAAGTATCATCCGGACCCTTCTCACGTCTTGCAACCAGAAAATGTTGAGATTGATGAGACTTTGACCTATGAGGAAAAACCGGTTAAGCTTCTGGATAGGAAGGTGAAGGAATTGAGGAATAAACAGATACCATTAGTAAAAGTCCTTTGGAAGAACCATGGGTTGGAGGAAGCAACTTGGGAGGTCGAAGAAGCAATTCGAGAAAAGTATCCAGACCTGTTCGCCAATCAAGGTAAATTTCGAGGACGAAATTTCTTAAGGGGGAGAGGATGTGAGGACTCGTAAAATTATTATTTTTCGACCCCTAAATTTTGCTCATTTAATTATTGATTCAAATATTTGCTCCGATTATTATTTTCTAGCCTCATTAGACCTGAGTACATGATATTATGGTTTCGTTACATTTTTAAAGTGTCTCGTTTCAAAAATTATTTTCTTAGGAGCTTGTTTAGAGAAAAGGTGAAAACGCGTTTGGAAAAATTTTGCCAATAAAGAGTACAATTAGCCCGGAAAAATTTGAGACATGTACAATGGTTTTAAAATAGGTAATTTTAGATTTAAATACTTAAGTGATAGTTAATAGTATTATCGTTACAAAAATTTCTCGGAGGTTTCGCGTTATAGCGTTAAAATTGACGGTACGCATTTTCACACGTGCGACTTTATTTGAGGGACTTTAGACCCTTATTTCGGGACAATTAAGAGTGAATAATATTTATATGAACATCAGTGCATTAGAGGTTTAGTGCACTAGTGAACCAAACGCGAGAGAAATCGAGCCCTAAACGCACCAAACGAGCCCTAATGAGAGTTGACCTTGGAGTGAATTTACACCACTCATTTTAATCTTCTCTTGGAAGCTAACCTTGATCAAATTTCACTTTTTCTTCTCTCTCCTATTTCCGGCCAGCCCCTCTCCCTCTCTAACTCCATTGTTTCAAAAATTTCTTCACCAAATTAACCACAAAACTCCAACCAATCTTCACCAAATTTGTAGACCAACTAGCAAACTACTTGGAGGTTGGACCTAGCTAACTAAAGGGCTGCATTTCACGATTTCTTGGAGCCTCTTGAGGACCGAAACTTTCTGATCTAAAGCACTAAGGAGGTATAACATCATCCAACACCTTAAGCTTGGTTTATGGTAGTAGAAATGCATCTCTAAGCAATTGCATGTATATGGATGGCTTGATATTGTTGGAAATTTGAAAAGTGGGCTCTATGAATTCCCACTCTTGGGTTGTTGCTGATAAGAGGTTTAATGTTGGTTTTAATGGTAGTTTAGTGGTTAAAATGATAGATTTATGGAGTATTATTGTTGGAAACTCAAAGTGGAGGTCATGACAAAAATTTCCGAAACTGCCCCTGCTTTGTTCGGCCATGATAAGGCCAATTTTTGATGATCTAATGGCTTGAACCTGATTTCTATATGTTGTATTAGATGTGTAAAAATTTTCATTGGAAAACATTAACGTTTGGATGGGCAAATGAATTTATTTGTGAACTAGTCAAGCTGGAAAACTGTTTTCGGATAACCCTGTCCAGCGGTAGAATTTTGACCATAACTTTGTCCTCCAACGTCGAAATTGAGTGGCGTTGGTGGTATTTGAAACTAGACATCCATACCTTTCCAACGGTATAAAATGCATATTCTGATTTCATGTGTAGGAGCCGAACCATTCGTTTTAAGATAGCTGTCCTGTTTCTCTGTTCTGCTGGAATGAATTGTAGAGGCAGAAACTTGAGGCTCAATTTCGAGCTGGTTGTTTGCCAAATTTCAGAACGTTTTCTTGTGTGAAATTTTAGGCCTATGAATGTATTTTCCAACTCCGTAAACTATGCTCAATTCCGAGTTAGGTCGACTGAGTTGTGATCAAAACAAGAACACTGCTCTGTTTTGGGAAAACCTAGTTTTGGACAGATTTGAGATGAGACTTGTTGTGGTCTTACTAAATGAAATTCTTGGTGTTAAACACCTACCAAATGTACCATGAATGTTCCTTAGACTTTCCTTTCACATATGAACCATGATTGGAGGATTTTCTTAGCCAAACGATTGGATTTGGAAAGAAAAGGATTAAAGGCAGATTGCCTTAAGAATTTTTCCAAACTTTAGTTGGTTCGTTGACTACCTTCCCGAAGGTATTTTTCTGTGAAACTTGATAGAGAGATACCCTTCATATAAGAGTAAAATACTGTCAATTTTGGTACCAATCCAAGTTCGTTTCGATACCTAACTAAACTTTTAGTGTTGGAAGTTCAAATCTGGAAATTCTTCTCCAGTCTTGAATTTTCCCCAACTTCGAGCTACCATGTCTCGGTACTCGAAACTCCGATTCTTGATCCGCTTGCTCTGCTATAAACCTCACTTGCAACTATAATTGAGTTACAAATTTCAGGGGCCGATTCACAACGTGTGAATCGTGCCGAATTTTCAAAGTTGGCCAAAATCCAACTTAATTTTGCCTTGTGAACCGAGTCAGTACCTTCAAGCTCATTTTTAAACACTTTCCACTTCGATTCATGGAAAAGTGTCTTCTAGGAACTTGTAGTACTTTCTAAGAGGTTTCCAACGGTATAAAGTTTTCCAATTCTTGACTTATGCCGAGTGAGTTACGATTTTTCAAAGATTTATAACAAAACTGAAATTTTCCAACTTTCAAGGAAATAGAGTTTTTCAAGAACTCTTTATTCTTTTGATATTATCTAAACGTTTTATCCCCGATTTCGTAGATAAAGACTTAAATACTTTTGAACGTTATCAAACCCCACTCGAACCTCGATTTATGAGTAATTGAGGTTCATTTTCACGGAATTCCCTAGATTAATACTAGTGAACGAATTATTCCTCGATAATTGGGATATGAATGATAATTCACTATTATTTGCTCAGGCGCACACGAGGACCTTCAAGAGGATCCCACGGTGGACGCTTGAACTTTCCTTGACCTTACTTACACCTAATACTTGGTGAGTGTCAGGTGTATGTAAACTTGTTACATGTTTAATTGTTATTAATGATTGGAAATCTTGAAAGTGGAGTCGAGTGTGTACTTTACCACACTCGTTCTCATTAGAAATGAAATTTTAATGATTGAAATGTATTGAATGAATGATTGAAATGCATTGAATGAATGATTGAAATGTATTGAATGAATGATTGAAATGTATTGAATGAATGAATGAAATGTAATGGTATGCTATAGCTGCATACATCGTTGGAGTGAATCTCCTCGACACACAAGTGCACATGGGGACGCCTAAATCTCATTTGCCGACCTTGGACTCGAGCCGGCATGGGCTTGGTCGGGAACCTTGACGAGCCATGAGATATATAAGCTTGACCTGATGAGAGGTCTTACTTGGCATACTCGAGTAGTATCGCCACCAACAAATGACAGGCGGGCCCGATACAGGGGTATGTAAGGTGAAAGGGGACAGGTTAAGTGGAATTCTACGGACTAAACCTACCCGATTGACGGAGTGTCAATTCGTGGAGGTTATTGAATGTGCAAGTGGACTATAGCTCCTGAGAGCTCCAGTATCCTTGAATTGTTTCTGGTTATATTTCCAGTAAATTGTTAATTACTAAAATATGATTGCTTGACTTGTAAATTGAGATTGTTATTTGAGCAATGTGCTTGCATGTGTGTTCTTGGCCTCACGAGCATTTTGCTCACCCTGTAGATTTGTTTTCCTTAACAGGACTGGATCCGGGGACGTATTAGAGAAACCCTCCTGATGTACTTTTGTTTAGGGTTTCTATCATCATTTTGACTATGCCTCTTGGTTTTGGGTTGTACTTTTGTAATTGGAATGTAGTACTTGGGCATGAGGTAAACTTGGGTTTAAAGTTGTATTTTGAACACCCGATGTACGGGTTGGATAATGGATGACCATGGTTAACTTGAACGCTTCCGCATCATTGTATTTATGTTATTGTACTTATGACATTTAGATTAGTAATAAGCTTGAATGTTTTGCGTGAGTCCTGGCGAGAGCTGGGCAGGCGTCCCGCAGATACCCTTTGGTTCGCCTTAGGGAGAAGTGGGGGCGTCACAGTTGGTATCAGAGCGCTAGGTTAGCGCTAGGTTAGAGATCTATATGGGAGACATATTGGATACTCTACCCTTAAGACCTGAGACCGGATAATTAAGTTATACTTTAAAGGGTATTTGGGACATACTAGTGATCGGGCTAGGCATGCATAAACGACATTCGAACTTGATAGTGATTTAAATTTCTAACCCGAAAAGTGCTATTATTTTGCAGGGATGGAAAACGGAAATGGAGTTCCGGCAGCTAACAGGGATGGCCATGCGAATGGTCATGTAGTGCCTCCTAGGCCTATCTATTACCGAGCTTTAGTTGGGAAAGCTCGTGTACGCTACTCGCCTGATCCTCGATACCCCCGGTGTGCTTGTAGGGTGACTTTTGCTTACCCAAACCATGTTGTACTGGCCTTGGACGACGAGCGTCGTCAGTTGGTGACTGCCAACTTGGACTTACAGGCTGAGGTGGACGAGCTTCGACAGATGGTGAGCGCTCAGGGCGAGAGGGTCGCCGAGCTTGAGGAGGTGATTGAGGGCGAGGTGGCCACATCTGCTGTGGTTAATGAGGAGCTCCGGAGCACTAGGGCTCAGCTTACTAGGCTGAGAGAGGAGGTCCGTAGTCGGGCTTCCGATATTGTAGCTAATGCCACTAGGCTAGTGGACGAGGCGATGGGTGGAGCTCAGGACTCTGAAGAGGATCCGGAGGAGGATCCTGAGGAGGAGGTTCCTCCTGATAGTCCTACTGTGAATTAGGTCAAGGCAGTTTGACCACTCTTTTGACTCTTTTGACTAGTATAGCTAGAATTAGCTGGGGTGATGCTAAGTGCTGAGGCCATTGTATTTTGCATGACTGTGTGGCTTATTTTGAAGCACTTGCTCTTACTTTAGTCTTCTGTGGCACCTGTGTGCTATATTTTTGTGACTACCCCATGACATGCTAATTGTATGAACTTGATATGCTAATGAATGTAAATTATTGTTAATTCCAATATTTTCTTGATCGGTTCCTGTTCTTTACTTTGCACCGCATAATTTATTTATTTATTTCTTGCATTAGGCATGCCTAAGTTATGGAAGGACTAAGAAGGGGTCGAGGCCGTGGTCGAGGCCGTGGGCGAGGGACTAGACCAGCCCAACCTCAGGGGAATAACCAGGGATCGGCAACTGGACCGACCCAGGGCCAGGAAAATATAGAGGGTAATCAAGTGGCTACTGCCATTAACAGGATGATTGATATCCTAGAGCGCTTAGCCGATAGACAAGGACCTGGACCGTTCAACCAGCCTGGGGGTCAGGAAAGAGGAGAGGATAGAGCCCTAGAGAGGTTCCTAAAGTTTAACCCGCCTAAGTTCCTTGGCGAACCTGATCCTGAGGTAGCGGAAAATTGGTTAGAAAGGATGACCAACATATTCGCTGCTTTAGATTACACTGAGGATAGGCGAGTGAACTTCGCTGCTTTCCAATTTGAGGGAGTAGCCCGTGCTTGGTGGGATCTAATAAAAGGAAAATGGGAGAGGGCTCAAACCCCTTGGACTTGGGAGAATTTCACAAGGGAATTTAATGAAAAGTTTCTTCCGCCCTTAATCCAAGAGAAGAGGGAGGATGAATTTATTAAGTTGAAACAAGGAACCCTTACCGTAGCAGAATACGAGGGAAAATTCACTAAGTTTTCCAAGTATGCCCCTGAGCTAGTGGTCAATGAACGAAAGAGGATTAGACGGTTTATTCAGGGACTTAATGTGGAGATACAAGAGGGCTTGGCTGCAGCCCAAATCTCTACATTCACGGAGGCACTAGAGAAAGCTCAGAGGGTAGAAAATGCAAGGATGCAAGTGAGAGACTTCCACAGTAGAAAAAGAAACTTTCCTAGCCATACCTCTGGTCAAGCAAGTAAGAGTGCACAACCTTCCAAGATGGGAAGAGGAGTAGAAGGAGTGAAGTCTGTTGGAGCTTCTAGGGGAGCTCTAACTAGAGGGGGCCGTAGTGGGACAACTCAAGTTAGGGGAGCACTTCATACTGGATCGGCTGTGACTCCTCAAGTTACATGTGGATACTGCGGTAAATCCAACCATTCTGAGAACGATTGCTGGAGAAAGTCGGGGAAATGTTTATTTTGTGGTAGTACTGAACATCAAGTCGCCAATTGTCCAAAATCACCAAAGACAGGGGGAAATGCTCAAAGGCCAGAAAAGTCAATTTCTAAGCAGACCAGTGCCGGAGGGAGCCGACCGAAAGTACCGGCCAGGGTTTATGCACTGGATTATCAACAAGTTCTTGAGGCAACTGAGGTGGTAGAAGGTACAATCCCAATCTTTCACCATTTAGTTAGGGTTTTAATTGATCTGGGTGCAACTCATTCCTTTGTAAATCCTAACTTCATGAATGGAATAGACTTGAAGCCAATTAAGGTACCCTATGACATGGAGGTTAAAACACCTACTGGAGACAAAAGCTTAATTGCTAATCTGGAGTATAGGAATAGTGAAATCTATGTAGGGGAACGAAAATTATGGGCCGATTTGATCGGTTTGACGATTAAGGGATACGATGTAATCTTGGGAATGGATTGGTTAGCCCGTTATAATGCTCAGTTAAACTGTAGGACGAAGATTGTAGAGTTGCGTATTCCAGGAGAAGCAACCCTGAAACTGGATGTAAGGGGTAGATTAGCTTCGTCTGCACTTATTTCAGGAATTCGGGCTAGAAAATTATTAAGTAAAGGAGCTCAAGGGTATTTGGCTTTTCTTATTAACACTCCTAGTGATAAGGTGAATTTGGAAGACACACCGGTAGTAAAGGATTTTCCAGATGTTTTTCCTGAAGAATTGGAGTCTCTATCCCCGGAACGGGAAATAGTTTTTAAGATCGATGTGATTCCGGGAGTGGCACCTATTTCTAGAACACCATATCGGATGGCTCCAGCGGAATTGAAAGAGTTGAAATTACAACTGCAAGACCTGTTGGAAAGGAGATTTATAAAAGAGAGTGATTCTCCGTGGGGAGCCCCAGTTTTATTTGTTAAGAAAAAGGATGGGAGTTTGAGATTGTGTATAGACTATAGAGGTTTGAATGACATCACCATTAAGAATAAATACCCACTGCCCCACATTGACGAGTTGTTTGACCAATTGCAAAGAGCTGTAGTATTCTCGAAATTGGATTTGAAACAGGGTTATTACCAGTTGAGGATTTTGGAGAAGGACATACCCAAGACTGCTTTTAACTCGAGATATGGGCATTTTGAGTTTGCCGTGATGCCATTTGGGTTAACAAATGCTCCTGCTGCTTTTATGGATTTAATGCATAGGGTTTTTAAGCCCTATTTGGACCAATTTGTAGTAGTGTTCATTGATGATATTTTGGTGTATTCTAAGAATGTGGAGGATCATGAGAAGCATTTGAGGATTGTTTTGCAAACTTTAAGGAAACATCAACTATATGCTAAATTTAGTAAGTGTGAGTTCTGGTTAAAAGAAGTGACTTTCTTGGGACACATAATTTCTGAGAATGGATTAAAGTGGATCCAGCTAAAGTTGAAGCTGTTTCGAAATGGAAACGACCGGAAAACCCTACCGAGGTTCGGAGTTTTATTGGATTAGCAGGGTATTACCAGAGATTCATTCAAGATTTTTCGAAAATTGCTGGACCCATGACTGAATTGACCAAGAAAAATGGGAAGTTTATATGGAATCCTAAGTGTGAGGAAAGTTTTTAGGAATTGAAGGGACGGCTGACAAGGGCACCTGTGTTAGCTTTGCCAAACGGAAAGGATAGTTTTGTGGTTTACACAGATGCTTCTAAGGAAGGATTGGGATGTGTTTTAATGCAAAATGACAGAGTGATAGCATATGCCTCTAGAAAATTGAAAACCGCATGAAGGGAATACCCGACTCATGATTTGGAGTTAGCAGCTGTGGTTTTGCTTTAAAGAAATGGAGCATTACCTGTATGGAGTGACATTTGAGGTTTTTACAGACCAAAAAGCATTAAGTATTTATTTTCTCAAAAGGAACTGAATTTGAGGCAACGTAGATGGATGGAATTTTTTTGGAAGACTATGACTGTACGATTAAATACACCATCCAGGAAAAGCTAATGTAGTGGCTGATGCTTTGAGTCGTCAAGTACAGATGGCTGGATTGATGATTAAGGAATTCGAATTGTTGAAAAGAAGTTAGTCAGTCGAATCCTCGACTGGAACCGAGGGAAAGTAATTCTGGGGAACATTGTATTGAATTCTCATTTGATGGAACGTATCAAGGAATCTCAAGGAAAGGACACTGAAGTACAGAAATGGTCGGAAAAGATTAAAAAGTGGGACAAATCGGATTTTAACTTGGGACCGAATGGTGTATTGAGATTTCGAAATCGGGTAGTTGTGCCAAAGGATGAAGGGCTTAGAAAGGAAATTCTTAGAAGAGGCGCACCGATCAAAGTTTACGGTACATCCAGGAGGGAATAAAATGTACCAAGACTTAAAGAGTCTGTATTGGTGGGAACATGAAGAGGAAAATTACCCAATTTGTTCAAACATGTTTAATTTGTCAACAGGTTAAAGCCGAACATCAGAAACCATCAGGGCTTTTGCAACCTCTAGAAATACCTGAGTGGAAATGGGAGAATATCACTATGGATTTTGTATCGGGATTACCAAGAACACAGAGAGGCCATGATGCGATTTGGGTAATAGTGGATAGATTGACCAAATCGGCTCATTTTCTGCCGATTAATATGAAATACCCATTAGAGAAGTTGGCCAGGTTGTATTTGGATGAGATCATTAGGTTGCATGGAATACCTGTCAGTATTGTGTTGGATAGAGATCCAAGATTTGTTTCGAGGTTCTGGCAAAAGATGCAAGAAGTGTTAGGGACTAAATTGAACTTTAGTACCACTTATCATCCCCAGACGGATGGACAGTCGGAGAGGACAATTCAAACTCTTGAGGACATGTTACGGACTTGTGTTCTGGACTTTGGAGAGAGTTGGAGTAAGTTTTTGACTTTAGTTGAGTTTGCCTACAATAATAGTTTCCACGCTTCTATTCAGATGGCCCCGTATGAGGCACTTTATGGTCGGAGATGTAGGTCTCCAATTTGTTGGGATGAAATAGGTGAACGGAAAATCTTAGATCCGACCACAGTATCTTGGATTGAAGAAACTAGTGAGAAAGTAAGGTTGGTACGCCAAAGAATTCAGACCGCCCAGAGCCTCCAAAAGAGTTATGTCGATAATCGAAGAAAAGATTTGGAATTTACTGTTGGAGATTTGGTATTTCTTAAGATTACCCCTTTGAAAGCAAGTTTGATGTCTGGAAAAGGAAAGAAGTTACAGCCAAGGTTTGTAGGGCCTTACAAGGTTATCCAACGTGTAGAGAGTGTAGCCTATAAGTTGGAATTACCGCTGAGTTTGTCTCGAATCCATAATGTGTTCCATGTATCTATGCTCAAGAAGTATCATCCGGACCCTTCTCACGTCTTGCAACCAGAAAATGTTGAGATTGATGAGACTTTGACCTATGAGGAAAAACCGGTTAAGCTTCTGGATAGGAAGGTGAAGGAATTGAGGAATAAACAGATACCATTAGTAAAAGTCCTTTGGAAGAACCATGGGTTGGAGGAAGCAACTTGGGAGGTCGAAGAAGCAATTCGAGAAAAGTATCCAGACCTGTTCGCCAATCAAGGTAAATTTCGAGGACGAAATTTCTTAAGGGGGAGAGGATGTGAGGACTCGTAAAATTATTATTTTTCGACCCCTAAATTTTGCTCATTTAATTATTGATTCAAATATTTGCTCCGATTATTATTTTCTAGCCTCATTAGACCTGAGTACATGATATTATGGTTTCGTTACATTTTTAAAGTGTCTCGTTTCAAAAATTATTTTCTTAGGAGCTTGTTTAGAGAAAAGGTGAAAACGCGTTTGGAAAAATTTTGCCAATAAAGAGTACAATTAGCCCGGAAAAATTTGAGACATGTACAATGGTTTTAAAATAGGTAATTTTAGATTTAAATACTTAAGTGATAGTTAATAGTATTATCGTTACAAAAATTTCTCGGAGGTTTCGCGTTATAGCGTTAAAATTGACGGTACGCATTTTCACACGTGCGACTTTATTTGAGGGACTTTAGACCCTTATTTCGGGACAATTAAGAGTGAATAATATTTATATGAACATCAGTGCATTAGAGGTTTAGTGCACTAGTGAACCAAACGCGAGAGAAATCGAGCCCTAAACGCACCAAACGAGCCCTAATGAGAGTTGACCTTGGAGTGAATTTACACCACTCATTTTAATCTTCTCTTGGAAGCTAACCTTGATCAAATTTCACTTTTTCTTCTCTCTCCTATTTCCGGCCAGCCCCTCTCCCTCTCTAACTCCATTGTTTCAAAAATTTCTTCACCAAATTAACCACAAAACTCCAACCAATCTTCACCAAATTTGTAGACCAACTAGCAAACTACTTGGAGGTTGGACCTAGCTAACTAAAGGGCTGCATTTCACGATTTCTTGGAGCCTCTTGAGGACCGAAACTTTCTGATCTAAAGCACTAAGGAGGTATAACATCATCCAACACCTTAAGCTTGGTTTATGGTAGTAGAAATGCATCTCTAAGCAATTGCATGTATATGGATGGCTTGATATTGTTGGAAATTTGAAAAGTGGGCTCTATGAATTCCCACTCTTGGGTTGTTGCTGATAAGAGGTTTAATGTTGGTTTTAATGGTAGTTTAGTGGTTAAAATGATAGATTTATGGAGTATTATTGTTGGAAACTCAAAGTGGAGGTCATGACAAAAATTTCCGAAACTGCCCCTGCTTTGTTCGGCCATGATAAGGCCAATTTTTGATGATCTAATGGCTTGAACCTGATTTCTATATGTTGTATTAGATGTGTAAAAATTTTCATTGGAAAACATTAACGTTTGGATGGGCAAATGAATTTATTTGTGAACTAGTCAAGCTGGAAAACTGTTTTCGGATAACCCTGTCCAGCGGTAGAATTTTGACCATAACTTTGTCCTCCAACGTCGAAATTGAGTGGCGTTGGTGGTATTTGAAACTAGACATCCATACCTTTCCAACGGTATAAAATGCATATTCTGATTTCATGTGTAGGAGCCGAACCATTCGTTTTAAGATAGCTGTCCTGTTTCTCTGTTCTGCTGGAATGAATTGTAGAGGCAGAAACTTGAGGCTCAATTTCGAGCTGGTTGTTTGCCAAATTTCAGAACGTTTTCTTGTGTGAAATTTTAGGCCTATGAATGTATTTTCCAACTCCGTAAACTATGCTCAATTCCGAGTTAGGTCGACTGAGTTGTGATCAAAACAAGAACACTGCTCTGTTTTGGGAAAACCTAGTTTTGGACAGATTTGAGATGAGACTTGTTGTGGTCTTACTAAATGAAATTCTTGGTGTTAAACACCTACCAAATGTACCATGAATGTTCCTTAGACTTTCCTTTCACATATGAACCATGATTGGAGGATTTTCTTAGCCAAACGATTGGATTTGGAAAGAAAAGGATTAAAGGCAGATTGCCTTAAGAATTTTTCCAAACTTTAGTTGGTTCGTTGACTACCTTCCCGAAGGTATTTTTCTGTGAAACTTGATAGAGAGATACCCTTCATATAAGAGTAAAATACTGTCAATTTTGGTACCAATCCAAGTTCGTTTCGATACCTAACTAAACTTTTAGTGTTGGAAGTTCAAATCTGGAAATTCTTCTCCAGTCTTGAATTTTCCCCAACTTCGAGCTACCATGTCTCGGTACTCGAAACTCCGATTCTTGATCCGCTTGCTCTGCTATAAACCTCACTTGCAACTATAATTGAGTTACAAATTTCAGGGGCCGATTCACAACGTGTGAATCGTGCCGAATTTTCAAAGTTGGCCAAAATCCAACTTAATTTTGCCTTGTGAACCGAGTCAGTACCTTCAAGCTCATTTTTAAACACTTTCCACTTCGATTCATGGAAAAGTGTCTTCTAGGAACTTGTAGTACTTTCTAAGAGGTTTCCAACGGTATAAAGTTTTCCAATTCTTGACTTATGCCGAGTGAGTTACGATTTTTCAAAGATTTATAACAAAACTGAAATTTTCCAACTTTCAAGGAAATAGAGTTTTTCAAGAACTCTTTATTCTTTTGATATTATCTAAACGTTTTATCCCCGATTTCGTAGATAAAGACTTAAATACTTTTGAACGTTATCAAACCCCACTCGAACCTCGATTTATGAGTAATTGAGGTTCATTTTCACGGAATTCCCTAGATTAATACTAGTGAACGAATTATTCCTCGATAATTGGGATATGAATGATAATTCACTATTATTTGCTCAGGCGCACACGAGGACCTTCAAGAGGATCCCACGGTGGACGCTTGAACTTTCCTTGACCTTACTTACACCTAATACTTGGTGAGTGTCAGGTGTATGTAAACTTGTTACATGTTTAATTGTTATTAATGATTGGAAATCTTGAAAGTGGAGTCGAGTGTGTACTTTACCACACTCGTTCTCATTAGAAATGAAATTTTAATGATTGAAATGTATTGAATGAATGATTGAAATGCATTGAATGAATGATTGAAATGTATTGAATGAATGAATGAAATGTAATGGTATGCTATAGCTGCATACGTCGTTGGAGTGAATCTCCTTGACACACAAGTGCACATGGGGACGCCCAAATCTCATTGGCCGACCTTGGACTCGAGCTGGCATGGGCTTGGTCGGGAACCTTGGCGAGCCATGAGATATATAAGCTTGACCTGATGAGAGGTCTTACTTGGCATACTCGAGTAGTATCGCCACCAACAAATGACAGGCGGGCCCGATACAGGGGTATGTAAGGTGAAAGGGGACAGGTTAAGTGGAGTTCTACGGACTAAACCTACCCGATTGACGGAGTGTCAATTCGTGGAGGTTATTGAATGTGCAAGTGGAATATAGCTCCTGAGAGCTCCAATATCCTTGAATTGTTTCTGGTTATATTTCCAGTAAATTGTTAATTACTAAAATATGATTGCTTGACTTGTAAATTGAGATTGTTATTTGAGCAATGTGCTTGCATGTGTGTTCTTGGCCTCACGAGCGTTTTGCTCACCCCGTAGATTTGTTTTCCTTAACAGGACTGGATCCGGGGACGTATTGGAGAAACCCTCCTGATGTACTTTTGTTTAGGGTTTCTATCATCATTTTGACTAAGCCTCTTGGTTTTGGGTTGTACTTTTGTAATTGGAATGTAGTACTTGGGCATGAGGTAAACTTGGGTTTAAAGTTGTATTTTGAACACCCGATGTACGGGTTGGATAATGGATGACCATGGTTAACTTGAACGCTTCCGCATCATTATATTTATGTTATTGTACTTATGACATTTAGATTAGTAATAAGCTTGAATGTTTTGCGTGAGTGCTGGCGAGAGCTGGGCAGGCGTCCCGCAGATACCCCTTGATTCGCCTTAGGGAGAAGTGGGGGCGTCACAGAAAAAGAATACGAAAAGGGTCAAATGGCATTTATGGCCATTAGAGATGATGAGATATCTTCTAACTATTCCTCTAATGATGAAAATGATAATGATATTGAGGCATTTGTGGTTAAATTGCATGATGATTTGAAGGAATCTTATGCAAAAAATAAAGATTTGAAAATCAAGATCAATACTTTATTAAAAAAATTCAAATCTTTTTCAAGAAAATAAAATGTTGAAGAAGGAAAGTGATGATTTAAAAAGGCTTAAAGATGATATTGTTTGCAATTAAAGTGATTTGAAAAAGAAACTGAATGAGAAAACAAAGTCTTATAAAATGATTATGAAATAACAAA
Organism: Coffea eugenioides; assembly: GCF_003713205.1. NCBI lineage: Eukaryota > Viridiplantae > Streptophyta > Magnoliopsida > Gentianales > Rubiaceae > Coffea > Coffea eugenioides. The sequence goes on from NC_040036.1 coordinate 61,291,302, forward strand.
CCTTGTTGAGAAAAAAAATGAATGATCTTAGTGATCTTCTTAAAAAAGAGAAACAAGGTGGTTTGCAAAAAGAAAAATATTAGAAATACTTTGATTAATAAAAATTTACTACCTATAGAAAAGATGGATTATGTTTCGTTAGATCCTCTCATGTGTGATTTATATTTTATGTGATTATTGTAGTCAACATGGCCAAATGAAAAGAGAGTGCTATGTGAAAAGACATATGAATTTGGGAATGAAAGTTATTTGAGTATTGAAGGATACAAAACCCTCATGGACCCACAAATGTGTGGGTACTAAAAGTGAGTTCTTTTGGGTACTCAAGAAGAAAGTGATCCAAGTCAAACTTGATAGATGATACAAAATGTCACTTGGAGTCAAAAGAACAAGAAGTTTGAATGCTTAAAAAGTATGAAAGAAAAAGGTAAATCATGCATCTACATTGGACAATGAGAATAATAAATAATATAAGTAGATGGAATGATATTGAGATATGCTTTCAAAACTTAACTTTTTCTTACCTCAAATTGTGTATGAGACAAATAGGTGATATTTGAATGTTTGATTGATGTGTATTCTAGTTTGTACTTTTGTGAGAATAGAACACATGGGTTTGGAATGTCTAATTGTTTTAAAGTTCTATGAGTGAATATACTTTTTTTTTCAAAATGATGCATTTGAACATATAATTGATTGATCTTGATAACCTCCAATATTTTAGCTCATAACTTGTAAAAGAAAATGGGAGTTTCTTGAAATTTTTTCTTCATGTACAATACTTTTTTTTTTATGATGTCAAGAGGGGGAGAACATTGAATCATATTTCTTTGTAAAATGGGTTTGTACTTAGGGGGGGTCTATTTGAATTTATTTTATCAAAAAAATCATCATTTTATTTGTCATTGTCAAAAAGGGGGAGATTGAAGAATTAGATTGATCAATCCTTGGTTTTGATGATTATGAAACAAAATGATGATTTGGACTAATGTTTTGATATGAGAAATGATTAGGAACAGATATCTTGCAAAATAAAAAAAGAAGGATAACTAATAAAGAAGGATTAAAAAGGAATTCTACCTATCGGATGCAAGGATCGGACGTTCAGCGCAGTATCGGACATTCAACAATCAGCGAGTACACATCGGACACCTATCCTTTCTATCAGCTGTCCGACACAAAAAGAATTGAATCTAGAACCTTCTGTTGTCTATCAGACACAGAGCAATAGGATCGAACGTCCGAAAGGTCCAATAGCTAGTTTTTAACAGTTAGTTTTTTTATCATTGTAGAAGCTTTTGGGGCAAAGTTTCACCATCTATAAATACCCCCAACTATGAGAAGAAGAAACTTTTGCCTACATAAGATACAAGTTTTCAAGAGTAATTTTTGGGTAGAAAAATATTTTGAATATTGTATAGGTATGGAAAAAGTTCTTGGGTTTGTGAGGTTTTTCATTGAGGTGAAATAAAACCTTGAATAAGGTGAGACTCACTTATTAGTAGTTCTTAATTGGTTGAGTAAGCTTTCAATTGTAGCTAGTTGAGGGTTAACTAGGAGTGTTGTAAAACTCCTTGACTCATCTAAAGGATTTTAGAGTGAGGAAGGAGTGAGCCTTCACTTGTACAAGTTGGTTAGTGTCATCATCAATTGAAGAAACTACTTGATGAATTCAACTCCAAGTTTGGAAGAAACTTGGGAGTTTGTTTGGTTTGCATTTCTTACTTTTATTTTATTCTATTGTATGGTTAAATGCCTTCATCTTTATTGCTATTTTGTATAATTGAGTGTGTGATCACTTACGCTAATTTTAGTTAGTTAATATTGGATGAATATTTGCAATTTCTTACTTGATTCTTGAACAACCTAATTCACCCCCATCTTAGATTGTCTTTGGCCTTACAAAGGATAATAGGCATAGAAATATCTTCTTCCATGTTAAGAACTAGAAAATTTGTAGGAAAATAAAATTTATCAAATCTTACCAATATATCTTTAACAATGCCAATAGGATACAGCACCAAACGATTTGCAAGTTGTAGAATCACATTTATAAACGTAAGGTTGGCAAGCTTTAATTTCTTGAAAAATGATAAAGGTATTAAATTCATATTAGATCCAAAGTTATGTAAACATTTATCAACAAAAATATATTCAAAATAACAACGTATAGTAAAACTCTCTAAATCTTTCATCTTGATTGGAAGACAATTCTGAATTACTGCATTGCACTCCTCGACGAGCAACTCCCTTACAAAGTCCTTCAATTTCATATGCGGGTATATTTGCAAGAACTTCAGAAAAATGCATATTCACTTGAAACTTTTTAAGCATCTCAAGAAACTTTCGATAATGCCTCTAAGTTGCCTTTTTCTCTAATCTCTGTGGGAAGGGGATAAGCATCACATACACTTTCACCTCGAGCATCTTAATAACCTCGAGCATCTTAATAGAGTGATCACCTCCATGATCCTTTGTACCTGAACCATGCACCATATCTCCAGTATCCTCACTTTCACCATTACAGTCCATCTCACCTTGCTTCTTAGGTACCTCCTTTGCCTTAAAAATGGGATCATCCTTTTGTTTTCTTGAGCTAAGGGTGATAAGTGTTTTCTATCTACTTTTGTATGGTTATTTATGTGTGTTTTAGAGTATTTTTAGTTAATTTAGAGCTAAATAATTAGGTTTATAGTCAAAACTTGCATTTTTATGGCACTGAGTGGTGTAAATTTCATGTTTTGTAGATTTTAATGTTTCAATCACCAAATGAAGTTACACATGAAATGTTTGTATAAAACTTGACGATTTGAAGTTAATTTGAAGTTGACATGAAATTACAAGTGATGATATAATGAAGAAACAAAAAGAGGAAAGATTGGAGGACATCATGCATTTTGGTAATTTGGCCATAACTTGAGCTATAAAGATCAGATTGAGATAATTCTTCATTCATTTTGAAGTTAAGACAATGTTCTACAATTCTTAAAAGACATCAAAGTTCAATTCTCACATTCTAATGACCAAGTATCCTAACTGCCTCGAAATTTTTTGAAAATTTTTCATTTTAACTAAAAGAGCAGTATATTCCACACTATTAGTAACTCAAATTGCTTTTACTTTGACATAGATATATGTGACTTGCAAAATTCATTCCTCAATTAACTTGAAAATTGCTATTATATGATTATAATTTTTGCTTTTTAGGAAAGCATATCTATGCACATATTTAATTTAAGCTCCTAAGTTCACGAAAATTGCTCAATTCTTCAAATATTCAATATTTATTATACAAACATATTCCATATGAAGACTATACAAGAGCATGGTCCATTATAACACCTAAACAAAAATGCAAATGCATCATTTCTCAAACTAGTTAAACTAGCCATTTTCTAATTTCTAAAATGCAAATTGTCTCCAAAATGACACATTTATGAAATGATACTCATAATATCGCTAACAAGTCATATTAAGGCTATTTCTATCATACAATCATGCTCATCAACATTCCAAGATTAATTTTTACATTGATCAAAATATAGGAATATGCACAAAATTTAAACATTGCACATATCATCATATTTCCACATTTGATCATACAAATATGTTTAAAAATGCTAAATGAGCATAAATGAACTCACAAATATCAATAAATATCATCACATATTTATCATTTGAAATTTAGAGCTAAGAAATTCAATAAATGCTCAAATGACAAAATTTAAACTACCAAATTAAGTTGAATAGATGTACCTCCAATTGCTAGAGTGATGCTTTGTGATGAAAATGATGCAAAATCCCTCAAAAATTTCACCCAAAATGTTTCTCAAATGATCAAAATGCAACTTTGAAGAGTCTAGGCCATGAGTTTAAATTAAAAAAGGGTTAAAAACAAAAAAACCCCTGTGGTATACTTATTACACAGAAAAGCCCCCTATAGTTTTAAAATATACAAAATGATACCTCATGTTGTGAACTAAATAATAAACTAATAGAATTCGTTAAACTTAATGGAATCCGGTAAACTTAACAAAAAATTTAACGGAATCCGATAAATTTAACGGTAAACTTAACGGAATCCGGTAAGTTTAACAGCCGAAACCGTAATTTTCGTTAAGTTTAACGAATTCTATTAGTTTACAATTTAGTTCAAAACATGAGGTGTCGTTTTGTATGTTTTGAAACTATGTAGGGCTTTTCTGTGTATTAGGTATACCACATGGGGTTTTTTTGTTTTTAACCCAATAAAAAATATGAAACTTTTTAGAGTGATTTTGATCGATGAAAGTTGTTCTAAAGGATGTTTGAGGTGTTTATATGGTGATTTTAAGCAAGAAAATGGGTGAAATTTGAGTTTTAGTAGTGAGGTGTGTGAATGCGTTTGGGTCTGATAGGAAAGGAAAAAAGCAAATAAGGAAATGAAGTTTGAAAAAATCTTTTAAAGGCATACTTAACTGACACGCAGATGGATCCGTGAAGTGCAGCCACACATTCACCCGTGGATCTATTATTTTTGTCCTTTTAGGAATGAAACGTAACCATTTTCGACACACACAAGAAACGTACTTGTTACACAATGTATACTATGTTTCTGCCCAGAAAACATGAAGAAAGAAAGAAAACTGCATGAAACGTAGCCTAGGTCATGTTTCTAGGTCCCGCTTCTTGTTTTCCTGCAACTTTTGTGCAGAATTTCTGCACTTTCTCAAAAATTACACATTTGATCCGAACTGCCAAAAATACACTGTAGATGACTTTTTGTGACGGCCCCACCATGTCCTAAGGCGAACCAAAGGGTTAAACGCACCGCCTGGGAACTCTCATCAGGACTAATTCATTCACATTAACTTGAGAGATAACATGTACTAACTAAAGCCATTAACAATTCATCATATTTAGGTACATTCCAAACATAAGTAAAGTTGTCTTAGCCTACAACTTAATATGTATACTCTTTAAAGATAATAAAGTCGGTAAAACTGTAACATTAAGTACAAAACGGTTTTATCCCCATACAATTCAAGTTTCGGGCTTAAATTTCTGACTATTCTCTACACCCGTCCTTTACTCTTGTAAGGAAAATAAATTAATGAGTTGAGCGAATCGCAGTGAGGTTTCCATACAAGCAACAATCAATTAAACACTTAAACAAGTAACAAAATTAAGTAAGAAACACTTTACTGTGTAATTACTTTTAAAAGGATACAGTGCTCGTATTAGAGCCATTTTAATGCACTACTCACTCCGCCATACTTCTCCTTATAGCCTCCAAATAATAAACACTTCCCTCACTTAGATGACCATACTAATAATATGCAACTCCATGGTAGTCCTTGACCATACCAATACACTTATCCAAAGCTACCGTCCTATCTGACCAAGCCCTTTGCTAGCTCAAATAGTCCGTTGAATAGAGGGTTTTGGGACTTAGTTCAGCCGGTACGATGAAGTATATACATGGCTTACAATCATGCATACTTATGATAACACTTGGTCAATTATCAACCTTCAAACTCAAACTAAGTCAAGTGAGATAAAGTACACTCCCAACTTAGAAGGCGAGGGATAATGAAAACACATTATAATAAAGCACTAGCATAACCATATAAATATTGTTTAAGTAACACATAAGCAATTTAAACATACAAATGTGAAAACACTCGCTTAAAGTAATTGGAGTTCACTCCTCAATGCTCGGCCCCTCTTTCAATTAACCCTCGGCCCCTGAGATATTTGTAAATTTGTTAGATTTTTCGTTAAATTTCCTAAAGTGATGTTTGAGTGTAATATTGGTGAAATTAAGGGTTCAGGTGACTATTCTAGCTGACTTGATTCTTTTAGTAAATTCAATTAATATATATATATAGAGAGAGTTTTAATGCGATCTTAGTACTTATTTATTTTAATAATCCAAAGTTCTCAAGCTTAGGTAATTTTAATCTCTTAAGTCGTAAGATTCCATATTTTGCCAAGATAGAGAGTAAAGTGGTTAAGTGGTAATTATAACCTACATTTTACTATATAAGCTGGAATTTAAGTCATAGAGGTCATTTTACAAGTAAAACTCTGTAGTGACCTGATCAGTAGAAAAGTGAAGGAGAGAGATAACAGAAGAAGAAGAAGAAGAAGAAAGCCACGTCAGCAACAATAACATCCATGCTTCTGATGATCAATATCAATGGTCATAACAAACTCTTATAAGATAGCACAAAAGGGGTTTTTGGTTAGATTTGGTTAAAATTTCATTTTAGAGTTCAAAGTTAGAATAGAAAATCCAAACACTAGTTTAGGATTACTCAAAATAAAATTTTCAGCATAGCGTGTACATCTTTTCCATCTAAAGTTCATCATCTTTGCTTAAATCTTCTTAAATTCAATATGTATTTTTACCATCATACTTTATAGGTTGAACTAAGTTCAAAGTTTGGTAAAATTTCCAGAAAATAGTTTGAAATCCTCAACCATTCCAATCGGTCCAAAACAACTTCAGGTAGCTGACCAACTCAAGTTTCTTACAAAATTTTCATTCAATCTTGCAAATCATCAACCAAAATCCAACATGCAATCACATAAACATTGAAATGAAAACATGCAGCTTCAAAAATCCAGCAAAATTTTCCAAGAAATTTCTGTTTTAAAAACAAGAATCATAGCTACATTCCATCGGACAAGCTAACAGCCATGCAGTTTAGTCAATTCAGCCCCATTAACCGAATTTTCACCAAGGAAAACTAGGCCGCAACAGTTGATAAAGATTGTACTGAACATATAACAGGAATTTCCTAGCTAAACTCTTAAAAATTTCGGATGAAAGGTTGAGAAACCAAGTTTTCCTTCCTCTCGGGCAAAGCTGGAAATTCCAGCAAGAAACTAGCCACAAAACTCAAGTTTTCACCAGAGAAACTCACGTGCATCATAGTGTAACCATTATACAGACATAAAGTATGGATTCCATTCATAATCAAGCAAAATTTTTGAAGAAAAGAACCAAAATTGCAGCCTTTCCTCTTGGTTTGCTGTCCAGAAATTCCAGTTTTTGGGATTGCTTTAAAAGTCAATCTTTTCTTGCTTTTAACTCCTCAATAACACATGCATGACTGGATTAGGAAGATGGCAGATATATGAAGTAAGTTTGTAACCAAATTAACGAAACTTTCTGGAGATAAAGCTAGAAATTCTATATTTCACCCTATCGGCCTTCAAGCAGAATCAACACAGGAACTTCAGCAAGGTCTTCTTCATTTTCTTACACTTATTCTACTTGAGTTCATGTCAAATATTGCATGCATGTCAAAATAGATAAACTTGGGAGCATATATAATGCATGAAGTCACAATCTAACAAGTTTTGAAGGAGAAATAACTCAAAAGTTGCAGCTTTAACACCATTGGTAGCATGTAGAAACTTTAAACAAATTTTCCAGCTTTAATGAACTTTTGCTCAGTAAATTTCTTCTTTTCTTGGTTCTGACTCAACCTAAGACATTGCTAACTGGAAGTAGAAGGACATTGAAGGAAAACTTAGTAAATTACCTCTTGTTCTTTACGGTTTTAAGCTGGAACAATTTCTGGTTTCTCTCCCTTGATTCCTTAGCTAAATGAGCTGGAGTTTTTTTCTCTTGTTTCTGGGCTGGTACTCACGGTTGAAGGAATGAAGACTCCTAGTTTTTCCTTGTAGTTTCTTCTTGGTTTTAACAAGCTAAGAAAGAAGAAAATGTTGTGTTTCTTTTACTCTTTCCCTCGATTTCTAATGGCAGACAAAAGACGAGTACTAGTAGTTTACATGCTCTCGGTTTCTAATGGAAGGAAAATGCAACACTTTGCTTCTTTTACGTGTTAGTCATATGCATGCATTAAGACAAGTGTAGAGAAAAGCATCATTCTTAGGTTTATTGCTTTGTTTTATTATTTTTTTTTCAAGCTATTACCACAAGAAATTCTAATTGGTACTAATGTTTTATGATGTAAGTCATACAATTTTCTAAGATATACTTATTTATTCGTTAATGAAAGTAAGCAATTGAACATGTAACTCAATCAATAATAAAGAAAGTGGAACATGTACTAAACTTTAAGTAAGACATAAAAATTTACAGGCTCTCACACTTTTTCTCCTAATTTAATACTTCATGTAAGTTTAAAATGACCTAAACATGCATTCTACCTCTTTATGGCAAATCAAAAACAACAACTATGTAAAATGAGGGGTTAAGTTCTTTAATCATCCTTCACCTCCTTGACCCGCGAATGGTGACTTTTGCTCTACTTCTTGAATCCTACAAAATAAACATAATAAACACACTTTAAAGCATAGAACAAACATTTAAACACACTAAAATGAAATAAATTAAGACAAAACATTGGGTTGCCTTCCAATAAATATTTTTTTATAGTCATTAGCTTGACTATTCTCTTGTCATTGTCAAGATGATTTCATCAATGAGTTATCCACCAATTGTGGTCGCTGTGGATCAATGAATAGTGGCTACACCTTATGAGCTTTATCTTCATATGATTTGAGAGATGGAATTCGCTTGTCTATCTCAATTATTTCATAGATGTTACCTTGCATATGTACAAATTGAAAACTCACCAAAGGAACTTCCACATGGCCTCTTGGGCTATTACAAATTCGGAACCTACACTTTCAATACACTCCTCAAAAAGAGTTATATATACATCATTCATGCTTATTTCTTGAGTTTCAAGTTTCATTACAAAGGCATTATCAAATGAAGTGGATATTTTCTCATTTAAACACCAATTAGGTTCATTATTATCATCAGAATGCAATCCACTTTCATACGTGACATTCTTACCATTCATGTTAAGTTCAATTTGCATATTATTAGAAGAAATAACTTTATACAAAGCATGCAATTGGTCATGTATTGTCCCAAAGTGAGAAGCTAATTCATCTAACCTTTGGTCAACCTTATCAAAACGGTCAAAAGTCGCATCAATTTGATTTGCTAACTTTTCTAAATTCAAATCAAATTGATTGTCTAAACTTTCTATAGCTACCTTCAAAGATGGTTTAAAATCATGTTGGATACATTTGGGTTGGAAATCATAAAAACATGAAAAATCTCTATAATCACCTTGATTGTTCCAATCATATTCATAACAAGTACCCCAATTTGGGTTGCACTGATCAAAATTAGAATTATAATGCTTAAATTGACCAGAGTGATCCATATTTTGTACTTGCATATATTTATAAATAGCATGATAACCTCTACATAACTCACAAATCACATGATTAGAATTACAAGTGTTAACGTTCCTATTTGGTTCAATCATATGCATAATATTGTCCAGCTTAGTATTGAACATCAAATGATCAAATTTAGCATTTAAAACACTCATGCCATGATATACTTGCAGTACCTACTTGGTTACTTCTACTCATCAAACTTTGCACATAGTAAGAGTCTGTTGTTGAGCTTCCATTTCTGGTACATTGTCTGCCCAATTGAATTATACTTCTTGAATTCCTGAACACACTTTCAAACAAACTCAAAAACAATATTGGTCAAGAAGAATAGGTTAAAAATACAAACAAAACAAGACGCTAAAAATGACAAACAAGATACTAGATACTACAAATACAAGAAAAGCAATAAAAATGTCTAAAATAATAAAGTTATTTTTGGCATCGATATTGAACTGAATCTTCCCCGACTATGACACCAAAAACTTGAAGAGGTTTTTCTTCACACCAAATTTTAAAAAACTAAATACCCTATTTTTGCAAGCATAGGGAATAATAAGTGTCAATCCCATGGGAAAGATTGTCAATTAGAGGTGGTTTTCAAACCCCTTTATTATTTAGATGACCACAAGTTAAAGCAATTTTTTTTTTTAGCAGGAGCATTATTCCATTACAGATGTGAACGAAGCCCTGTCAAACTAGAGTTATCCAAATTAACTAAATCTTTTGGTCGCGAAGGTAACTGAGATATATTCTAAAAGTGAAATTGTCTAGAGTAACTAAGACCCGCTAAAGCATCTGCTACAGCATTTGCCTCCCTAAAGATGTGACCGAGGGATCCCTTCACCTCAACTAATTGACTCCTGATGTTCTGAATAATATTGCAAAGCGGCCATTTAGAATAACTCTCCGTTGTGACCAAATAATGACATTTCTGGTTAAAGCAAGTAAATCTAAGCCACAACCATGAAATTAAATAAAGTAAAAATGATGATAAAAAGCTCCTAGGGTTATAAAATTCCTTACCACTCTTATAAATGAAATTACCGGTTAATTGAATGTTATTATCTTGACTAAACATAGTGTATTTCCTAGATAACCAAATAATCAAGTAAACATCACAAACAAGATCTAAAAAGTTCATTCATAACTCTAGGTATTACTCTAGCAACACAAAATGAACGTAAAATCCAAACTTTTATAATAACTAAACAATAGAATCCAATACAAAAGACAAAAAGTTTGGAAAGAAATGTAACCCTTGTCACATGCGTTCATCTTCTCCTTCTTCATCTTCGCCTAACTAGACACAAGACGATGACACACCACTACCTAAACTATCCTACTCTATCCTAAAACTGAGAAATATGAAGACTACATTTTGAAGTGAAGAAGTGTCTTCACCACTTCAAACTTAGCTCCCAAATGATGCAAAAAGCCCTTTTTTATAGAGGAAATTCTCTACAAGCTTCCAAAACTTCATCTCTCCAAGACACCAAAAGTCTTCACGTCAAATCTGAAAGCTTGACAAAGAATTTTCCAAAAAAATCCACAAAAGTTGATAAAAGTTTATTCCAATTGATGAAAGTTGCTAAATGTTTGGCAAAAGCGATTATCTTGAGCTTTAAACCTTGCTATGACCAACTCAAAAGTCAAAGGAAGAAAGATGCATCAAGAAGGAACAAGTTGCACAAGTTGTACAAGTTGCAATGCAGCATTTTGGATGAGAAACTGAACCTTGAAACTACACCTTGGACAAGAATTGGTTATGAAGAAATGGTTTCTCCTTCAACAAAAATTTCCAATCAGTTTCAAAACCATTTTGCCTCCAAACTATGGCTCCAACTATTTCTAGTCAGGAATGGTTTCTTCCCCTATATTTTAACCCATGAAAATGGCTAAATCAGCCTTTGCAAAACATGAAAGTTGTAACCTTTTGAGTTAACTTTCTAGTGGTGCAAGAATCAGTCAATTAGAGGTTTAGATGCTGAGATATGATCAGAAAATATTACAGCAGAAAACTTGTTTCAGTAATTTGGATATTTGGCTATGAGAATGTGAGAACTGAACTTTGATGTGTAATAAAAATTGTAGAGCATTGTCTTTCTTCAAAATGAATGAAGAAATATCTCAATCTGATCTTTGTAACTCAAGTTATGGCCAAATTACTGAAATGTGTCATGTTTTCCAATTTTTCCTCTTCTTATTTCTTCATCATATCATCATTTGCACTTTCATGCCAGCTTTAAATTAACTTCAAATCATCAAGTTTATAGAAATACTCCATGTGTAACTTCATTTGATGATTGAAACATTACAATCTACAAAATATGAAATTTTCACCACTTAGTGCCATAAAAATGCAACATTTTAATTTAAACTACAAAATACAACTTTTGACTATAAAGCTAATTATTTAACTCTAAATTAATTTAAAATACACTAAAATACACATAAATGACTATGCAAAAGTACGTAAAATAAACACTTATCAAAGGATTATTGCCGTAGTAACCTCCTTTGGATTCACTTTTGTATTGTTAGGCAATCTCCCCGATCCTTTCTCAGTGACGGCCTTTTCTAGCTAGCGTCCTTACCTCTCAAAATTTTAAATTGATGCTTGTTAAGATTGGGTAAGTCGGTCAAATTGATCTATCCTTTGATCCACCTTTTGCATGTATTATACCATCTTTCTTCAAAATTGGACTTTTTCTCTTGGATAGCTTGAGAAGGATACTGAAAGCTTTGATGCAAATTTTAGAACCTAGATGGCCCCACGTCATTGACCTCTTGATTTCTCCATGAGAGATTAGGATGATTTCTCCACCCCTCATTATAAGTATTAGAGAAATGATTATTTCTTGGCTACAATTTCTGCCCACTATATGCTCCGGTGAAGTTGACATCCTCTACCATGGTAGGGGGTTCTCTATTATAGAAACCAGCAGTCGTATGTCAAAACATGTGACAAGAAGAGCATAGTTCTTGATGTTGAATTTCTCGATTTAGAAGCAAATGCACTTGACGACTCAAATTAGCAACCTGTGAACCCAAATCTTTTGAAGCACTTATTTCATGCACACCTACTTTCTTGCTCCGAATTGACTTTTGCTTAGAACTACTAACTAGCAACTCGTAAAGGCCTACCAACTCCTCCAGAGTCTTGTCCCCAATATATTCTTTAGTTGTGCAATATCCACTATATTTTGAGTTGTTAATGTCAACCTATTATAGAAAAATTGCAGTTGTAATGTTAGAGAATATTGGTGGCAAGGACATTAAGAGAGTAGCAGCTTGTATCGCTCCCAGACTTTTTGAATTGGCTTTTCTTCCATTTGAAAAAAATGTACAGATCTTATTCCTCAAGTCAATAGTCTTTTGAGACAAGTAGTACTTAGTCATGAAGATGTTATAAACATCTACTCATGTCCTCAAAGACCCCTCTACTAGGTTAAGTAGCCATGATTTTATACGAGTTTTGAGACAATATGGGAAGCACTTCATCCTTAGATCATCCTTTGAAATGCCATTCAAAAGAAAGATTTGAACCACCAAATAGAACTCTCTAATGAAGGAAAGCATATATTCACTAGTCGAGACATGGGAAGCGATAGCATGTTGAAGTGGATTATCTTTACCTCATAATTCCTGTCTCTATCACTTAACTGGATGCAATGGGAAGAAGCCGTGTTCAGGGACGTTGGATGTCCCTGAGACGAAATCCCGGTGGTTAAACTGCCTATTGTTGTTTATTACCATTATTCTTGTTCTCCTCAGCCATCTAGGACTCGTCTAAACTACTCGAATCAGCGATCTCTAAGACAACATGGAATCCAGGCAATAACTGCTACAAAGATTGCTTCCGCAATTGTGTTTGCTTTGTCAAAAACCTTGCAATTTTTTGAATTTTAGGACCAAACACCAAGTCTCCTTGATAAGAAGATCGAGTCACAAATCAAGTACCTAAGCAAGAAAATTCAAAAATAAAAGTGAAGAATTAAAAATAAAATAATAAAAATAAGTGAAATAGCAAAATTAAGTGTCATCCCTAACAACTGTGTGAAAAACTTGATCAATAATTTCTTACAACTGCACAAGGTTGATCATAGTAAAAATTCATCTAAAGTATTTCAGGGGTTGAACCCACAGGAACGACGTAATTTTTTCTACTTTATTTATTATAAATAATAACAAAATTTAAATTCAAAGTGGTTGTAATTTGTAACTAAGAAATAAAAATGAAATCAAATAAAGTAGCGGTGAGAAAATAATTGGCAAGAAACTAGGGTTTCAAATTTTGATCCAAAGTTTGAATTATTTATTTAGTTATTTTCTTGACAAGCCAAGAATGTATCAAACAAAGGTACTTTAGATTATCTCTCAATACATCTAAATTGTGCCTAATTAAATCTCACATTTCTTTTGAAATCATAAGTATTTAATTAAACCCTTTAAAATCTTGTGTGATTTTAATTACGTCACACAAAGCCTAACATATTCTTATAATTAGTCTAAATATGTTTATCTATCTAGTACACGATTGGTTATTCCTTCTCAATTCCATACAAACCCTAGGAGCACGTCCATTGGTGGCCAAACACAAACATATAATTAAAGCAAGATAGATAAATCAAGATAAAAGTCAAGAATTTAATTAGAATAAATAATCAAATCTTCTTCATAAACCGCTAGCCTAGGTATAAACCAGAATTCAAAGAGTAGATACAAAAAACAAGATAAAACTAGTTACGCTGATAAGGGAAGATGGTGCCAATGCACTTCTGTACTTGACTAAGAAAAATCTTGATCAGCCTTGTGATGGGTCATTACTAAATAGCTCAAGGTCCCATGGGAAGTCCAAGAATGCAGAAGTAGATGTGCACATAAATGATGATCAAGTTACCATAAAACTTGTTCAGCAGAGGAGAATCAATTGTCTGCTCCAAGGTTCTGAAACACAAACCGTTCATTGACCCAGAAAAATAAATGAGTCAAGGGTCATTGGTTCAACCGTTGGGCTGACCGTTATTAACCTGTGATGTCATAAATATTATTAATAAATATTAAACATCTAAAATAAATAAATATTTGTAGAAACTTAAGTCATTGTTAAATGTAATCACTTCAATTCTCATTCTATTATTCTAAGTAGTATTATTTGTTTAAGACTCAAAAATAGCTTTTACAACTTAAAGGCTTTTAAATAGTATTATTTCATATATTATTAATTTTCCTGAATTATATAAGTACTAGTTTATATGATAAAAATTGAAACACTTAAAAGACATTAACAAATAAATGAAATGCATTCAAGATTTAAAAAAACTAATATAGTCAATTATATGTTATAAATCTTAAACAAGAGCTATGTGTAATTATGGAAGAAAGAGACAAATAAGGAGAATAAGGCAATGATTGTTATTGTCTAATTAGTTGGAGATAATTATGCATGGGTAATTGGTGACATATTAAATGTGGAATATTATTAATGAGATTAGTTGACCAAATTCAAAATTTTTAACTTAATTAAGGTTGGATATTGAACCGGTCGGTTCTCACAAAACTATTTCGGGTCAATGGTTCAATGGTTGAACCGAACGGTTCAACTAGTTTAAATGAAAATTGAAACAAATTGGTTTTTTAAACAAATCTAGACCGGAAAGAAGGCCGGTCAATGGTTCAACCGGTTCGACCAACCAGTCCGGGCTGGGTTTTAAAACATTGGTCTGCTTCATGTCTTAAATGCCCTTGATGCATGAGCTTGATCTCCAGCATGCTGTTGGTGGCGTCATTGGCGATTACTTCTAGCTTTTTATTCAATTCAAAGGTGTTCATAGAAATCAAATGTTCTTATATTTGATTTAGCTTATGTGAACTCTTGCCTCATTTCCTTTAATTATGAGAGTATGAGTAATATTTTAGTACCTATCTTACCGATTTTCAAAGGTTGCGAAGTGCATTCACATACGCGAGCAAACAAGCTTATTGAGGTTGTAAATGAAAAGTATGCAGCTATTCCTTCAAGGAGCACAGCTGTTAACTAGGTAAAGTCTGCGATTTAGTATCCTTTTCTATAAAATGATTCGTAATTTTCTGCAAATACAACTCAAATCAGGGTTCAAAGTAAAACAGTACTGATATCACATACTAGCAGGAGTAATGGATACCATACACCCTAGATGATCTTGCATAATTGTATTGTGTCAGCAAAGAGGGGAAATTTTTTATTTATTGGTTTTCTGTTCTGTAGCATAATTAACATGTTACAAAAGTTCAAAGGCTACAATTAATCTTGAAATGATTTGGATGATTGAAATAGATCATTGTTACAAGAAAGAGGCATCAGCAAAATTGAATTTCATATAACACCTCATTAGGCAATCAGGTAAATCTATCATTAACTCGTGATTTTTCAGCCTGAAAACTCAAGTTGTTGCTTGGAGTATAGAAGACTGACATCCCACAGAATTCTCCCCATAAACCTATACTTACATGCATAATATCTCTTCCTAATGTAATAACCTACATTGCAGTCATGATCAGAAGTTGATAAAGAACAGTTACCGTTCATTTGCAGAGTTCTAGTTTTTCTTGAATGTGTATCAAGTCTAAGATACTGGACAAGGATCATCCAGCTCAGCAGCAAGCTATTAGGCCTTAATTAACATAACATTGTTATAGGATTAATGGGCAATTCGAATGTCTTGCATTAGCTGTCAAAGCAGTGTCATAGGATTAATAGACAATTCGAATGTCTTGGACAAGGATTAATAGACAATGCCAATTCTTAACAAACAATGTTAAGAATCAATTGCGCTTGAATGTGTAAGAAGACCCTAAAGAATTCTCCCCATAAAACGCTAATTAACTTAACAATTTTAGCTAGAATAAAACTACTCGTATAATAGCTTATAACAATGTCAAATCTACCTAATTCCATGCATACACTCGAATTGTCTATTAATCCTGATTACGCAAACTTTCATACAAAAAAGCTTTTCTGTGAATTTTCAATAAACAAACAGGAATTATTTCTCCACAGATTTTGGATTTTGAAATATTATGGATGTATTTGTACTGATTAAAGGCAATAACGACTAATCTTTTCCAATTCAGTAGATCAATATTTCATTTATTCATCAAAAGACATACAAATTACATAGGCGTAGAAAAGACTATAACGGTATCATGTTAATTAGCAACCAAACCCGAGTATCAACAAAAGTTGGGCTAAACCAAAGTAATTATCACAAACTAAAGATGACTTATCTAGCTAAAAGTTTTATCAAATTTTAGGCAAACAAATCTAATCCATCTAGCTATAAGACCGTAGAAGAACATTTGAAATAATGATCAACCTTAATCCAAAATTCAAGCAGTACAATTTCTTGGAGCTAAACATCCAAACCTTCAGTAGTTAGCCTTCCAGTTATGCTTCTTTTTATATCTTCTCTTGAATCCCTTGACTAGTTTTTTATTCCTCTGAATCTCACTAGAGTAGAATGGAATGTACAATCTTTGCTTCAGAGCAAAATGCTTCTATCGGTTTTTGTTGCCATTCGGAGCTCCTAAACTAACAAAAAATAATTCTGGACTCTGATTTAATGGATGCTTATTTGGGTTAAGCAGTTAAAATCAATCAACTCATTTGACCATGTTAATTATATGCTCGATACTTTTTAATGCTTCAACCAGGAAAGAGATACAACCACAGACTGCACATATTAACTAAAGATACAACCACATCCACAGACTGCTTTAGTTTGTCCAGTAGTTTATCAACATTTTACATCAACATTTTAAAGTGAAACAACTTTAGAGCATCCAAAAGGAAAGTGTATATTCATCCATCCGGTCTGTAAAAGGAATACTCAATTTTGTAACTGACCACCTTATTCAGTACAGCAAGCCCAGGTTCTCCATCCGGTCTGTAAAAGGAATACTCAATTTTGTAACTGACCACCTTATTCAGTACAGCAAGCCCAGGTTCTCTTCATGATATTGAATGGGGACTTGAACATGATATTTAGGGATCTTTCAGTTTTTGCATGATGGATCTTCTCTTAAGGACCCTCCCAAAACTTTTTCAGAAATAATGGAAAATAATTTGCCAAAATACATCAACCTACACTAGACACGCTATCCTACAAAACATGGAATCAGACTACAGATTTCCCTTTGATCATCATACATGAAATTGGCTATTTCATTTTGCAAAACTAGATCAATTTGGTTCGTAATATGAATAGATTGTCAAATCCTTTTGATACTGAGGACAAAGCAAAACATCTTCAGTTGCGACAACAATAGCTCACGGTAAACCAGGGAAAAAATCTCCCCCCAGTGTGTGTGTCATCAAGATTTTTGTAAGTTGTTTAATACTGGAATTAATGCATACAAACAAGCATGTATTTAAGTGACTCTGGGGTGGACTGGGAAATTACATACTACAAGTAGTCATTTATGAGTTTATTTCAACTGAGAATTGAAGTCTGGCCAACTATCAAAAGAAAGAGACATAGGCAGACAAGTGACCTATAATACATAGCTTACTGCTAAAAATTGTACAAAACATGTAATATGCAAATCAAGCCAACTACTATCCAAGAGAGTAGGCTACCAAGAGAGCAGTAGTTGGCTACTTAGGTGTAAGTCAAGAAATCAAATTTTTTGACTTGCATTCTAATATCCAAACTTGGCTGAAAATTTCGCCAACAGGTACGTAGGTACCCGTCTGAACTGACGTGATTCGTCAGGTTCCTCTTGACCTCCTTAGGTCCCCCTTCCCGTAGTATAGATTTAGGCTCCCCCTAGTATAAAGCAGAAGTAGGTATAGAATAGAATCTATCATGTCGACAAAAAAAAATATATAATATGCAAATCATATAAAGCAAATTATAAAAGGGTCCAAGAAAACTTATATACACAAGGTTTCTTTCAATAGCTTAAGCATTACCTTCTCCTTTGTTGCTTGACTGATGGAATCAAAGGCATTGAGCTATACAACACATGAGAAATATTAGACCATAAAATATTACAAGCAGAGAGAGAGCAGAAGTGAATGGGAAAATTTGAGAATAAGTAAAATATCAGGGGAATTATATCACTAAACATTAATTAGGATGTAATTTGAGTGTAAAATTCTTTGAGGAGGCAGTGTTCAATTAAAGTCATATTTAATGGGGGTAACTGCAATTACTAACTTAAGGTTAAGGGTACTTATATTCTTTTGATTTTTTTTTTTTTTTGTCAAAACCTTTTGACTATTAATTTAGGAAGCAAAATGTTTCAAAAGTAACTGTGGAAGCCAAGTGCAAGTTACTCCAAACGTTAAGGGGGATTTACTGCAATTAAACCATTTATGTTATAGAATGTGCCTGCAGGAATGACACAAACAGTTGCATTTGGCACGGTATAGTACATTTTACATAGTTTAATTATTGCATACTTACTCATATATTTTTGTATTAGAGATGTGATATATTTAACTACTGTTGAGAATAACTCATACATATAAATTGTGTCAATGGTAGTTGTCTAGACAGTGGATTTTCATATTTACTTGAGCTGCACAGTACAAAACACACAACCATTGACTCAAAGAGATTTCTTAGCCAAAAGTCAAAACTTCAAAAAATAGAGATAAAGAAGGTAAGGGACGACAAAGTGCACAAAGACAAACCAAGAGTGTGTTAGATAAGCAAGCCGGTGACAAAGCAGTATAACTTTAAAGAATTTATTACTCAAGAAATTTCAGAAAAAGAAAGCAGTTAATGTAGAACTTGAAATCATAGAAGATGGAAAAATTTTATCGCGGTCCGACCACAACTTAAACAAGTCTAATAGTTGTCTTCAACGAATGAAATAACTTAAATGGACAAATAGCGACCTCACAATCTTATTTGGATTGTACTTAACATGAAGTTAGTAGGCTCCATAATTTTATTTGAAGCATTTTTATTGGTCGAAAATTAATTACTAAGCTTGCTAACTAGTTGTCTTGAGCTGTGATAGAGTTTCTTAGTGGAGTTGTTCGAGCAAAATAAAAAAGGCACACCATACAACTAGGATACCTAAGAACGGAAAATCAGCTGCTCCAAGGACAACGCAAGTTAAATCTTAGACCTAATGAAGTAATGATGACTACAAACTAGAAAGAGAGGCAACACATTTACAATATTTTGTCGGTAGCTAACACAATTTGGATTAATTAGTAAGAACGGATTACTTCCTCATATAAAGTTATATATTTAAATCATGCTATCAATGTGAAAGATATTTTAATAGGTAATTTATAAGAATTCTTGTAAGTGATTTAAGGTTCGCAAACATGTCCTGGCTCATGATGGTGACAGGAACCAAACCACCTAAACTTTTTTTAAAAAAAATAAAAGCAATTATTTTGTCTGTTAACCCAATTCTATTCTATTCCTGAGACACCTAAAGATTAAAATTTCCATCAACAGCGAAACCGCATGCCCGGAATGGATGGATCTTGCAGGCCTACTGATATATACCCATTAGGCTTTACTTCAATGGGCAGGCTGTCATTTAAATGTTAAAAGTCCTTCTCTTTTTCCTTCCTCCTTCTGAGCTGAATCTCCTCGAAATCAAAAAAACAAAGATAAAAATAAAAATAATGAAGGAATAAAAATCTGATGATTCTTAATTATCCTTTTTATTACAACAACTAGTCAACTCTATGTGGGATTTAATTCTCACCATATTTTTTATATTTCACATATAGTTCCTTTTATCGAACTTTTCTATTCTTATAAGTCAAAGGAAAGCCGTGAGGATCCTTTCTCATTAAAAATATTTTACTATTTCATAGCTCCAACATTGCCAATCAAGCTAAGCATCAATTTCATAAATACATTTTTAATTTGCTCCATAACTTCAATAGGAAAACAAACTTAGACCAATGATAACTTAAAACTTAGGATTGCTCTATTATTTAATGCCCTCTTTTGTGGCATTTTAAAAACTTAAGTTGTTTTCTTCTGGCTGAAAAGCTCTCATTTGACTGGTTGGAAGAGTATGTTTACATATACTAAAATGTGTAGGAACTAAAAATGTTTGTAATAAAACTTTAGGATCTCTATGAGATTTTAGAATTAGTTTAAGGATCAAATATGTAAATCATTGTAAACAGTCATGGATCCTTTCTAGAATGAATCTGAGCCCATTCTCACCAAGCTATCAATACCATCTGAATCAAAGTGGTCCCTCTTCAGAGTTTTGGAGATGAATCAAAGAGCCCAAAAAGTTCACTTAGGTTAAAATTTTGTGGACCTGACCTGCTGCTGTCTAGAACTTAGGAATGCCTAGTTGCAGTCTTATTTGGTTTTTAGGACACTAGGGTCCATATTGTTACTTTAAATCTTATGGACAAATTGGTTACTGTAGTATACCTTTCAACTTTAATAAATTACACGGTGACTATAATACAAAATATTGCACAAAACATATTATCATTTTTTGCTATTGATGACTATTTTCTCTTTC
This sequence comes from Coffea eugenioides, assembly GCF_003713205.1. NCBI lineage: Eukaryota > Viridiplantae > Streptophyta > Magnoliopsida > Gentianales > Rubiaceae > Coffea > Coffea eugenioides. The sequence goes on from NC_040036.1 coordinate 61,312,026, forward strand.
AGGCCGGGTTTGTCATCAATTAGAACGTATGCCTCCACCTCCTTCAAGTCAGATGAAATCGACGTGTCTTGCAACAATAATCAAAAGCCTCAGATAACTATTGCTCTACTTTTTAAAGGTATCCTCGGATATGATATTTACATAAATACTTCTTCATCCACGAAGTAAAATTGCTTCTTGGAATTAACTACATGAGAGGTCACAAAAACAATTGTTTTTACTCCTATAGTGTGGATGTATACATACATACGTACATATATACATATATGTGTGTGTATATAACCATTTTCTTAAGGCATAATTAGATATTTTAATCTAAGGATAAGAAAAAAATTTGGGGTATTGTGCCACATTAATCAAAGTTAAATTCAAAATTTTTGTCTTATCAGTACTTTTAATTTTCTACTTGAAACCTTTTCTTTTTTTCCCAATTGTCCCAACTAAACTTATATCTCAAACGAAATTGCTTTGCTCGCCATCATGGCAATGTAGATCCCATTGGCATTGACATCTATTTTCCTGTTGACAATGTGTTTTCTACACCACTGTAAAATTTATTTTATGCTAAAAAATTTGTTTACATGTCACATGCAACCAAAAAAAAATTTTGAATGGGGATTATTCATCATTAAAAAAATACATTGGATAGGCATTATTTTAAACAAAGAAATTTGTTACGTCATAAATATGTTTTCCCATTACGTTTTATTTTTCCAACCAATTTTTTTTTATCTCAAATATACTAAATCACAAAAGTACTATAATATTATTCTAAAATTTTTCAAATAATCTTCACTCCAAACAAACTCAAATATTTAACAATTAATCCAATATATAGTTGAGAATTCTATCTAATTGCTAACTGAGAATTCTATCTAATTACTCCCTTATTTAATTAACAAAGGCTACTAATGCATAGTTTCAGCAAGGAGAACGTTAGATTGGGGGCTCCGTCCTAAGATATGGTTTTCTCAAAATTTATTGTCATCATCATTGTAGACAAAGAAATTTTATTTAATTTATTTAGTCAAGATTTGTTCAAATTAAATTGATCTTGATTAAATTATAGAAGTCCATCATGTTTTGTATTGACAAATTGGGCCAATATATATGGGCTATTAAATCAAATTAAATTTGTAATGTCCATTTAAATTGCAGTGAATTAATTGATTTATTAATTCACAATGGACTATTTGGGTTGACCCATTATTTAAACTCAAGTTAAATGGATTTCTTGAGTGATAAGTTACCCAAAATGCAGGAAGATTCTGGAGGCTTTTCTTGAAGATTTAGCCTACATATTTTGGCTATAAATAAAGGTCTTCCCTGAAGGCAAAGAGATAGAAAAATTCATAACTTTCGGAGAAACTCTGTCAAATTCTCTCAAGAGCTTTCTTCCTCAAATTCAAGTCCAAATCAAGCCAAATAAATTATCTTGCCATTGGTGTTGAAGATTTAAGAGTTCCAAGTGTTCAACGTTATCATCAAATCAATCGTTTTCTACGCCGAAATTATAGAAAATACTCTTTCGATCGGAGAATAAATCTTTTGCACCCTTCGATTGAACTCATTCAAAGAAAAGAATCAGGAAATTAAATTTTTTGATTCAAGAATTTTTAGAGATTGTAACCCATTTATTATTTAATTCAATAAATTTGATATTTGTGCAAGTTTTCTTGTCTTTTGTTTTAGGTAACGAAATTTGTGCATACAAATTTCTGACACGCCCAGTGGGACAATCTCTACCTCTCATCTCTTTTCTTCCAACAACTTACTTGTTTCGAAAGTTAATGGAGTCCAAGAAGGTCAACTTTACTCCTGAAAGCGTAGTTGCTAGTATCCCAACTACTCAAGAGATGCGATACACTGCGCCTATGACGAGGAGTAAGGCCAAGAAGTTAGCAAAGAAGGCTAAAACGAATACTGTGGCTGAAGAAACAAACCTGGAGATGCTTCGCAACAAGAAGGGAGTCCATGATGAATCTGCTGATGGTTCAAGTGATTCGGCCACTTCTGCGGTAATGCCAGTTATGATGACTGACACCACAACCATGGAAGATCAAATTTCGAACCTAACCAAAACTGTCGAAGGGCTAGCCGTGCATGTCCAAAGTCAAGATGGTAAGATAGCCAAACTAATAGTTATGATGGAAAATATCGGCGAGAATAGCCTCAACGTATCCAAGCAAAAATTCAAGGTGCAAGATGAAGGTGACTTATCATCAAAGGAGAAAGAGGATACGAAGTCACAAGCCATGAAGGAATTTTTGATCTCTCCTGATGGCACCATTCATGTTGATAACCTAAAGGAGTTTGTCGAAGGCACGATCAAGGACAACATTAGTGGAAGTGCCAAGTCGTACAGCGGTTATACCAAACCTTACACTGCAAGAGTGGAAAGTTTGAAAATGCCTGTAGGATATTAACCTCTAAAATTTCAATAATTTGATGGCAAGGGCAACCCTAAGCAACATATTGCACACTTCGTGGAGACCTGTAACAATGCTGGCACTGATGGTGACTTGCTCATTAAACAATTTGTTCGCTCGTTAAAAGGTAATGCCTTTGATTGGTATACAGATTTGGAGCCTGGAACTATTGACAGTTGGGAGCAGTTAGAGCATGAATTTCTTAGTCGCTTATATAGCACAAAGAGAACTGTCTGCATGACTGAACTCTCTAATACACGTCAATAGAAGAATGAACTTGTCATTAATTTTATCGATCATTGGAGGAGTCTAAACTTAAATTGCAAAAATCGAATTTCTGAATCTTCCGCGATCGAGATGTGTATTTAAGGTACGCACTAGGGACTCAGATACATCTTGCAAGGTGTGCAACCAGAAATGTTTGATGAATTGTCCACAAAAGCTCACAAGTTGAAAATTAATCTTGATGGACAAGAACCGCCAGTTCCTGACCCTCACAAGGCTAAGGGAGACAAGAAGTGAGAAAAGAGGGCAAGTCACCAATCAAAAATGAAAAGAAGGAGGCTATGGCTACAAGTATAACACCTTTTAAGATTGTTCCCAAAACTGTCAGGAGAGAAGACAGAAAAATCAATGCACATCAAGAACAAGGAAAGAGGAAACCAACTCTCAATGAGATGTAAGATAAGAAGTACCCTTTCCTTGATTCTGATGCCCCTAGTATGTTTGATGATATGTTAAGTATAAATTTGATCACGCTTCCTGAGATGAAATGACCTGACGAGGCCAAGAACGCTGATGATCCAAATTATTGTAAGTATTACCGCTTGATTGGGCATCCCATTCAAAAATGTTTTGTCTTTAAAGACAAAGTAATGGAGTTGGCAAAAACAAGAAAAAATTCTTCTTGAAGAAGACAAGACAAGTATAAATCAAACGTCCATTGATTCCCTGCAGTCCATGGAGGTTAAAAATGTCATGGTACCTGCATTGCCAACAATTCAATTTGGATCATTTGATCCCATAGAAATCAAACAAGAAATTGCTCCTTCAACTCTTCAAGAACATGCATATGAAGATGAAAAGGCGTTACAACCTGATGCAGATGATGAAGGATGGACTCTAGTCACGCGAAGAAGGAGACAAAAATCTTGTCCATCTATTAAGGCAAACAAGGCCTTAACAAGAAGTGTGGTAATCTGGAAGGGGAAAGAGAAGGATATAAAGAAAAATAATGATTATCGTAATCTTCAAGAAAATCGAGTCTTCAAGCAAAAGGTGCGAACTCCTATCACTCTAAAAGAATTCATGCCAAAAAAATTCTTTGATGTTGATGTGGTCGCAAGTCACACAACGCAAGTAGATCATATCGAAGAACAAAAGGATAATACTCGCGAAACTCTCTGTGAGATAGCCCGTGTGCCTACCGGCAATGAAGAGGTGAACATCACAAGTATCACCTTTACTAGTGAAGACTTGTTACTTGGGTCAATACCACATAACCATCCTTTGTTTGTGACTGGTTATGCAAAGGAGTAAAAAGTGAATAGAATTTTGATAAATGGAGGTTCCGCGGTCAATATTCTTCCCTGTTGATGAACTCTTCAATAGCCGACTGATGATTCAAAACTTTAATCAGAGAGGGCAAAGAGCTCTTGGATTACTAAATTTGGAGATAGTCATTGATGACATGTCGTCCAAAGCGCTATTATACGTGATAGATGCTAAGACAACATACAATGTGCTATTAGGAAGACCCTGAATTCATGAAAATGGAGTTGTACCTTCAACTCTTCATCAATGTTTTAAATATTGTCGAAATGGGGTGGCAAGAAGTGTGAAGACCGATGATAATCCCTTTACTGAAGCGGAAGCATATATCACTGATGCCAAATTTTACAATAAAAGTCACAACGTGAGAGATGAATCTGAGCAACCTCTATTTGGGGTTAAAATCCAGAACCCCAAATCTTCAAGTGCAAAAGGGGAGAAAATGATAATTTCAAAATCAAAAGAGGAAATTGATGAAGAAACTGATGTTTCATTACCAAACAATGAATCAGTTGTCTTTCACCGCCCTTCCAAGTCGAGAATAGAACATGGACAGTTACCTGCAATACAGCATGAAACTCTGAAAGGTCTGACTCTTCCTGTGGCTCGTCTTGGTATAAAGAAGATGTCATCTCCTCCATTTAAAAGGTCTAACCTTTTAAGCAAAGAATCTGAAATCGAACAAGACACTATACCAAAGTCCAGAACCAAAGAAAGTTTTGATCCTATTGCTTATAAGTTTCTCGCTAAGGATGGATATAATTTCAAAGAATCTGCGGTGTTAAATGTTCCACCCTCTCAATCTACTAGTGATATGATTCATGGGTTGAATCCTACCCAAAAGATGTTGAAAGAAAAAGAATATGCCGTTGAAAATCCCAAATTTGGTTTTAACTATTCCTCTCCTACACCAATCCGCATCAAGATCAATAGAGTTAGTAGCCAATATATTGCTGTGAAGGATGAGTCTTCTTAAATAACAGATAAATTTCAAAATTTTCATGAAAAGGAGAATAAAACTCCACAGATATCTGTTTTTAAGAGGTTAGAACCGTAAAGAAGACAAAAGTCTCAAAACTCTCATAAGAGTAACGGGAAAATGGCAAAGTCATTGCAAAATCTTAAAGAACCTTCTGATTGTTCTCATAAATTTGGTAGCATCATTCTTTCAAGAATGAAGAGATGCACAGACCTTGTAATAAAGTGTGGGACTGAGTTAAAAGTCAGGGAGCATATCGTGGTGTACATAAGACCAAAAGAGAGTGGTGAAGAGAGTGTTGCTTCCTGCAATCATATAACTATAATTGATGGTGACTCTCCTGAAGAAGAAGAAGATGTTGAAGACGCTCCACCTGAATTGAAATAAGGTGTTAAGGCCACTGTAGATGATCTAAAGGAAATCAATTTTGGTACTTCAGAGGACCCACGTCCAATATATATAAGTGCTTTATTGAATCCTGATGAAGAGAAGGCATATGTCGACCTCTTGCAAGAGTATCGAGATGTTTTTGCCTGGACCTATAAAGAAATGTCGGGTCTAGATCCAAAAGTAGCCGTCCACCGTTTAACTGTCAAAAAGGGAGTTCGACCTGTAAAACAAGTACAACGACGATTGAGACCAAATTTGGTTCTCTTGATTAAAACTGAGGTTAATAAACTCATTGAAGCGGGGTTTATTCATGAAGTTAAATATCCTACATGGATTTCGAGTATTGTGCCTGTACGAAAGAAAAATGGCCAGATCCGCATTTGCGTTGATTTTAGGGATCTTAATAATACTTGTCCCAAAGATGACTTTCCTTTACCTATCGCTGAACTCATGATTGATGCAACTGTTGGACATGAGATTTTGTCATTTATGAATGACTTTGCTGGTTACAATCAAATTCGAATGGCACCTGAGGATGAAGAGTTCATTGCATTTCGCATTCTTAAGGGTATTTATTGTTATAAAGTAATGCCTTTTGGTCTTAAAAATGCCGGACTTACATATCAAAGAGCAATGCAAAATATCTTTGACGACATGCTTCATGAAAATATCGAATGTTACGTGGATGATTTGGTTGTCAAATCAAAAGAAAGAAGTAATCACTTGCGAGATTTGAGACAAGTTTTTGATCGGTTAAGAAGATATCAACTCAAAATGAATCCCCTTAAATGCACATTTGGAGTCACATCGGAAAAATTTCTTGGTTTTGTTGTTCGTCATCGAGGTATTGAAATTGACATGGCCAAGATTGATGCTATATTAAGGATGCCTAAATCTCGCGATATTTATGAATTAAAAAGCCTTCAAGGGCGGTCAGCGTATGTGCAGAAATTTATTTCAAATTTGACGGGAAGGTGTCAACCATTTAGTCGGCTTATGAAGAAAGGTGTGCCATTTCAGTGGGATGAGACATGCAGTAATGCATTCAATAGCATTATATCTTATCTTAGAAAAGCACCTGTATTGGCTACACCTATTCATGGAAAGCCATTACTCCTTTATATTGTTGCCCAAGAATGGTCCATGGGGGCATTACTTGTTCAAGAAAATAATGAAGAAAAAGAGGTTGTCCTTTATTATTTAAACAGAATGATGACCCCTAACGAACTAAACTATTAGCCGATTGAAAAATTGTGTTTAACTCTTATTTTTGCAATACAAAAGTTAAAACACTGCTTTCAAGCACATAGTGTGAGGTTCATTTTCAGGACGAATCCCATAAAATACGTGATGAGTAGACCAGTACTATCCGATCGTCTGGCTAGATGGTATCTTCAGCTACAACAATTTGAAATTATTTATGTGCCTCAAAAGGTTGTGAAAAGACAAATTCTGGCAGATTTTCTTACTGATCACCCGATACCTGTTGAATGGGAGTTAAGTGATAACCTACCAGATGAAGATGTACTCCTTATTGAGATTCGCCCACCATGAAAAATGTATTTTGATGGTGCTGCTCATCGTCGTGGAGTTGGAGCGGGTATTGTATTCATAACTCCTAATGGAGAGATTTTGCTATACTCTTTTACTCTAAATTAACATTGTTCAAATAATGTTGTTGAGTACCAAACTCTCATACTCGAACTTGAAATAGCTGTCGACATGGAACAGTTAGAATTTCAAATCTATGGTGACTCTCAATTAGTAGTTAACCAACTCTTGGGAAGTTATAAAGTCAAAAAGTCAGAGTTAGTTCCGTATCACAAATATGCAGCGCGACTTATAAGGCGGTTTGGAGGTGCAAGTATTAAGCATGTTTCTAGAAAAGAAAATAAGCAAGCTGACGCATTAGCTGTGCTTGCCTCTTCACTTACCATGCCGAATCATGAGATACAAGTTCGCATATGCCAAAGGTAGTAGTTCCACCACTATTTGATGATGAAGATATTGAAGGAAACGACGCTCATGTGGTCTCAACTTATGAAATTGACAAAAAAAATTGGAGACAACCCTTCGATAATTATCTCAAGTATCAAAAATTACCTGAGGAGCAACATTGAGAGCTGACATCCATCGTTGTGCCCCTCGTTTTATCTTGTACAAGGATACGCTATATCGAAAATCATTTGAAGGTGTGTTTTTGCGCAGTCTGAGTAAAGACGAAGCATATCGGACAATACACGAAATGCATTCCGAAATATGTGAAACCCATCAATCCGGTCCCAAATTATATTTTTGGATTAAAAGAATGGGTTACTATTGACCTACTATGGTCAAAGACTGCATAAAATATGTTCAAAGATGTCAAACTTGCCAATTTCATGCAAATTACATTCATCAACCACCCAATCCATTACACCCGACCGTTGCTTCTTGGTCTTTTGATACTTGGAGTCTTGATGTTGTGGGGCCGTTGTGACGCCCCACTTCTCCCAAGGGCGAACCCAAGAGTATCCGCGGGACGCCTACCCAACTCTCGCCAGGACTTGGTACAAATTTAATTCAAACTTAAAATCTAATGCTAACAATAAAAATTGGAAAAAAAGTACGAAGTCATTTCCATACGTAAATATTCAAACTTACAATTAGTTTTCTCAAAATATGCAACTTCTAAAAGTTGCCTAAACAATTACATTCAAAATTCTAATCAAATGAGCCATCAAGTAAGCTTCTTCATAATTCCTTCCATTTCAGCTCCTATTAAGGAAAACAAATCTAACGGGGTGAGCGGATGCTCGTGAGGCCAAGAAAACATGCAAGACACGTAGTTCAATAACAATAACTCTTACACAATAATGGAAGCTATAACATTCAAGTAGTTCATAATTTATAATAAACACACTTGAGTAGGGTGCAGGAGCTCTCAGGAGTTAATTTTTCAATTGATTTGCCCCAGGTTCAATTCAATGCATTCTTGTGACGACACCCCGTCACCCGGATAAGTAATTAAATTCGTAGCACTTCACTTATTCCATTTATGTTTCTGAGACGACTCGAGAGGTACCTCCCACCAAATCGGTGTGGTACTTGCTATCGTTCAGGGGTTTAGGGTACTGAGACGATTCGAGAGGTACCTCCCACCCAATTGGTGTGGTACTTACTATCGTTCAATTTATAGATCTGAGACGATTCGAGAGGTACCTCCCACCCAATTGGTGTGGTACTTACTATCGTTCAGAGGTCGATGAGACATCGCTCCAATCGACTTTGAATGCTTTAGGGTTCTGAGACGATTCGAGAGGTACCTCCCACCCGAACCGGTGTGGTACTTACTATCGTTCAGTTTATAGATCTAAGACGATTCGAGAGGTACCTCCCACCCAATTGGTGTGGTACTTACTATCATTCAGAGGTCGATGAGACATCGCTCCAATCGACTTATGCAGCCATAGCATAATTAATCATTTCACGTCATTCAAGCATTTGATACATTAAAGCATTCATTTCATTTCCATCAAGTCATGTAATTCAAGCACGAGTCATTTATTTCAAATGAGAACGAGTGCGATAAATTACACACTCGGTTCTATTTTCAAATCTCAAGTCATTGATAACAAGTAAGAACGTATCAATTTCTCAGGATTTCAATTATTCCTGCACGTAATATCCATGTACAATTACCAATCCTATTCATTCAAGTAATAAGTATCACGTAGTTACACGGGAAAGAGGATGAGGGAGATAAAGTACACCCTTATCTCGACAAGTTTACGTATCATGTATAACATTCGTACAATTAATATCTCAATCACATAAGCATTTAACATACACTTGACACTCACCAATATAAGTAATGAGAAAGAAAAGGCACTTGAAGTTCAAGCGTCCATCGTGAGATCCTCTTGAGGGTCCTCGTACGAGCCTGAGTAATTAATAATGAATAATCACTTATAAACCCCAATTATTACGAAAGATTGCACACTTGTGCGATCTCAGAAAATTTCACGAAAATGAACCTTAATTATTCATAAATCGAGGCTAAAAAGTGGGTTTTAAAACACAAGCGAAATCTGATTTCCATCTTTGAAATCGAGTGTAAAACGATCAAGTGATATTAAAGGAAAAGAGAGAGTTTGGAAAAACTTCACTTCCTTTAAGTTATGAATTTTCAGATTTGGTGCACTTACTTTGAAAAATCGTATCTCACTCTCTATAGGTCCAAAATTGGAAAACTTGGTATCGTTGGAAACATCTTTCGAAGTACTAATAGTTATTAGAAGACAATTTTCCACGAATCTAAGTGAAAAATACTCAAAACTGAGCTTGAAATCACTGTTCCAGAATGTTCAGGATTAAGCTGGGGTTGATTTTTCGCTAACTTTGGAAATTCGGCAGAATTCACTCGTTGCAAACCAGCCCTTGAAATTTATAACTCAATTAGAGGTGCAAGTAAGGTTTAGGACAGAACAAGCGGATCGAGAATCGGAGTTTCGAGCACCGAGATACGGTAGCTCAAAGTTGGGGAAAATTCGAGACTGTTGAAAAAATTCCAGATTTGGGTTTCCGACTTTGGATCTTTAGTTAAGTGTCGAAACGGACTTGGATTGGTGGTAAATTTTGCAGTATAGTACTCCTATATGAAGGGTATCTCTCGATCAAATTTCGTGGAAAAATACCTTCGGGAAGGTGGTTAACCAATCAACCAAAGTTTTGAAATTACTGAGGCAAAACTGCCTTTAGCTCTATTTCTCTCCGTTTCCAAACATTCGGCTAAGGAAAACCTCCAAACATGGTTCATCTGTGCAAGAAAAGTCTAAGGAACATACAAGGTACATTTGGTAGGTGTTTAGCACCAAGAAATTCATTTAGTAAGACCACAACAAGTCTCACATCAAATCTGTCCAAATCCAAGGGTTTTCAAGAACAAGGCAGTCACCGTATTTTGATCATGACTCACTCAATTTAACTCGGAATTGAGCATGGTTGATAGTATTGGAAAATAAATTTATAGGGCTATAATTTCTCAGAAGAAATCGTTTTAAAATTCAGTACACTAAAATTCTCGTTCAATGAGAAGAGAAAAACTTCTAAACAACTCCACATATTTACACTTTTTGTCTTCTTTTCTTTTGGAACAAAAATGTATTAACAAATCAAATAAACAAAAATTTTCTCTTTAACCAACAATTATGAAGTCTCTTAGATGCTTTAGCCTAACGCTTCTAGATAGATCCTTCATGTTTCCATTGCAGGGTCTGCCCAAAAATCAAGTAATTAGATCAAAATTATTATCAGATATGAAAAATATTTTCACCTTATTGAAACATTTTTATGAATGCAGGGGAGGGGAGAAATAAAAGAAAAATACCCAGAGTTAGTAAGCAAAATTATCAAATCGGTATGCATGTCCTATTGGGGAGCCATTTTATGCCAAGGGTAGGCCTAGTATGAAAATGCAATCCTCTAGGGTAGGCACCATACAATACCTGATGAATCCGATCAATTGATTGAGTGAAAAATGATTTGAAAATTTTGGCCAATTTGGAGTGAAAAGAGACGTTTGTCCTAAAAATAAGGACAAAGTCCGAATGGATTGCTTGCTTTGATCGACGCATGATGTGCCAAAAGGGGTAAAAATGGTCAAATGCATTGAATGAAATTTGATTATTTATTGAAAATTGAATGGATAACCCTAAAAATGAATTAAACTAATCAAATAAATTGAATGAAATCAATTGATCAAACGGATCGAGTGAAAAGATGATTTATTCAAAACCGACCAAATTGCCCTAAAACTAGGCAAATCGGTCAAATGGATCGGATGATTTATGCAAAATTGACTAGATCACCTTAAAAAGGGTAAACTGGTCAAATGAAATTGAACGGAATTGACGATTTATTCAAAATCGACTATATTGTCTTAAAATGAATGAATTGGTAAAATGGATCGATTGAATTGTCCGGCCATTGGTGATTTCAAAATTATTGAGATGCATTAGTCTATGAGCCTCCTAAAATCAAGATTTGGCCTCTATATTTGTCGTCTCAACAATGAGGAAATATTGGTGAATTTGTTCCAATTAATGTCCTTTACGCCAGGGATTTTTACCAATTTTGATAAAGTGGCCAAGAGTGATTATTAGACGCTCATATTCCAAAGATCGCTCTATGAAAATAATCGGATCCTACCTTACCTTGTGCACTACCCCTTTGGATGGTACAAAGAATATAAACGTGCAAGCCTCCTTGGATTAAATATCCGAGACACAAGGTGGCTTATTCCTAACACGGGATCCCCTAAATGGCATTCCCTTTCTAGGGTTTATGCATGATGCCAGTTTATTAAAGCAGTAAAATATGCAATTATGACCTAAAAGGACCCTTTATACGCCAAGGTAGGCCTAGAATGATATGCAATTGAATGAAATAAACCATAATTTTTAAACGTGCAATAGCCTATCTACAAGGGTAGGTTCTAAAAGAAGGTCATGCCAGACCTCTTATTTGCTAGGGTTTAGGAATGCAATGGAGACACAAAACCAAGAAAAGTTAGTTCAGCCAGATAAATACACATAACACATTGTAGCAACGAGATAAAGCAATCAGTACAAAGAAATAAAGCAATAAGAGGGCAAAAAGGGTTGGACCCCTCCCCTCGTGAATAGTGTCCCTAATAAGGCAAGGCAGACTCTACCCTAGGCAAGCTATCATGGATGCATGAGGTATTGGCTCACTAATGCATCTAGACTCGATAGGTTTTAGGTCCCCGAGCCTTCAGACTTGGAAACCAAGGGTCATCAATCCCAAGGTTCTTTGTCGGTGGCTCGAGCGATTCCCCAGACATTGCTACGCACACATCGTGTCACGGCTACATGTCATGAGTGAATCTATCAAAAATCATCAACTTTCGACTAAAAGCTAAAGGCTATGAACCCAAAGCTTAAAATGGAAGGTTGAGTGACCCCTCGGATCATGCTACGCACACATCGTGTCGCGATCACAAGTCCAAGTGAATCGCCTAAAATCCTAATAGGGTGGAGTGGCGTGACAAGCCACTAAAAGAAAAATAAAAGAGGGGTGAAAAATTAAAGCGTATGCACGTATGCTAGTGCTCGTTTGGAGAGGAGGGATCGAGAACCAACGCGAGGCTCTAGGGTAATGTCCCCCACCCAAATGCAATGCAAAGCGCGGAATCACATAAATAAACCATCCATCCATCAAATCAATCGTACGCCAAATGGGTGAGTGACTGAGTTGATACGCGCGAAATGCAAAAATCCTAAAAAAGGAAAAATGCAACCCTAATGTCCAAATGCTATGCATAAAAAGGGTAGAAAAAGGAAAGGAATAGCTAAATCAAATGCTTGGACCCACTTAGGAAGTCCCCAGTGGAGTCGCCAAGCTGTCGCGCCCCACTTTTTGAGTATGTGAAAGTAGTGTGTGGGATATGTATGTGAACGTGTGTGAAAATGAAAATAAAAGGCCGTGGGATTGTGAAATGAGACGGTTTGGCCAAACAAAGTTCAAAAAGGGTTTTTGAATGGAAAATGGAGTCGCCACTTGGTATAGAGTTAGGGTGTACCAAGTCACCCAAAAAGTGATTTTTTGGAAAGAAAAGTAAACAAACCCTTTTTAAAGAACTCTTAGGTCTACGTAACCAAAGAAAGGGATCGGGGGTCACATTTGATAAGGGAGAAGGCAAAGGCAAAGCCTAAGGCACTCCCTTACCCTAGCCAAAGCTAGTTGCGTGATTTAGCCCTTCTTTTCTTAATTCTTCTACCCAAAATATGTGTTGCATGTTGGATGTGACTAATGGATATGAAAAAAAAATGCAATCCTAAATCTAAAATGTCTCTTATGAGGCTTTTTGGTCCCAATCACATGAGTTGTGATGGCCAATGAGGAAAACTCTCATAGAGGTCACCGGTAATGCAAATGAAGACCCAAATATGAGTGCAAGTGTGAAAATGTAAGAGGAATGCCAAATAAAATAAAAATACAAATGTAAGTGCAAGTGTGCAAATGTAAGAAAAGTGCATGTGTGCAAATGTAAGAAAAGTGCATGTGTGCCAATTGAGAAAATGAAGGTGTATGTGTACAAATGGATCAAAATATGGTATAATGGTAGTAAATGCATCTAAGTACAATTGGGTGCAATTTGTGAGGTAGAAAATAAATAAGTGATAGGGAAAGAAGAGAAAGTGTGTGAACATGGCATGTGGAGTAAAAATATAAGTAGTGAGAAAATGTAGATGAAAAAATGATATGGTAAAATGGAGGTGCATTATCCTAGAGGAATGCATCAAGTCGGGTACGGGAATGACTTCTATCTTCATGATTTTAATTTTCCCTTTGATTAGAAGGAAGAACTAGCGTGCTAAGGCTATTTTGTAGCCACACTCGCTCGTTTCCCTTACCTAAAGGGGACTCTCAAGCAAATGTACCCTATAACTAGCATGAGGATACAAAAACCTAAAATGAAGGGGAAAGGATTGGAGGATCATGCCAAATGCTAGAAAACTAAGAAAAATGTATGAAATGTAGTGAAACATGCAAGTATGTACTAACGAGAAGGGACGGCCTATTGGGGTCTAGCATTGGACTAGCCCTTCACTAACGCTTTTTCACAAGTATTGGACTTGCGAGAGTTCGAGGGGAAGACCATGACTAGCATTGGACTAGCCACGGTGACGTGCATTCATCCGCATAATCAGATATAATACTAAAGCAAATAGACATGCAAAACACATAGTTTCACATAGCACGTAACACATAAGCATGCTTGTCTAGATGCAAAAGCCCTATGAAAGCGGTAACAGATAGCACATAGGCATGCAAATCACCCAAAGAAAAACAAAGAAAACCTAACTATTACATTTGGAGGGGGAAGCCTACTACAATCTAAAAGGGGAAATAAGAAGGAATAAAACGATTAAATCCCTAACTATTACAATTTTGGCATTCGAGTGCCTCCCAAATAATCAAAATGAACTAAAATAAATATACGAAATTAAGACAAGTAAAGCGAGTAAATAAATAAATAAAATGAAAACATTCACAAAAGACATGCAATTAACACATAAATCACATAAGTGCACATAAGGTCGAATAAAGTAAAAATAAGGGATAGGGTGTACCTCCCTTGAGCTGGCCCTAATGGAGTGAAATTACTTTTACCCTCCAAAATAAAAGAAAGGGTCAAGGCATCGCTTTAATTGGCAAATGATCATGAAATTGAGAACAATCATGAAATTGAAAATAAACATGAAATTGAATCCATTAAATCATGTAAACAACCTTTATTTAAGAAAAGAAAACAAAGTAGGGACTTAATTGCAAAATTAACAAAAGTTTTGGGGTCAGAATTAAAGAAAAATAAAGTTCAAGGACCTACTTGCAATTAAATTAAGGACCCAGTTGAAAGAAAATGAAAGTTTATAGGGCCACAGTACAGTTAAGGAAAAATGCAGGGGCTGATTTGCAATTGCGTTTCTGGTCTCTTAGGAGACAAAGCCACTGGGCCAACTTTTGTCTATTTTCTGGGCCAAAGACCCCTTCAGCCTGCCGCAAAGCCCAGAGGCTACATGTGGGCTGGCTTCTACTTATCAATAAAATAAGCCCAAACAAAACCAATTAAAAGAGTGGGCTTTTACCTCCTAAACCCATACCAGAAGCCCAAACAAAATAGATTAAACCCACCTTTACAAACCCAAACAAATATCATTACCCAAAACCTAAACCCATAATACTAAAACCAACAAAAAAAAAAAACAAGACAACTAAAATTATTAAGGACTAATTATGCTCTTAATCCCAGAAAAAATCTATCCCAAGAATCACATTAACTCTTATTAAAGAAGAAAACATTTAAAGGGACAAAATTGGTTAAATTATCTAGTTCTCTGGGCCAAGACAGAACAAAGGGCAGCTTGAGGGGTTCAAATGTAACAAAAGCAGGGACCCAATTGAATGAATTATAGCAGTTTGGGGCGAAATTAAAGAAAAGTCCAGGGGTCAAATTGAAAATTTATAAATATTTCCCCGACCCAGTTCGTCTTCCTCGCATATCAATACAAGCCAAACATCGTTCGGTCATTTTAACAAACAGGTTGAGGGCATTAGAATTTCATCAGATTTTTGCTTGAATTGAAGTTGATCAAACTCAAAAATTGTTCAAAATATCAAAAGATTTCAGTCCTATTCAAACATATAAGGCACGAACTATCCAAAACCATGAACAGCAAGCTAAACATTAACTTCAAGCAAACACAGAGCTTCAGCAACCCAAAGCGGCAAATTCTTATGCCAATCTCAACCCGAACATCAAACATCAAGTTTTTCTCCCAAATACAAACATTAGGTAATGAAACATGCGGCAAAACCCAAACAGATGGCTGGACATGATGAAAAACATCTCAATGAAAAGCGCATCAAATAAGCTAACATCAATTAATATTATCAGTTCAGCTTTCTTTTCAATCAGAGCAATATCGACAATTCAGTCTCAACTCTAGCTATTCCCTCTCATAACAGCAGCTTGATACATAGGGAAGGACAAGACAAAGAAAACAGAAATGACACCAAAATAAGCACGCAAGAAACCCTCAAAAAATAAAACTCTACCTTCTACCATTGCTGACCATGTCATTTTCCTTTTACGCAAGATGTAGGCAAGTTATCTTTTAATTAGAACTTTCAATCAGACATTTCATCCAACGCCAAATGGGCATTAAAACATCATCAATTTTCGGCTCAAATGGGGTTATAATCAACCCCAAAATTGTCAGCAACCCAAGGAAATTCAGTCCAATCAGCCCACAAGCATATGTATTCAAAAATTTAGGCTAATTAACAGGAGATTTGCACTAAAAAAATGTCACGGCAAACCCATTTCAGAAACTTAAGAAGAACTGAAATTTTAAGAGAAAACTTACAGGGCTCTCGGTTTCTGAAGTTGAATCGAAGCTGGACGGTGGCGGTGCTGGTGGTGGTCGACGGTTGAAAAGTGGCGGCAGAGGTGGAGAGTAGCAGCGGCAGATGAGGGCTGGCGGTGGCAGAGGCTGACGGTGTTGATTTCTTCGGAAACGACAACGGCCAGAGGTTGTTTTAATCTCTTCTAACTCATCGATGGCGGCGGTGATGTGGGGTTGAGAACGGAGGATTTCTTCTAGCTCTTTGTTGAGGGTTTTGCCCAACGAAAAGGATTTCGCCTTCCTCCGTTCCCACAAAGCTTCCCCCCTCTGTTTTTTCCTCTTTTGTTTCTACTCAGCCCCACCGTCTACTCTTTCTGATTCTCCCTCTGTTTCTTTCCTGCCTTCTCTTTGCTCTCTTTTGTTTCGTTCCTTTCCGCCGCCAACTTCCAATTTTCCAGATTTCTTCTTGTTCTTGTTTCTATTTGGCAGCTCCCCTCTTTTGCTCTTGTCCGCCGTCCCTTTTTCTTTTTTTCTGTTCTGTTTCTTTACTCTCGACGAAGCCCTGCTTCTCGCTTGTTGCTCTATTTTTTCTTTTCTGCCTTTTGTTTTCTTTCTCAGCCGAAGCTCTCTTCCTTTCCCCTAAAAATCTAGATCGTTCCCCCCACTCCTTTTGGCTTGCGGCTCTTTGGCATTTTAAAGGCATCTCAAAGGACTAAACCTAATATGAAGGGCCAAGATTTTAAACCCCAAAGTAGGCTTATGTGTCTGATTCTTGTCCATTTGATTGACTTTTCCCTTTTTTTTCTTTTTTTCTTTTTCTTTTTCCTTTTTTCCGAAAATGTAGTGCAAAAACTCTTAATTCAATTAAAGCAAGACAAGAGACACGAACCCAAACAAAAATCAAATAAAATGGAAACCTAGAATCGAAACAAACAAAAATAAAAATTAAATGATTAAATGATTAAAGTTTAATTAAATGATAAAATGACTTAAAAATAAAAGACTAAAAGTAAATGAAATTAATCAAAAATAAAAATAAAAATAGTAGTAAACAAAAATACCTTAAAAATTTGGTGTCTACAGTTTGCCCCTCTTTGTCTGAGTTTTGGAAAAACTTGAGACAAAGAAGTAGACACCAAATACTTACCTGCAAACTAGTCGACGACTGTTGATTTGTTGAAATGAGGACTGGCCCCCTTTGATGAGACTGACTCGGACGAGAAATTTAAAATCGGGATTGACCCGAGACAGGAAATTTAAAATCGGGACTGACCTGAACAGGAAATTTAAAACGGGAATAACCCGAACAGAAATTTAAAACGGGACTGACCCGAACAAGAAATTTAAAACGGGACTGACCCGAACAGAAATTTAAAACGGGACTGACCCGAACAAGAAATTTAAAACGGGACTGACCCGAACAGGAAATTTAAAACGGGACTGACCCGAACAAAATTTAAAATCATGAATGCACACTAGTGGGACTGACCCATGTTTAGCGGCAATGAAAATAAAAATGCTCACTCGTGGGACTGACCAACGGCTAGTGGCAATGCAAAATAAAGGCACGCTAGTGGGACTGACCTAACGGCTAGCGGTAAAATAAAAGAAATGCGCACTAGTGGGACTAACCCAACGGCTAGTGGCAGTGCAAATGATAGGCACGCTAGTGGGACTGACCCAACGGCTAGCGGCAAAATAAAAGAAATGCGCACTAGTGGGACTGACCCAACGGCGAGTGGCAGTGCAAATGAAAGGCACGCTAGTGGGACTGACCCAACGGCTAGCGGCAAAATAAAGAAATGCGCACTAGTGGGACTGACCCAACGGCTAGTGGCAATGTAAATGAAAGGCACGCTAGTGGGACTGACCCAACTGCTAGCGGCAAAATAAAAGAAATGCTGGTATGTATGAAGAGACTGTGTAAGACTTGCTCGAAAAATTATTCGAAGATTTGCCCCAGTGTGATGAATTGGTCAGTGGGATTAAACCCGAGCCTGCCTTAGTTGGTGGTACAAAATCCAAACCCAACATGAACTTTGTGATGTTGGCGGCACAAAATCCAGGCCCAAGGTGGTATAAGCGGCCAGCGGGATAGAACCCAGTTCTAGCGGGATAGAACCCAGTTCTGCCGAGGTTGGCGGGATAAAACCCAGTTCCAACGTGATATAAGCGGTCAGCGGGATGGAACCCAATTCTGCCGAGGTTGACGGGATAAAACCCAGTTCCAACGTGATATAAGCGGTCAGCGGGATAGAACCCAGTTCTGCCGTCCAATTGATCAAGAAATTGAATTTGATTTGTCAATGAACAAGAAATTAAATTTGATTTTCCAAGAAACAAGAATTTGAACTTGATATTTTATTTTTGACTTTTGAATTTTTCTGATTTGTCGAGAGAATCTTTCCAAAAATAATTTGCCCCCAGTGTAGGGCCCTTTTCCCTTCTTTCTTCTCTTTCTTCGGCATCGGCCTTCCAAATCACCAGATGCTCTTTCGACGATTTCAACTATGAATACCTGCACAGGGGCTTACCAAAATATGAATGCACTCAAATTTCATGATAAGAGCGCGTGATTCGATTTGGAAAGAATGCTTATTTGATTTTGGACGAAATCCTAAAATTTTGACTACACAAATATTTTGCCCCCTTGTGGAGCTTGTTTTCACGAAATTTCTTATAAACAAAATTTTGCCCCAGGTATGGGCCATTTTAATTTGCAAAAACTTGTTTGGATGACGTTTCGAAATTTCTGATGAATTTCTTGAAGTAATACAAATTACAGAAGATTTCTTTCCTTCACTTTTAGCATCTGTGGTTTTGGGGGTTAATGTGTCACAATTTCCAGTTTGTTCATCTTCGGATCAATCAAGTGACTTTATTTCTGATTTGAGGTGGCAAGGAAAATGAGAGGTCAAGATTTGTCTGATTCTTGTGCCCAAAATTGTAATGCATTCAACATCACATCTTAGTGAAAGCAAAGAGTTTGTCACCCTTATTTCTTAAGAAAACGTAGTCCACATATGAGCTTTATAGGCTTGCAACAATATGGACAGAAACTTGTAAAAATATAAGTAGTGAGAAAATGTAGATGAAAAAATGATATGGTAAAATGGAGGTGCATGATCCTAGAGGAATGCATCAAGTCGGGTACGGGAATGACTTCTATCTTCATGATTTTAATTTTCCCTTTGATTAGAAGGAAGAACTAGCGTGCTAAGGCTATTTTGTAGCCACACTCGCTCGTTTCCCTTACCTAAAGGGGACTCTCAAGCAAATGTACCCTATAACTAGCATGAGGATACAAAAACCTAAAATGAAGGGGAAAGGATTGGAGGATCATGCCAAATGCTAGAAAACTAAGAAAAATGTATGAAATGTAGTGAAACATGCAAGTATGTACTAACGAGAAGGGACGGCCTATTGGGGTCTAGCATTGGACTAGCCCTTCACTAACGCTTTTTCACAAGTATTGGACTTGCGAGAGTTCGAGGGGAAGACCATGACTAGCATTGGACTAGCCACGGTGACGTGCATTCATCCGCATAATCAGATATAATACTAAAGCAAATAGACATGCAAAACACATAGTTTCACATAGCACGTAACACATAAGCATGCTTGTCTAGATGCAAAAGCCCTATGAAAGCGGTAACAGATAGCACATAGGCATGCAAATCACCCAAAGAAAAACAAAGAAAACCTAACTATTACATTTGGAGGGGGAAGCCTACTACAATCTAAAAGGGGAAATAAGAAGGAATAAAACGATTAAATCCCTAACTATTACAATTTTGGCATTCGAGTGCCTCCCAAATAATCAAAATGAACTAAAATAAATATACGAAATTAAGACAAGTAAAGCGAGTAAATAAATAAATAAAATGAAAACATTCACAAAAGACATGCAATTAACACATAAATCACATAAGTGCACATAAGGTCGAATAAAGTAAAAATAAGGGATAGGGTGTACCTCCCTTGAGCTGGCCCTAATGGAGTGAAATTACTTTTACCCTCCAAAATAAAAGAAAGGGTCAAGGCATCGCTTTAATTGGCAAATGATCATGAAATTGAGAACAATCATGAAATTGAAAATAAACATGAAATTGAATCCATTAAATCATGTAAACAACCTTTATTTAAGAAAAGAAAACAAAGTAGGGACTTAATTGCAAAATTAACAAAAGTTTTGGGGTCAGAATTAAAGAAAAATAAAGTTCAAGGACCTACTTGCAATTAAATTAAGGACCCAGTTGAAAGAAAATGAAAGTTTATAGGGCCACAGTACAGTTAAGGAAAAATGCAGGGGCTGATTTGCAATTGCGTTTCTGGTCTCTTAGGAGACAAAGCCACTGGGCCAACTTTTGTCTATTTTCTGGGCCAAAGACCCCTTCAGCCTGCCGCAAAGCCCAGAGGCTACATGTGGGCTGGCTTCTACTTATCAATAAAATAAGCCCAAACAAAACCAATTAAAAGAGTGGGCTTTTACCTCCTAAACCCATACCAGAAGCCCAAACAAAATAGATTAAACCCACCTTTACAAACCCAAACAAATATCATTACCCAAAACCTAAACCCATAATACTAAAACCAACAAAAAAAAAAAACAAGACAACTAAAATTATTAAGGACTAATTATGCTCTTAATCCCAGAAAAAATCTATCCCAAGAATCACATTAACTCTTATTAAAGAAGAAAACATTTAAAGGGACAAAATTGGTTAAATTATCTAGTTCTCTGGGCCAAGACAGAACAAAGGGCAGCTTGAGGGGTTCAAATGTAACAAAAGCAGGGACCCAATTGAATGAATTATAGCAGTTTGGGGCGAAATTAAAGAAAAGTCCAGGGGTCAAATTGAAAATTTATAAATATTTCCCCGACCCAGTTCGTCTTCCTCGCATATCAATACAAGCCAAACATCGTTCGGTCATTTTAACAAACAGGTTGAGGGCATTAGAATTTCATCAGATTTTTGCTTGAATTGAAGTTGATCAAACTCAAAAATTGTTCAAAATATCAAAAGATTTCAGTCCTATTCAAACATATAAGGCACGAACTATCCAAAACCATGAACAGCAAGCTAAACATTAACTTCAAGCAAACACAGAGCTTCAGCAACCCAAAGCGGCAAATTCTTATGCCAATCTCAACCCGAACATCAAACATCAAGTTTTTCTCCCAAATACAAACATTAGGTAATGAAACATGCGGCAAAACCCAAACAGATGGCTGGACATGATGAAAAACATCTCAATGAAAAGCGCATCAAATAAGCTAACATCAATTAATATTATCAGTTCAGCTTCCTTTTCAATCAGAGCAATATCGACAATTCAGTCTCAACTCTAGCTATTCCCTCTCATAACAGCAGCTTGATACATAGGGAAGGACAAGACAAAGAAAACAGAAATGACACCAAAATAAGCACGCAAGAAACCCTCGAAAAAAAATAAAACTCTACCTTCTACCATTGCTGACCATGTCATTTTCCTTTTACGCAAGATGTAGGCAAGTTATCTTTTAATTAGAACTTTCAATCAGACATTTCATCCAACACCAAATGGGCATTAAAACATCATCAATTTTCGGCTCAAATGGGGTTATAATCAACCCCCAAAACTGTCAGCAACCCCAGGAAATTCAGTCCAATCAGCCCACAAGCATATGTATTCAAAAAATTTAGGCTAATTAACAGGAGATTTGCACTAAAAAAAATGTCACGGCAAACCCATTTCAGAAGCTTAAGAAGAACTGAAATTTTAAGAGAAAACTTACAGGGCTCTCGGTTTCTGAAGTTGAATCGAAGCTGGACGGTGGCGGTGCTGGTGGTGGTCGACGGTTGAAAAGTGGCGGCAGAGGTGGAGAGTAGCAGCGGCAGATGAGGGCTGGCGGTGGCAGAGGCTGACTGGCATTGATTTCTTCGGAAACGACAACGGCCAGAGGTTGTTTAATCTCTTCTAACTCATCGATGGCGGCGGTGATGTGGGGTTGAGAACGGAGGATTTCTTCTGGCTCTTTGTTGAGGGTTTTGCCCAACGAAAAGGATTTCGCCTTCCTCCGTTCCCACAAAGCTTCCCCCCTCTGTTTTTTCCTCTTTTGTTTCTACTCAGCCCCACCGTCTACTCTTTCTGATTCTCCCTCTGTTTCTTTCCTGCCTTCTCTTTGCTCTCTTTTGTTTCGTTCCTTTCCGCCGCCAACTTCCAATTTTCCAGATTTCTTCTTGTTCTTGTTTCTATTTGGCAGCTCCCCTCTTTTGCTCTTGTCCGCCGTCCCTTTTTCTTTTTTTCTGTTCTGTTTCTTTACTCTCGACGAAGCCCTGCTTCTCGCTTGTTGCTCTATTTTTTCTTTTCTGCCTTTTGTTTTCTTTCTCAGCCGAAGCTCTCTTCCTTTCCCCTAAAAATCTAGATCGTTCCCCCCACTCCTTTTGGCTTGCGGCTCTTTGGCATTTTAAAGGCATCTCAAAGGACTAAACCTAATATGAAGGGCCAAGATTTTAAACCCCAAAGTAGGCTTATGTGTCTGATTCTTGTCCCTTTGATTGACTTTTCCCTTTTTTTTCTTTTTTTCTTTTTCTTTTTCCTTTTTTCCGAAAATGTAGTGCAAAAACTCTTAATTCAATTAAAGCAAGACAAGAGACACGAACCCAAACAAAAATCAAATAAAATGGAAACCTAGAATCGAAACAAACAAAAATAAAAATTAAATGATTAAATGATTAAAGTTTAATTAAATGATAAAATGACTTAAAAATAAAAGACTAAAAGTAAATGAAATTAATCAAAAATAAAAATAAAAATAGTAGTAAACAAAAATACCTTAAAAATTTGGTGTCTACAGTTTGCCCCTCTTTGTCTGAGTTTTGGAAAAACTTGAGACAAAGAAGTAGACACCAAATACTTACCTGCAAACTAGTCGACGACTGTTGATTTGTTGAAATGAGGACTGGCCCCCTTTGATGAGACTGACTCGGACGAGAAATTTAAAATCGGGATTGACCCGAGACAGGAAATTTAAAATCGGGACTGACCTGAACAGGAAATTTAAAACGGGAATAACCCGAACAGAAATTTAAAACGGGACTGACCCGAACAAGAAATTTAAAACGGGACTGACCCGAACAGAAATTTAAAACGGGACTGACCCGAACAAGAAATTTAAAACGGGACTGACCCGAACAGGAAATTTAAAACGGGACTGACCCGAACAAAATTTAAAATCATGAATGCACACTAGTGGGACTGACCCATGTTTAGCGGCAATGAAAATAAAAATGCTCACTCGTGGGACTGACCAACGGCTAGTGGCAATGCAAAATAAAGGCACGCTAGTGGGACTGACCTAACGGCTAGCGGTAAAATAAAAGAAATGCGCACTAGTGGGACTAACCCAACGGCTAGTGGCAGTGCAAATGATAGGCACGCTAGTGGGACTGACCCAACGGCTAGCGGCAAAATAAAAGAAATGCGCACTAGTGGGACTGACCCAACGGCGAGTGGCAGTGCAAATGAAAGGCACGCTAGTGGGACTGACCCAACGGCTAGCGGCAAAATAAAGAAATGCTGGTATGTATGAAGAGACTGTGTAAGACTTGCTCGAAAAATTATTCGAAGATTTGCCCCAGTGTGATGAATTGGTCAGTGGGATTAAACACGAGCCTGCCTTAGTTGGTGGTACAAAATCCAAACCCAACATGAACTTTGTGATGTTGGCGGCACAAAATCCAGGCCCAACGTGGTATAAGCGGCCAGCGGGATAGAACCCAGTTCTGCCGAGGTTGGCGGGATAAAACCCAGTTCCAACGTGATATAAGCGGTCAGCGGGATGGAACCCAATTCTGCCGTCCAATTGGTCAAGAAATTGAATTTGATTTGTCAATGAACAAGAAATTAAATTTGATTTTCCAAGAAACAAGAATTTGAACTTGATTTTTTATTTTTGACTTTTGAATTTTTCTGATTTGTCAAGAGAATCTTTCCAAAAATAATTTGCCCCCAGTGTAGGGCCCTTTTCCCTTCTTTCTTCTCTTTGTTCGGCATCGGCCTTCCACATCACCAGATTCTCTTTCGTCGATTTCAACTATGAATACCTGCACAGGGGCTTACCAAAATATGACATGCACTCAAATTTCCATGAAAAGAGCAGCGTGATTGATTTGAAAAATGCATTATTTGATTCTTGGACGAAATCCTCAATTGGACTACACAAATATTTGCCCCTGTGTGGGCTTGTTTTCACGAAATCTTATAAACAAAATTTTGCCCCAGTATGGGCCATTTAATTGCAAAAACTTGTTTGGATGACTTTCCGAAAATTTCATGATGAATTTCTTGAAGTAATACCAAATTACAGAAGATTTCTTCCTCACTTTTAGCATCTGTGTTTTGGGTAATGGGTCACAATTTCCAGTTGGTTCATCTTCAGGACCAATCAAGTGACTTTATTTCTGATTTGAGGTGGCCAAGGAAAATGAGAGGTCAAGATTTGTCTGGTTCTTGTGCCCAAAATTGTAATGCATTCAACATCACATCTTAGTGAAAGCAAAGAGTTTGTCACCCTTATTTCTTAAGAAAACGTAGTCCACATATGAGCTTTATAGGCTTGCAACAATATGGATAGAAACTATAGCTAAGCATGCGAAACTGGTTATACCCTTATGATCACAAATGATTGATGGATTTTCTTATGAGCATAATCCTCACTTTGGGTTGTCATGAAGGAATAAGTCAACGATGGACTTTATGAGCTTGTAATGTGGCTTGAACACGATAGTTAAAGAATAAGACTTTCAGGGACATTGCACCGAAGATCGCATTTTTCCAAAATTGCCCCTACGTTGGAACTCAAAGATCTCAGACTTTGTTTGCATTTTTCTCCCCATTCACCAGGGACTTCAGCGTCGAATTTTCTTGCATTTACTTTTCTTGCTTTGCTTTTGCTTCCTTTTCTTTTCCTCGACCTAGTGGGTTTTCACATGGTAAGTAGCGTCAACCCCATACCCAAGCAATTCAGAAATACAGCTAAAATTTTCGGCATCAGAAATTTCCTTGACAGGGCCATTGCAAAGAACAGAAGTCAGGACTTTCGGCTTTTGTAATGGGGTCAGGTGGGGTGCTTAGAAAAGTTAAGACTTGAAAGTGGATTTCAAAAGCGGTTTGAAGAACCCGAGATCGCATTGTTATTTCAACCCTTCTTTAGGGTTAAATCATGACTTGCCCCAGTTTATTCTCGATTGAGGCTCTTTCCCTTTCATTTTCTTCCTTCTTTTGATTTTTCGGCCTTCTGCCATTTTTTGAACTTTCACAAAATTTGCCCTAGTTATTTTCGAACTGAGGTTTTCTTTTCTTCTTTTGTCATTTGATTTTGTTGCATTATCACTTTTCACTCCTTGAAACTTTTTCTTTTCAACTCAAACTTGCCCCAGTGTGGGGTTTGCGATTCTCAGGGGTTGCCAAATGAAGTATTTTATTCTGAAGGTTCAAAAGGGATAACTAGGGATAGAATGTTTGATTGGAAAAGAAGAGGACCTGACTTTTATTCCGTTCCTTACAATAACTCTGAAAGGAAACTTTCATTAATGGGAAATTCTTGCTTGTATCTGAATTAACTGACTGAGGAAGACCGCTTGTTCATCAATATCTGTGAAACATAGGTGATCCGCCGGACAAAACTCTTCCTTTTCTTTTCTTTTCTTCTTTTTTTCAAAATTGGAACCCAAGTGGAATCAAATTTCTCCAATTTTGGGATTCCCTCTTTTCTTTTAATTTTGCATTTTTGCTTTTCTCCTTTTTGGAAAATTCTCCAATCTCCCTCCCCAATGTGGGGTTGCGATCATAGATGCTTTGAAAAGAACCACCAATTTTAGCTCAAATGAGGATACAAGGGATAAATGGTGTTTAGATTGTAGAAACGATGGCCAAAGTATCATTCTTACACCTCATGACAACCAAAGTAACGAGATGGTCATTGAAAATCCATTCCCTTTTTGATATTTGAAAATTTTCCAATGTAGGGTAGTGATCATCAAGGCACTTATTTGAAACGAAATTATTCTTTTAAAGGCTCAAATGAGAGAGCAAATGATAAAATCTGTATAGGTAGAGAAACGAATACTCGAAATATCATTCCAAATTTTCAAAACAAACAAGAATAATGCACATTTTTGCTTTCACTTAGATGTGAATTGAATATAATTAGACACAGTGGACATTTCTCAAGCAAAAGTTGCCCCAATTTATCAATCAATGTGACTGATTTTTATTTTGCGGTTAATAGAAGAGGACAAAATATCAATTGTACAGTGAAAGAGAAAGAGGTATTGCATTGAATCTTTTGAATGACCTCTTTTAATTCTGAGCATTAGCTCGGATCGTCAATCTGGTGTATACGTTTGTGAGTTTTCAGGCAAGAGGTTGAAAAATCTCAATTTGAGCTTATTTCTTAAAATTTATCATGAAATCTCTTAATGAGCTCAATAAAGAATGAAATGTACATGAGTATATACAAAACAAATAATTGTCTGAAGCTTCATTGCTGAAAAAGTTTTAAACTAAAATTCTCGTTCAATGAGAAGAGAAAAACTTCTAAACAACTCCACATATTTACACTTTTTGTCTTCTTTTCTTTTGGAACAAAAATGTATTAACAAATCAAATAAACAAAAATTTTCTCTTTAACCAACAATTATGAAGTCTCTTAGATGCTTTAGCCTAACGCTTCTAGATAGATCCTTCATGTTTCCATTGCAGGGTCTGTCCAAAAATCAAGTAATTAGATCAAAATTATTATCAGATATGAAAAATATTTTCACCTTATTGAAACATTTTTATGAATGCAGGGGAGGGGAGAAATAAAAGAAAAATACCCAGAGTTAGTAAGCAAAATTATCAAATCGGTATGCATGTCCTATTGGGGAGCCATTTTATGCCAAGGGTAGGCCTAGTATGAAAATGCAATCCTCTAGGGTAGGCACCATACAATACCTGATGAATCCGATCAATTGATTGAGTGAAAAATGATTTGAAAATTTTGGCCAATTTGGAGTGAAAAGAGACGTTTGTCCTAAAAATAAGGACAAAGTCCGAATGGATTGCTTGCTTTGATCGACGCATGATGTGCCAAAAGGGGTAAAAATGGTCAAATGCATTGAATGAAATTTGATTATTTATTGAAAATTGAATGGATAACCCTAAAAATGAATTAAACTAATCAAATAAATTGAATGAAATCAATTGATCAAACGGATCGAGTGAAAAGATGATTTATTCAAAACCGACCAAATTGCCCTAAAACTAGGCAAATCGGTCAAATGGATCGGATGATTTATGCAAAATTGACTAGATCACCTTAAAAAGGGTAAACTGGTCAAATGAAATTGAACGGAATTGACGATTTATTCAAAATCGACTATATTGTCTTAAAATGAATGAATTGGTAAAATGGATAGATTGAATTGTCCGGCCATTGGTGATTTCAAAATTATTGAGATGCATTAGTCTATGAGCCTCCTAAAATCAAGATTTGGCCTCTATATTTGTCGTCTCAACAATGAGGAAATATTGGTGAATTTGTTCCAATTAATGTCCTTTACGCCAGGGATTTTTACCAATTTTGCTAAAGTGGCCAAGAGTGATTATTAGACGCTCATATTCCAAAGATCGCTCTATGAAAATAATCGGATCCTACCTTACCTTGTGCACTACCCCTTTGGATGGTACAAAGAATATAAACGTGCAAGCCTCCTTGGATTAAATATCCGAGACACAAGGTGGCTTATTCCTAACACGGGATCCCCTAAATGGCATTCCCTTTCTAGGGTTTATGCATGATGCCAGTTTATTAAAGCAGTAAAATATGCAATTATGACCTAAAAGGACCCTTTATACGCCAAGGTAGGCCTAGAATGATATGCAATTGAATGAAATAAACCATAATTTCTAAACGTGCAATAGCCTATCTACAAGGGTAGGTTCTAAAAGAAGGTCATGCCAGACCTCTTATTTGCTAGGGTTTAGGAATGCAATGGAGACACAAAACCAAGAAAAGTTAGTTCAGCCAGATAAATACACATAACACATTGTAGCAACGAGATAAAGCAATCAGTACAAAGAAATAAAGCAATAAGAGGGCAAAAAGGGTTGGACCCCTCCCCTCGTGAATAGTGTCCCTAATAAGGCAAGGCAGACTCTACCCTAGGCAAGCTATCATGGATGCATGAGGTATTGGCTCACTAATGCATCTAGACTCGATAGGTTTTAGGTCCCCGAGCCTTCAGACTTGGAAACCAAGGGTCATCAATCCCAAGGTTCTTTGTCGGTGGCTCGAGCGATTCCCCAGACATTGCTACGCACACATCGTGTCACGGCTACATGTCATGAGTGAATCTATCAAAAATCATCAACTTTCGACTAAAAGCTAAAGGCTATGAACCCAAAGCTTAAAATGGAAGGTTGAGTGACCCCTCGGATCATGCTACGCACACATCGTGTCGCGATCACAAGTCCAAGTGAATCGCCTAAAATCCTAATAGGGTGGAGTGGCGTGACAAGCCACTAAAAGAAAAATAAAAGAGGGGTGAAAAATTAAAGCGTATGCACGTATGCTAGTGCTCGTTTGGAGAGGAGGGATCGAGAACCAACGCGAGGCTCTAGGGTAATGTCCCCCACCCAAATGCAATGCAAAGCGCGGAATCACATAAATAAACCATCCATCCATCAAATCAATCGTACGCCAAATGGGTGAGTGACTGAGTTGATACGCGCGAAATGCAAAAATCCTAAAAAAGGAAAAATGCAACCCTAATGTCCAAATGCTATGCATAAAAAGGGTAGAAAAAGGAAAGGAATAGCTAAATCAAATGCTTGGACCCACTTAGGAAGTCCCCAGTGGAGTCGCCAAGCTGTCGCGCCCCACTTTTTGAGTATGTGAAAGTAGTGTGTGGGATATGTATGTGAACGTGTGTGAAAATGAAAATAAAAGGCCGTGGGATTGTGAAATGCGACGGTTTGGCCAAACAAAGTTCAAAAAGGGTTTTTGAATGGAAAATGGAGTCGCCACTTGGTATAGAGTTAGGGTGTACCAAGTCACCCAAAAAGTGATTTTTTGGAAAGAAAAGTAAACAAACCCTTTTTAAAGAACTCTTAGGTCTACGTAACCAAAGAAAGGGATCGGGGGTCACATTTGATAAGGGAGAAGGCAAAGGCAAAGCCTAAGGCACTCCCTTACCCTAGCCAAAGCTAGTTGCGTGATTTAGCCCTTCTTTTCTTAATTCTTCTACCCAAAATATGTGTTGCATGTTGGATGTGACTAATGGATATGAAAAAAAAATGCAATCCTAAATCTAAAATGTCTCTTATGAGGCTTTTTGGTCCCAATCACATGAGTTGTGATGGCCAATGAGGAAAACTCTCATAGAGGTCACGGGTAATGCAAATGAAGACCCAAATATGAGTGCAAGTGTGAAAATGTAAGAGGAATGCCAAAATAAAATAAAAATACAAATGTAAGTGCAAGTGTGCAAATGTAAGAAAAGTGCATGTGTGCAAATGTAAGAAAAGTGCATGTGTGCCAATTGAGAAAATGAAGGTGTATGTGTACAAGTGGATCAAAATATGGTATAATGGTAGTAAATGCATCTAAGTACAATTGGGTGCAATTTGTGAGGTAGAAAATAAATAAGTGATAGGGAAAGAAGAGAAAGTGTGTGAACATGGCATGTGGAGTAAAAATATAAGTAGTGAGAAAATGTAGATGAAAAAATGATATGGTAAAATGGAGGTGCATTATCCTAGAGGAATGCATCAAGTCGGGTACGGGAATGACTTCTATCTTCATGATTTTAATTTTCCCTTTGATTAGAAGGAAGAACTAGCGTGCTAAGGCTATTTTGTAGCCACACTCGCTCGTTTCCCTTACCTAAAGGGGACTCTCAAGCAAATGTACCATATAACTAGCATGAGGATGCAAAAACCTAAAATGAAGGGGAAAGGATTGGAGGATCATGCCAAATGCTAGAAAACTAAGAAAAATGTATGAAATGTAGTGAAACATGCAAGTATGTACTAACGAGAGGGGACGGCCTATTGGGGTCTAGCATTGGACTAGCCCTTCACTAACGCTTTTTCACAAGTATTGGACTTGCGAGAGTTCGAGGGGAAGACCATGACTAGCATTGGACTAGCCACGGTGACATGCATTCATCCGCATAATCAGATATAATACTAAAGCAAATAGACATGCAAAACACATAGTTTCACATAGCACGTAACACATAAGCATGCTTGTCTAGATGCAAAAGCCCTATGAAAGCGGTAACAGATAGCACATAGGCATGCAAATCACCCAAAGAAAAACAAAGAAAACCTAACTATTACATTTGGAGGGGGAAGCCTACTACAATCTAAAAGGGGAAATAAGAAGGAATAAAACGATTAAATCCCTAACTATTACAATTTTGGCATTCGAGTGCCTCCCAAATAATCAAAATGAACTAAAATAAATATACGAAATTAAGACAAGTAAAGCGAGTAAATAAATAAATAAAATGAAAACATTCACAAAAGACATGCAATTAACACATAAATCACATAAGTGCACATAAGGTCGAATAAAGTAAAAATAAGGGATAGGGTGTACCTCCCTTGAGCTGGCCCTAATGGAGTGAAATTACTTTTACCCTCCAAAATAAAAGAAAGGGTCAAGGCATCGCTTTAATTGGCAAATGATCATGAAATTGAGAACAATCATGAAATTGAAAATAAACATGAAATTGAATCCATTAAATCATGTAAACAACCTTTATTTAAGAAAAGAAAACAAAGTAGGGACTTAATTGCAAAATTAACAAAAGTTTTGGGGTCAGAATTAAAGAAAAATAAAGTTCAAGGACCTACTTGCAATTAAATTAAGGACCCAGTTGAAAGAAAATGAAAGTTTATAGGGCCACAGTACAGTTAAGGAAAAATGCAGGGGCTGATTTGCAATTGCGTTTCTGGTCTCTTAGGAGACAAAGCCACTGGGCCAACTTTTGTCTATTTTCTGGGCCAAAGACCCCTTCAGCCTGCCGCAAAGCCCAGAGGCTACATGTGGGCTGGCTTCTACTTATCAATAAAATAAGCCCAAACAAAACCAATTAAAAGAGTGGGCTTTTACCTCCTAAACCCATACCAGAAGCCCAAACAAAATAGATTAAACCCACCTTTACAAACCCAAACAAATATCATTACCCAAAACCTAAACCCATAATACTAAAACCAACAAAAAAAAAAAACAAGACAACTAAAATTATTAAGGACTAATTATGCTCTTAATCCCAGAAAAAATCTATCCCAAGAATCACATTAACTCTTATTAAAGAAGAAAACATTTAAAGGGACAAAATTGGTTAAATTATCTAGTTCTCTGGGCCAAGACAGAACAAAGGGCAGCTTGAGGGGTTCAAATGTAACAAAAGCAGGGACCCAATTGAATGAATTATAGCAGTTTGGGGCGAAATTAAAGAAAAGTCCAGGGGTCAAATTGAAAATTTATAAATATTTCCCCGACCCAGTTCGTCTTCCTCGCATATCAATACAAGCCAAACATCGTTCGGTCATTTTAACAAACAGGTTGAGGGCATTAGAATTTCATCAGATTTTTGCTTGAATTGAAGTTGATCAAACTCAAAAATTGTTCAAAATATCAAAAGATTTCAGTCCTATTCAAACATATAAGGCACGAACTATCCAAAACCATGAACAGCAAGCTAAACATTAACTTCAAGCAAACACAGAGCTTCAGCAACCCAAAGCGGCAAATTCTTATGCCAATCTCAACCCGAACATCAAACATCAAGTTTTTCTCCCAAATACAAACATTAGGTAATGAAACATGCGGCAAAACCCAAACAGATGGCTGGACATGATGAAAAACATCTCAATGAAAAGCGCATCAAATAAGCTAACATCAATTAATATTATCAGTTCAGCTTTCTTTTCAATCAGAGCAATATCGACAATTCAGTCTCAACTCTAGCTATTCCCTCTCATAACAGCAGCTTGATACATAGGGAAGGACAAGACAAAGAAAACAGAAATGACACCAAAATAAGCACGCAAGAAACCCTCAAAAAATAAAACTCTACCTTCTACCATTGCTGACCATGTCATTTTCCTTTTACGCAAGATG
Organism: Coffea eugenioides; assembly: GCF_003713205.1. NCBI lineage: Eukaryota > Viridiplantae > Streptophyta > Magnoliopsida > Gentianales > Rubiaceae > Coffea > Coffea eugenioides. Next base: position 61,344,453 of record NC_040036.1, read on the forward strand.
TAGGCAAGTTATCTTTTAATTAGAACTTTCAATCAGACATTTCATCCAACACCAAATGGGCATTAAAACATCATCAATTTTCGGCTCAAATGGGGTTATAATCAACCCCCAAAACTGTCAGCAACCCCAGGAAATTCAGTCCAATCAGCCCACAAGCATATGTATTCAAAAAATTTAGGCTAATTAACAGGAGATTTGCACTAAAAAAAATGTCACGGCAAACCCATTTCAGAAGCTTAAGAAGAACTGAAATTTTAAGAGAAAACTTACAGGGCTCTCGGTTTCTGAAGTTGAATCGAAGCTGGACGGTGGCGGTGCTGGTGGTGGTCGACGGTTGAAAAGTGGCGGCAGAGGTGGAGAGTAGCAGCGGCAGATGAGGGCTGGCGGTGGCAGAGGCTGACGGCGTTGATTTCTTCGGAAACGACAACGGCCAGAGGTTGTTTAATCTCTTCTAACTCATCGATGGCGGCGGTGATGTGGGGTTGAGAACGGAGGATTTCTTCTGGCTCTTTGTTGAGGGTTTTGCCCAACGAAAAGGATTTCGCCTTCCTCCGTTCCCACAAAGCTTCCCCCCTCTGTTTTTTCCTCTTTTGTTTCTACTCAGCCCCACCGTCTACTCTTTCTGATTCTCCCTCTGTTTCTTTCCTGCCTTCTCTTTGCTCTCTTTTGTTTCGTTCCTTTCCGCCGCCAACTTCCAATTTTCCAGATTTCTTCTTGTTCTTGTTTCTATTTTGCAGCTCCCCTCTTTTGCTCTTGTCCGCCGTCCCTTTTTCTTTTTTTCTGTTCTGTTTCTTTACTCTCGACGAAGCCCTGCTTCTCGCTTGTTGCTCTGTTTTTTCTTTTCTGCCTTTTGTTTTCTTTCTCAGCCGAAGCTCTCTTCCTTTCCCCTAAAAATCTAGATCGTTCCCCCCACTCCTTTTGGCTTGCGGCTCTTTGGCATTTTGAAGGCATCTCAAAGGACTAAACCTAATATGAAGGGCCAAGATTTTAAACCCCAAAGTAGGCTTATGTGTCTGATTCTTGTCCCTTTGATTAACTTTTCCCTTTTTTTTCTTTTTTTCTTTTTCTTTTTCCTTTTTTCCGAAAATGTAGTGCAAAAACTCTTAATTCAATTAAAGCAAGACAAGAGACACGAACCTAAACAAAAATCAAATAAAATGGAAACCTAGAATCGAAACAAACAAAAATAAAAATTAAATGATAAAATGACTTAAAAATAAAAGACTAAGGGTCTGTTTGGTTGGAAGTAAAATGTTTTCCTTGGGAAAATATTTTCCGTGGAAGTAATTTTCCATGAAAATCATTTCCCTTTCATCATTTTCAGGTGTTTGGTTAGCTTATTGAAAATATTTTCTTACTTCATTTTTCTGGTGTTTGTTTAACTTTTGAAATATTTTCACTTTTATCTCTATCTTTACTTTCTACACATTATAACTACATACTTCTTCCCATGCAAAATAAGAAAATTTATCTCATTGTTTAACTTTAAAAAATCTTGGAGAAATGTATATATGAATAAAAAATATCTCCTTAAGCAATAAACAAATTGCTGGCCATTTAGTGTCAAATATCAATCACATGCAATGCTTATTATGACATATATCTTGCACTCTCACTGCTAAAAATTTCTCTAGAAAAGAATGTCCCTATTATACATAATTAATTACTAACATAGGATGAACAGGATGAGATTTTTTTTTATTTTGAATATACTAGGGGGAGAGTTGGGTTGGGTGGTACGGGGGAGGGAGTGTAAGGAAGAGGTCTTGGGTTCGAGTCCTCCTGTTTACACTAAAAAAAAAAAAAGAACATACTACAAGATGTTTTCAGTAAGTTTGGAACATACTACAGGCGGGATGCATGCATTTCGGAAAACAACTTCAGTAAGTTTGGAAGGGAAGTTGTTTTCCATAAGATGAGTGAAAATATTTTACATAGGAAAATGTTTTCAGTAACTTTTGTGCAACCAAACACCGGAAATTAGGAAAATATTTTCCTGGAAAACATTTTCACCCGAAACAAACGGACCCTAAAAGTAAATGAAATTAATCAAAAATAAAAATAAAAATAGTAGTAAACAAAAATACCTTAAAAATTTGGTGTCTACAGGGATCAGACCCTCCATGGAACTTAGGGGGAGCGAACTTCAAGAATCGCTCGAGGGCTCTATCCTCACCCCTCTCTTGATTTCTAGGTTGGTTGACTGGTTCAGGTTCCTGGCGCTCAGCTAAGCGCTCGAGAATATCGGTCATGCGGTTAATGGCCGTAGCCACTTGGTCACTCTCTTCGTTTCTAGGGTTTTGGTTTGGTCCAGTCGCGGACCCCTCACCTCTCTCGGGAGTGCGGGGTTGCCGAAACCCACGCCCACGCCCCCGTCCACGTCCTCGCCGATTCATTTAGCAAGCTTCTAAACGCATAATAGAAATAGAAAGTATAAGCATGTGAATTGAAAAATATGTACACATTGCAAGAGCACTTTAAATAGCGGCATAAATATTTGCATAAATCAGAAGTCATGTCACATATCAATATGCACACAACTAGCTAACAGTATTGTCAAATACAGGTCATAGGCAACTAAGTGTCGGAAATATAGGCGTACATGCAGGCAAAATACAAAAGGCCTCACGGCGAGCACCACCCCTACTATACTAGGCAGGGTCAAAAGAAAACCATAAGCCTAGTTAGGGACAAAATTAGAGGAATCCATGATACCAAACCACATCGTTCAAATGATTATAAACTCCAAATTACATCCAAAAGCCTGAGCTACTTCCTAAATTCTTAGCCTTCTTGTTAGATTCAAGGTGAAAGTTCTTGTACAAGCTAGAGTAATAAGTCAAACCAAACGGAATGCAAAGATGTCTTATTTTCAAGTTCAAAGTGGAGTCCAAAATTGTTCAAATAGTTCAACTCTTTTTTCGAAATATTCGACAAGCAAAAGAGTGGGGAAAGCAAGGTTCTAACCCTTAAACTCACTAGATAGCTATTTAGATTTTTTTTTTTTAATCTTGACCCACTTCCAACCTAATTTAAAAAGTAAAGCCTCATAGTGTTTTGTGAGCAAAATGGTGCTACAACCTCAAGCAGCAAAAATCACGTTGCACTTAATACACAATCAAACCCCACAGTCCGGCATCCTAAACATTTAGGCCTAAGATACACTACAAAGATCTAAAGCCTAAGCTCTGATACCAACTGTGACGCCCCACTTCTCCCAAGGGCGAACCCAAGAGTATTCGCGGGACGCCTGCCCAGCTCTCGCCAGGACTCGGTACAAATTTAATTCAAACTTAAAATCTAATGCTAACAATAAAAATTAAAGTACGAAGTCATTTCCATACGTAAATATTCAAACTTACAATTAGTTTTCTCAAAATATGCAACTTCTAAAAGTTGCCTAAACAATTACATTCAAAATTTTAATTAAATGAGCCATCAAGTAAGCTTCTTCATAATTCCTTCCATTTCAGCTCCTGTTAAGGAAAACAAATCTAACGGGGTGAGCGGATGCTCGTGAGGCCAAGAAAACATGCAAGACACGTAGTTCAATAACAATAACTCTTACACAATAATGGAAGCTATAACATTCAAGTAGTTCATAATTTATAATAAACACACTTGAGTAGGGTGCAGGAGCTCTCAGGAGTTAATTTTTCAATTGATTTGTCCCAGGTTCAATTCAATGCATTCTTGTGACGACACCCCGTCACCCGGGTAAGTAATTAAATTCGTAGCACTTCACTTATTCCATTTATGTTTCTGAGACGACTCGAGATGTACCTCCCACCAAATCGGTGTGGTACTTGCTATCGTTCAGGGGTTTAGGGTACTGAGACGATTCGAGAGGTACCTCCCACCCGAACCGGTGTGGTACTTACTATCGTTCAATTTATAGATCTGAGACGATTCGAGAGGTACATCCCACCCAATTGGTGTGGTACTTACTATCGTTCAGAGGTCGATGAGACATCGCTCCAATCGACTTCGAATGCTTTAGGGTTCTGAGACGATTCGAGAGGTACCTCCCACCCGAACCGGTGTGGTACTTACTATCGTTCAGTTTATAGATCTGAGACGATTCGAGAGGTACCTCCCACCCAATTGGTGTGGTACTTACTATCGTTCAGAGGTCGATGAGACATCGCTCCAATCGACTTATGCAGCCATAGCATAATTAATCATTTCACGTCATTCAAGCATTTGATACATTAAAGCATTCATTTCATTTCCATCAAATCATGTAATTCAAGCACGAGTCATTTATTTCAAATGAGAACGAGTGCGATAAATTACACACTCGGCTCTATTTTCAAATCTCAAGTCATTGATAACAAGTAAGAACGTATCAATTTCTCAGGATTTCAATTATTCCTGCACGTAATATCCATGTACAATTACCAATCCTATTCATTCAAGTAATAAGTATCACGTAGTTACACGGGAAAGAGGATGAGGGAGATAAAGTACACCCTTATCTCGACAAGTTTACGTATCATGTATAACATTCGTACAATTAATATCTCAATCACATAAGCATTTAACATACACTTGACACTCACCAATATAAGTAATGAGAAAGAAAAGGCACTTGAAGTTCAAGCGTCCATCGTGAGATCCTCTTGAGGGTCCTCGTACGAGCCTGAGTAATTAATAATGAATAATCACTTATAAACCCCAATTATTACGAAAGATTGCACACTTGTGCGATCTCAGAAAATTTCACGAAAATGAACCTTAATTATTCATAAATCGAGGCTAAAAAGTGGGTTTTAAAACACAAGCGAAATCTGATTTCCATCTTTGAAATCGAGTGTAAAACGATCAAGTGATATTAAAGGAAAAGAGAGAGTTTGGAAAAACTTCACTTCCTTTAAGTTATGAATTTTCAGATTTGGTGCACTTACTTTGAAAAATCGTATCTCACTCTCTATAGGTCCAAAATTGGAAAACTTGGTATCGTTGGAAACATCTTTCGAAGTACTAATAGTTATTAGAAGACAATTTTCCACGAATCTAAGTGAAAAATACTCAAAACTGAGCTTGAAATCACTGTTCCAGAATGTTCAGGATTAAGCTGGGGTTGATTTTTCGCTAACTTTGGAAATTCGGCAGAATTCACTCGTTGCAAACCAGCCCTTGAAATTTATAACTCAATTAGAGGTGCAAGTAAGGTTTAGGACAGAACAAGCGGATCGAGAATCGGAGTTTCGAGCACCGAGATACGGTAGCTCAAAGTTGGGGAAAATTCGAGACTGTTGAAAAAATTCCAGATTTGGGTTTCCGACTTTGGATCTTTAGTTAAGTGTCGAAACGGACTTGGATTGGTGGTAAATTTTGCAGTATAGTACTCCTATATGAAGGGTATCTCTCGATCAAATTTCGTGGAAAAATACCTTCGGGAAGGTGGTTAACCAATCAACCAAAGTTTTGAAATTACTGAGGCAAAACTGCCTTTAGCTCTATTTCTCTCCGTTTCCAAACATTCGGCTAAGGAAAACCTCCAAACATGGTTCATCTGTGCAAGAAAAGTCTAAGGAACATACAAGGTACATTTGGTAGGTGTTTAGCACCAAGAAATTCATTTAGTAAGACCACAACAAGTCTCACATCAAATCTGTCCAAATCCAAGGGTTTTCAAGAACAAGGCAGTCACCGTATTTTGATCATGACTCACTCAATTTAACTCGGAATTGAGCATGGTTGATAGTATTGGAAAATAAATTTATAGGGCTATAATTTCTCAGAAGAAATCGTTTTAAAATTCAGTACACAACTAGCTCGAAATCGAGTTTCAAATCACAGCTTCTGTATTTCATTCCAGCAGAACAGAGAAACAGAACAGCTGAGTTCAAAAGAGTGGTGCGGCTCACACACATGGAATCAGAACGTGCATTTTATACCGTTGGAAAGGTGGGAATGTCTAGTTTCAAATGCCGCTGAACGGCACTTGATTTTGATGTCGGAGCACGGAGTTATGGACGAAATACGAACACTGGTCTGAGCATTACGGGAACAGTTTCAGATTACTAGCTTTGGGAAATAAATTCATTTGACCAACCAAAACTCAGTATTTTCAATGAAAATTTTTATACAACTACTACAACATGTAAACAACACAATCAAGCCATTAAATCCTCAAATTTTTGCATTAAAGTGGCCGAACAAAGCAGGGGCAAAATGGTCAGATTTGGCCTTTGCACCCATCATGAGTTTCCATCAATTTTCCACCAATAATCCACTAGTTTAAGCACTAATCCAACATTATAAACATCATCAAGTATGAAATCAGCCTCCAAGACAAGGGTGGGAGTTCATAGAGCCCACATTCTACTTTTTCCAACAACAACATCAACCCATATGAAAATAAAAGCTTAAAGGTATACTAGAACTTCCAAAAATCGAAATTAGAAAGCTCGATCTTTACTTACTTGGTTTGATGTTCCAAAGCAGAATTTTCAGCCCTCTCTTGCACAAGAAAAACCGTGGAAAGTGGCTCCTTTTCTTAGCTAAATGAACTCTCCAAGTGTTAGGCTAAGTGGTGTTCAATTTTGGTGTGAAATGGTTGAGATTTGGTGCAAGAAATGAAGTAGAATTTGGAGAGCTTTGGTGTTGTTTTGTGAAGCTTGATGGCCGGCTGTTTTTGGAGCAAGGAAAAGAAGAGATGTGCTGATGATAAGCTTCCGTGAGAAGCTTTAGAATTTGGCCAAAAGTTGCTTCAAAAGTCAACTAGGAATAGTGCGCGTATGCGGGCGTTTTGTGCTCGTTTTCTCTCGGGTTTGTTTCACTTGTGTACTAAACCTCTAATGCACTTATATTCATACTATTATTATTCACTCTTAATGGTCAAAAAAATAAAGGCCTTAAGTCCCTTAATTGATCGCGCGCGTAAAAACGCGTACTTCCAATTTTGCGCGATAACGCTTAACTTTCAAGAAATTCTTATAACGATTGTATTACCAACTAATACTTGAGCACTTAAACATAAAAATACCTAATTTTGAGACTAATGTACAAGTCTCCAATTTTTCAAACTTATTGTATTCTCGAATCAATTATTTACTCCAATTGCATATTCACTATTTTCACTTAACGGATTTCGAGAAATTAATTTTTGTAACGAGCCACTCTAAAAATATAATTAAGTCATAGATCAATGTAATTAGGTCTCAAGAGACTAGAAAATAATATTCGGGGCAAACAGGTAATTAAATATTTTAATAAACTCGTAACAAAAGTTTAAAAATAAATAAATTTTTGCGAGTCCTCATGACTTTTTCTTAATTTACTATTGATCATTCTTACTTTTTCAAAATTAATACACTCTCAATTCAAATATAGTCTCGAAAAACGTGTACTCGTTGTTCCGAACTAAATGAGTTTTTGAAAAGTAATTTTCTAACAAAACGCTTTAAAAACATAAGGGAGGCGTTTTTCTATATAAATGAATTTTAAATAGTCGAATTAATTAATTAACTAAGCCAGTAAAATAAAATAAAATAAGAAAATTTTCGGGTCCTCACAGCCGTTACCAAAGTCGTCCGGTCAACATTTATATATATTGGTTGCGATCGACTACTTTTCTAAATGGGCTGAAACCATTCCGCTCAAGCAAGTTAGAAAGGAAGATGTGGTGAATTTTATTTGTTTGAATATTATTTATCATTATGGACTTTCCCGGTACATTATCACTGATAATGAAAAATTCTTCTCCAATAGCTTAATGGATAAGTTGTGTGAGAAATTTAATCTCAAACAACGCAAGTCCTCCATGTATAATGCCCCCGCCGATGGCCTTGCAGAGGCATTCAACAAAATTTTATGTAATTTGTTGAAGAAAATGATGGCTAAATCAAAGAAAAATTGGCACGAAAGGATAGGCGAATTCTTTTGGGTTTATCGCACTACATATCGAACTCCAACGCAAACCACGCCATATGCCTTAGTCTATGGTGTAGAAGCTGTCCTGCCCCTTGAGCAACAAATTCCTTCTTTGAAAATTGCTATCCAAGAAGGGTTCACGGAGGAAAAAATGTTCGTCTGCACCTTAAAAAATTAGAAGTTTTAGATGAAAAGAAATTGGAGGCGCAACAAAATCTTGAATGCTATCAATCCCGTCTCTCTAGAGCTTTTAATAAGAAAGTTCGGCGCCGCTCCTTTCAAGTCGGGGACATAGTACTTGCCGTTCGAAGGCCAATAGTTATGACTCATCGTACTAAAGACAAATTCGTCTCCAAATGGGATAGGTCATATGTTGTTCGAGAAGTCTACACGAATGGTACGTATAAACTGGTGGACAAAGATAGCATAAAAGTTGGTCCTATAAATGAAAAATTCATGAAATTATACATGCCATAAAAAAATGAAGTATTCCGTGACGCATGAGTCTAAACTGCATGTTGCTCCAGACCCGCATGAGTTAAAATTGTGAATAACAACCACCAATAGTGTAACACGTGGTTAAACTGCTGAAACACTCCATCAAATCTAAGGTGGTAAATAAATGGATACTCATGACCCGTAAGAGTTTAAACTGTGAACGGTAGGAATTACGTGTGACTTGATTCGCTTTTGGGATACGTAGGCAGTTTAGAGGATAACTTCTAAGTTCAATTACAACCCTATAAAACTAAAGTCTTTACCCGGATGATTCTTTTGTTGCAAAAAAAAAAATTAAGAACGTTCCTCTTTAGGACAATTCAAATTATTTTGCAGCATACACTTAAAAGTATGTTGTTCAGATTATCAAAATTATTGTGACAGTTATCTTTTCAAGTGTGATCAAAATTATGCAAAGATGAAATTTTTTATACTGCAGTTGATAGCCTAAAATAGTGGCTATTGAAAAATAAGGGAAAAACGAGGACGTCTGCAAGAATGTGATGAAGAAGGAAAAAAATCAAGTTTCATTACGAAATGTTTGTTCTCATGGCTACACGCTTTGAGCGATTAACAAAAGATAAAATTTGAAACAAAGTAAAAGATTGCAACTATTCCTAAAATTCAAATGATAACAGCTCCTTTCGATTGCTTTCAAGTAATGCTTGCATCGTGTCCAAAGTTTGGCTCTCCTTAGCAAGTAGGGGCGGGGAATTCTCAATCTTTCGAATTTCATTTCGTAAGTCGACCATCACGCATTGCACTCTGTGAGGACTCGTGTTTTCATTTCTTAATTTAACTATTTTTATAATTAATTGCCCTATTTACATATAGTAACCCTAGTAGTGCATGAATTTTTCTTAAATTTCGATTTTTCGCACGCGCGTCGTAAGTTAGCGCATTTCGCGTAAGTACGCGTGTTTCGCGTCGGAGCAGCTAAGTGGAAATTTAAAAAACTTATATTAGACTACTAAGAGTGAATAATTATAGTGTTAAAGGAAGTACACTGGAGGTTTAATGCACAAGTATAACAAACAAGAGAGAAAACTGTGGTACGAAACCCGCGCGCGACAACTAGTAAGAGTTGACTTTTTGCCCAACACTTATGGCTACTATTCCATTCTTTCTCTCCAAGTTTTAGCACATAAACCTCTCTCATCTCTCTCCATTTTTCGGCCAGCAGCCTCAAGGAAGAACAAGGAAAGAAAACTCCATCCAATCTTGCACCATTTCACCTCTAAATCTTTACACAACTCACATACCACTTGGAGAGCAATTTTAACTTGGAGAAGGGCCTCATCTTGCGGGTTTTCTTGAGGGTTTTTGGTGCAAAATTTATGGTTTCTTCAAGAGCTAAGAGGTAGCCTTCATCCACCTTAAATCATTCCATTTTTCTTCAAAGTTGGAGCTTTAATGGCAAGCGTTTGAAACCCAAGCATGAAACTAGATAGAGGACTTGAGGAATCCAATTTTCTTTGCTTTAATCTTAGGTAGAGGTCTTGAGGTAGCCTCTAGGAAGCTGGCTTGAGGTCTAAATGTTTGAATATGATTGTTATGTGTGTAGATGAGTTGATTATGGATAGAAAATGACGAGAAAATCGAACGAAAGTTAGTGCATGGACTTGGCCGAATCTGTCCTGTTATTGCCTTGCCTAAATATCAAATTTTTGATACTCAAATGACTGTGAAACTGATGTATATATGTTATATATGATGTGTAGAAAGTTTCTACTAAAAATTATTTGATTTGGTTAGGCAAAACTTGAGATTTCAAAAATTGAAGAATCTGGAAAAAACGTGTTCAGGCAGTCTGAACAGTACCAGTTTGATCGAACATAACTCTTTGTACAAAAGTTGAAATCGAGTGCCGTTTGTGGCATTTGAAACTAGATATTTGTACCTTTCCAACGGTATAAAATTCACCTTCTAGTTCGAAATGAGTGAACCGTAGTGATTCGGCAAATTTTGCTGTCTTGTTCTGATGACCTATCCGAGAGGAAGGTAGAAGCTGCATCTTGTGGCTCTATTTTCTCTCACTTGTGAACTGATTTTGAAAACGACTTGTTCTGATGAAATATAGCTTTCAGAACTTGGTTTCCAATGCCACTAACCATTCTTTATTTGAGTTTGTATAGAGTGAGTTATGGCCTGATTTTTTAAATTGTAGCAAAACTAGAAATTGGAAACTGGAAAGTTTCTTCCCTCTTGCTGGCCGAATGGTCAAACTTGTTTTGGAATGTTTGTTTCGAAAACTTTGATATCAATTATCTCTAAACTTCTCATTGGATGTTTATGGAACCTTAGTTTCAACATTTGAACTAATTGTGGTTAATTGTGTGGGACAAAACGTTTGAAAAGAAAAGAGAACCACGGAAGGTAGATTTGCTTTGAAATTTTCCCGAACTTTGACTATTTTGTTAACTGTCTTTCCACGTGAGTTTTTGGGTGAAATTCGATAAAAATATAGTTCACATATGGAAGATTTAGTGTACCAAATTTAGTGTATTTTTAATGCCATTTCGATGGCTAAATGATACTTCAAAAATACATTTTCAAATCTGGAAAATGACTGAACAGTTTGCAAAACGCGACCTACTTTGAACTGATGTATATCGATACTCGAAACTCCGAATTTAGTTCCGTTTGTTGTGTTTGAAATCTTGATTGAAATTATTATTGTGTTATAAATTTTTGAGACTAGTTCACTTTTTATGAATTTTTTCAAATTTCAAAAGTTTGACAAAAAACATGACCAAAACTGCCTTGCTAGTTCAAATTAGCCACTTTGAGCTGAAATTTGAATGTCTTCCATTTAGAATCTTGAAAAAGTGTCCTCTAAGAACTTTTAGTACTCTGAACCAAGGTTCCAACGGTATAAAGTTTTCCAATTTCGAATCTATTGAGTGAAAGATCTGATTTTTCTATGTTTGACGCGCAAAGCCAAAAATTTTCCGCTTTCCTGGGAAATAAGTTTTTTTGAGAACTCGTTCTCTTATCTCGATATTGATAGATTATTTTAAACTCGATTTCATGAATGATACAAGTTCTCTTATGACTTTAATACCTTTAATTATGAAACTCTCTTTTGATGTGTTTTCTTAGTTGCTAACTTTCTTGGTTAATGACACCTTATTTTATACTTGAAAAATGAACTTCAAACCCTAGTTCTTTTGCCTCGATTTCCGTGAGTTTAAACTCCTTTAATTTGATTCGAACTTGTGATCTTAAATCTCCGTTTTTGAATCTCGATTTTCGTTGAGTAAAACTCTTATAAGACATTGTCTTAAATTTTAACACGTGTACTTTCTTCTTTGGATGTTACGTGGTTATGAGTATGTATGAGTGATAATTGATCACTATTTCTTCCGGTACTCGAGAAGTTTTCCAAGGGAATCACGGTGGGGACAACTAAAGAGTTTATTTGCTCACTTATTCACTTATTTTGAATTGGTGAGTGTTCCTTATAGGTGTATGTGATTTGAACAGTTTTGCTACATGTTTACTTCATAGTTATTGTGTGTTTAAGTGTTAAGTGCACCCTATAATTGCTCCTATGTAATTGTCCACCGTTTTAAGGTGAGTGTGTACTTTATCTCAATCAACCTACTAAAATGATAAATTTCTACCGTTTAACCGTGAATTACTACCGTTTACCGATTTACTTGATTACTTGAACATGTTGTAAACTCTAAGCTGAACTGGATCCTGCCATTGGTTACTAACCTGTTTAAGCCAAAACTGAACTTGGTCAGGTAGGTTGGAACCCTGGACCACCGTTTCGGTATATTCAAGTATTATCACTGTAGGGATAAGGTGATGGCCAGACAAACCGAGGAGATCACTGGAGTTATAAGGTGAAATGGACTGAAATCGTTCCACGTGAACACCGTATCCTTTTATGTGTGTTTATTTCTATACAATGATAAATGTCTCATTTTAATGTGTGAATGTGAAACCTTGAATCATACATGTGTTATGCTCAATTATTTGATTTATAAGAACTGCTAGTGTAGTTTAGAGCCTCGCTGGACTGTTTAGCTCATTCCACGTTTTTGTTTTCCTTAACAAGGTTCAAAACCAAGAGTGCTCGTGAATAGTATTAAGTTGTTTTCTTTTGGAGACTTTAAGTTGTATTGTAACAGATGACTATAGTACATATTCTTTTGGATTGTATTTAAGTTTGAAGATTAATTAATTGTAAGTATGAAATGTTTTGGAGTACTTTAAATGTATATTGAAAATATTTGAAGTATTTCTAGTTTTGAATTATGGATTGTAGTGAGTCCCGACAAGAGTTGGGCTGGCATTCCGTGGATACCCTAGGATTCGTCTTAGGGAGAAGTAGGGGCGTCACAGATGGTATCAAACCCACTTCGCGTGGTCTCTGCCCGGTGTGAGTTTGGGCCAAATGGTGTTATAATCCTTATTATGTGAATGAATAAAGACTTAAGTACTCTTCTAGAGCGTAAGCTGTGAATCATGAATGTGATAGGTATAAACCCTTTATCTTAATATTTGGAGAAATTAGATATGTATGTTGCGTAGCAATTTCAAATGTGGTGATTTACTCTCGGGACCGGCCGGTTCGAGTTGTAAATTATCTTATTTCGGATTCTTGTACCCGAGTACTTAAGAGTTGACGGCAATACTAAGGACTTGAGATCTCCATTTGCGAGGAATAAAAATGAATAGATATTTCACGTGAATAGTTACAGGAAACCAATAATCGTTTGGCTAACATGACACAACAATTAAAAGAGAGAAGTGGAGAAGATCATGGCTCAGAGGATCCTAGTATGGGAATGAAGTTAACTGTGTTAGAGAACGAGAATCATTTAGTTTCAATTAATCTAATGACGCACTAATTTTGATCTTTGTAATGGGGCGATGGGAATAGAATTTAGGAGTTTGTACTTTGGAGATGCATATACTTTTGTTAATCACCTGTTTACTTTTGTTTACTGACCTTGACTTGGTATGTGCTTTACTTGACTATAACTTGTGTTATGATTTAATGAGCTTTAGATGTGTTTGACTTGTACGGTGATAATGTTATTTGTGCAAGTGATTTCATTTCTTTAGAATTGTTACTAGTATGTGTATGTAGTTCAATTATGATTTAGTATGGGGTTTATATATGTACGTATAGATTAGCTGTGAGTATGGAAACTAGAGGACAACAAAAGGGACGTCAACCCAGACAACCCCGAAATCAAAGGGTAGATAATGAGTCTGCTACTGATCAAAACGCCGAGCCAAGGGTTGGGGGAGGAGATGACCAAATGGCATTAGATTTAACTCGTATGACGGATGTACTAGAACTCTTAGTAGTTCAACAGGGCCAGGAGATTGGACAAAGAAACCAACGTAGAAACCAAGAAATTGGGAAGGATCAAACTTTGGAACGGTTTAGAAATTCTTCCCACCCAAATTTTCTAAACCCAGAAGTGGCTGAAAATTGATTAGAAAATATAAGGAATATATTCGATACCTTGAATTACACAGAAAAAAGACAAGTCACTTTTGCTGTATTTCAACTTGAAGGAGCAGCCCGAACCTGGTGGAATGTTATAAGAAATAAGTGGGAAAGAGATCAAACTTCAAAAACTTGGATAAATTTTGTACGAGAGTTTAATGAGAAATTTCTTCCTCCACTAGTCCAAGGAAAGAGAGAAGACGATTTTATAAAACTTCGTCAAAGAATTTTGAGTGTGGCTGAGTATGAAATACAATTCACGAAATTATCTACATATGCTCCAGAATTGGTGGCAACGGAACGGAATAGAATAAGACGATTTATCCAAGGATTAAATTTAAAAATCCAAATTGCCCTTGCCGCAGCACAGATTGAAACATTAGTGACGCTCTCGAGAAAGCACAAAGGGTGAAGAGTACAAAATCCCAACTGAGAACCTTTCAAGTGAGAAAAAGAGATGTATCCGATAGTGGTCACTACCTTGAAGTACCAAGAAAAATTGGACCGTCACCTAAAGTTAGAAAAGGAGTGGATGGAGTAAGACTACCACTTCTTTCACTACTCATGATAAAAAAAATCAGAAGGGACTATACCACGAGTAGCTCCAGTAGGACAGATACAATCAAGAGAAACTTCGCAGGCAAGTCAAGTCACAACTCCTCATCTGACCTGTGGATATTGTGGAAGGACGAATTATATTGAAGAAAACTGCTGGGTGAAGGGATAAAAGTATATGGGATGTGGGGGCACCAACCATAAAGTTCACGACTGCCCAAAGAAATATCCACGAGAAACTATTATTCAACAAGGAAGACAAATCAATGGAGGAGTAAACCAACCAGTGGCACTTGCAAGAACATATGAAATGATCATATAACAAGGTTCAGGGTTATCTGAGGTTGTGGAAGATATGAATTTCAAGAACGAAATTCTTTTAAGGGGGAGAGGTTGTGAGAACTCGTGTTTTCATTTCTTAATTTAGCTATTTTTATAATTAATTGCCCTAGTTACATTTAATAACCCTTGTAGTGCATGAATTTTTCTTAAATTTCGATATTTCGCGCGCGCATCGTAAGTTCGCGCATTTCACGTAAGTACGCGTGTTTCGCGTCGGAACGGCTAAGTGGAGATTTAAGAAACTTATACTAGACTACTAAGAGTGAATAATTATAGTGTTAAAGGAAGTACACTGGAGGTTTAGTGCACAAGTATAACAAACAAGAGAGAAAACGGTGGTACGAAACCCACGCGCGACAACTATTAAGAGTTGACTTTTTGCCCAACACTTATGGCTACTATTCCATTCTTTCTCCCTAAGTTTTAGCACACAAACCTCTCTCATCTCTCTCCATTTTTTGGCCAGCAGCCCCAAGGAAGAAGAAGGAAAGAAAACTCCATCCAATCTTGCACCATTTCACCTCTAAACCTTCACATAACTCACATACCACTTGGAGAGCAACTTTAGCTTGGAGAAGGGCTTCATCTTGCGGGTTTTTTTCTTGGGAGTTTTTGGAGCAAAATTTCTGGTTTCTTCAAGATCTAAGAGGCAGCCTTCATCCACCTTGATTCTTTCCATTTTTCTTCAAAGTTGGAGCTTTAATGGCAAGGGTTTGAAACCCAAGCATGAAACTAGGTAGAGGACTTGAGGAATCCATTTTTATTTGCTTTAATCTTAGGTAGAGGTCTTGAGGTGGCTTCTAGGAAGCTGGCTTGAGGTGTAAATGCTTGAATATGAATGTTATGTGTGTAGATGAGTTGATTATGGATAGAAAATGAAGAGAAAATCGAAGGAAAGTTGGTGCATGGACTTGGCCGAATCTGTCCTATTTTTGCCTTGCCTAAATTTCAAATTTTTGATACTCAAATGACTGTGAAACTGATTTATATATGTTATATATGGTGTGTAAAAAATTTCTACCAAAAATTATTTGAATTGGTTGAGCAAAACTTGAGATTTCGAAAATTGAAGAACCTGGAAAAATTGTGTTCAGGCCATCTGAACAATATCAGTTTGATCGAACATAACTCTTTGTACAAAAGTTGAAATTGAGTACCCTTTGTGGCATTTGAAACTAGATATTTGTACCTTTCCAACGGTATAAAATTCATCTTCTAGTTCGAAATGAGTAAACCATAGTGATTCGGCAAATTTTGCTGTCTTGTTCTGATGACCTATCCGAGAGGAAGGTAGAAGCTGCATCTTGTGGCTCTATTTTCTCTCACTTGTGAACTGATTTTGAAAACGACTTGTTCTGATGAAATATAGCTTTCAGAACTTGGTTTCCAATGCCACCAACCATTCTTTATTTGAGTTTGTATAGAGTGAGTTATGGCCTGATTTTTTAAATTGCAGCAAAACTGGAAACTGGAAACTGGAAAGTTTCTTCCCTCTTGCTGGCCGAATGGTCAAACTTGTTTTGGAATGTTTTGTTTCGAAAAATTTGATGTCAATTATCTCTAAATTGCTCATTGGATGTTTATAGAACCTTAGTTTCAACATTTGAACTAATTGTGGTTGATTGTGTGGGACAAAACGTTTGAAAAGAAAAGAGAACCACGGAAGGCAGATTTGCTTTGAAATTTTCCCGAACTTTGACTATTTTGTTAACTGTCTTCCCACATGAGTTTTTACGTAAAATTTGATAAAAATATAGTTCACATATGGAAGATTTAGTGTACCAAATTTAGTGTATTTTCAATGCCATTTCGATGGCTAAATGATACTTCAAAAATAGCTTTTCAAATCTGGAAAATGACTGAACAGTTTGCAAAACGCGACCAACTTCGAACTGATGTATATCGATACTCGAAACTCCGAATTTAGTTCCGTTTATTGTGTTTGAAACCTTGATTGAAATTCTTATTTTCTTACAAATTTAAGGGGCTATTTCACTTTTTGTGAATTTTTCTGAATTTTCAAAGTTTGCCAGAAAACATGACCAAAACTGCCTTGCTAGTTCAAATCCGCCACTTTAAACTGAAATTTGAATGTCTTTCGTTTAGAATCTTGAAAAAGTGTCCTTTAGGAACTTTAAGTACTCCGAACCAAGATTTCAACGGTATAAAGTTTCCCAATTTTGAACCTACTGAGTGAAAGATCTGATTTTTCTAATTTGACGCGCAAAGCTGAAAATTTTCCGCTTTCCTGAGAAATGAGTTTTTTTGAGAACTCGTTCTCTTATCTCAATATTGATAGATTATTTTAAAATTGATTTCATGAATGATACAAGTTCTCTTATGACTTTAATACCTTCATTTATGAAACTCGATTCCTGATGGAATAAACCTCTTTTGATGTGTTTTCTTAGTTGCTAACTTTCTCGGTTAATGACACCTTATTTTATACTTGAGAAATGAACTTCAAACCCTAGTTCTTTTTTCCTCGATTTTCGTGAGTTTAAACTCCTTTAATTTGATTCGAACTTGTGATCTTAAATCCCAGTTTTTGAATCTTGATTTTCGTTGAGTAAAACTCTTATAAGACATTGTCTTAAATTTTAGCGCATGTACTTTCTTCTTTGGATGTTACGTGGTCGTGAGTATGTATGAGTGATAATTGATTACTATTTCTTCAGGTACTCGAGAAGGTTTCCAAGAGGATCCCGGTAGGAACAACTAAAGAGTTTATTTGCTCACTTATTCACTTATTTTGAATTGGTGAGTGTTCCTTATAGGTGTACGTGACTTGAACAGTTTTGCCACATGTTTACTTCATAGTTATTATGTGTTTAAGTGTTAAGTGCACCCTATAATTGCTCCTATGTAATTGTCCACCGTTTTAAGGCGAGTGTGTACTTTATCTCACTCGACCTACTAAAATGATAAATTTCAACCGTTTAACCGCAAATTTCTACCGTTTAACCGTGAATTATTACCGTTTACCAATTTACTTGATTACTTGCGCATGTTGTAAGCTTTAAGCTGAACTGGATCCTGCCATTGGTTACTAACCTGCTTGAACCAGGACTGGGTTCGGTCAGGTAGGTTGGAACCCTGAGCCACCATTTTGATATACTCAAGTATTACTACTGGAGGGATAAGGTGATGGCCAGACAAACCGAGGGGATCATTGGAGTTATAAGGTGAAGTGGACTGAAATCATTCCACGTGAACACCGTATCCTTTTATGTGTGTTTATTTCTATACAATGATAAATGTCTCATTTTAATGTGCTAATGTGAAACCTTGAACCATACATGTGTTATGCTCAATTTACTTGATTTATTAGAACTGCTAGTGTAGTTTGGAACCTCGCTGGGCTGTTTAGCTCATTCCACGCTTTTATTTTTCTTAACAGGGTTCAAGACCGAGAGTGCTCGTGAATAGTACTAAATTGTTTTCTTTTGGAGACTTTAAGTTATATTATAGCAGATGACTGTAGTACATATTTTTTTGGATTGTATTTAAGTTTGAAGGTTAGTTAATTGTAAGTATGAAATGTTTTGGAATACTTTAAATGTATATTGAAAATATTTGAAGTATTTCTAGTTTTGAATTATAGATTGTAGTGAGTCCCGGCGAGATCTAGACAAGCGTTCCGCGGATATCCTAGGGTTCGTCCTAAGGAGAAGTGGGGGCATCACACACTCGAGTAAGGTAATCTTGCTCTTCTCGTAATAGTGAAAGCGTCTCCTTCCTGTGAGTATCCAAGAACTCAAGTCGTTTCCTCAACTCTACTTTCTCGCGATCAATCTTCTTAAGTTTCAACATGTGCGTTGAGATCTTTTCCGCTTGTTGTTTCTCCTTACTCTGAGCATCTCTAAGATGTTGGGTGGCCGTAGAAAGCAACTCATTATATGATTCAGCTGAAATTTTATGTGAGAGAGAAGATTTCACTGTGATGTAACGAGCTACATTTGAAAAGAAAACCTTTAAAAGGCCTTGCAAATTTGAGATATCCGTGACATTGAAACTTTGCTTCTCCTCCATGATTTTGTTTGCTTTCATTTCAAGAGCAGGCATGCGCTCCAAGGTTGTTTGAGATATCATCACCCTCAAGTTATTCCATAACATTTGAATATAATCTCGACGACATGTTGAAATCATATTTTGGGAGCAAAACTCAGACACTTGAAGTGCCCTTGGCCACGATGGTGGATCGAAGATTTTGAGTTTCTTTTTCTGCGTTAAAATCATATGTTCTTCCTTCTGTGGCGTGATTTGCTGGATCACATTTTCATCCTCTACCAATTTTTTGAAGTTCTCACTAGTATCCTTTTGTTGGGCAAAACTGACCACTTGTTTGGCCAAAAGTTCAAATGTAGGTCTTTCAACTGATGCTTGGCTTGGTTCTCCATCATCAATGAAGATTAAGTCTTGATCATCCAACTGTAGGGAAAACGTTATGAGATAAATCATGAATATGAAATTAACAAGCAAATTTCAAATGCTAAATTAAAGAAGGCAAGGAGGGTCCTTACAATATTGTCACGGCTTATACCAGGCACAGATATATTCGAAATATCTTTAAAGAGTTCTTTAGGATCTAAACCAATATCATCCAAATGGAGAGTCATTACTTTGGATTTCTTGCGCTTTTCAATGCTGGTCCGTACTAGTGGATTGCTCATCCTCCTCAACAAAAGGGTCGCTCCTCTTTTTCTCATAGGAATTACAAGAATCATGATCAATAACCTTCACAATTTTTGAAGGAAGATGAAATGAAGTACCCTTCGAAAATTCTTCATTAGGAGTAAGGTTCTCAAGGGTAGCAGCCTTATTGTTTGAACTCTTCAAAATTTCCTTCTCGCTTCTCATAGTCTTTTGCTTCATCTCAAGACTATTGCCAACCTTGGAAGGATTGTTCAGGCTTGCAAGTTCCTTGCCTTTTGATTTCTTCTGCTCCCCATTTGATTGGACACTCTTAATCAAAGCATCACACCCTTTGAGGAGATGGTCATCATGCACCATAGACCACCATGTTTGAAAAGTTGAAAATGTATGCTTGCTAGCATTCAAGGGATAGTTGGAAAAAAGTACATTTGACTCTATTTTGTTGCGAATAGCAGTGCGCCAAAGTATTCAACTGAAATCATAATTGGCGAAACGAACATCTTGATCAGAACATGAAGATTTGGATCCCTTTCAAGTTCAAGGAAATTTGTTTGATGGTTGATGGCGCAATCGGGCTCCAGAATCATTGAAGATTTATCATGCTTATTTCTTGTTATTTATTTAATTAAGTTTTCAGCAAATATTATTAGTTAATTAGAGTTAGTTTTGAGTTATTTTGGAGTCTTAATAAGGGAAATAAAGGCTAAGGTCATGTTGACCATAGTTAAGTCTATTTCAGTTAGTTTCCTATTCTAGTTGAATTAGAGTTTTAGGAAAGTAGTTAATTGCTTTCAAATTTATTTAGGAAATTATGTCAAGTTTAGAATTCAAGTCAAATAAGGAAACTTGTATTGTTTCCAATTTAGATTAGGGTTTTGAGTCTTGTAAGGCTATAAATAGCCAAGCTTATGATATTTTCAAGGGGAAGACAATTATGAATAAAATTTGAGAGTTTTCTTTTGTTCCTTGGGGAGCGTCCCTTGATACAAAGTGAGTCGAATCTCCTTTGTTCAATTTTTGACTTATCAATTCAAGACTATGTTGAATTGTGGTGCCATTCTACCTTTATAAACAATCTCGAGTGGTCCTTGTTTGTTTAGAATCCATCCAATTTATCCATAACCTAATCAAGATAGATCCTTCCGCTGCCTGATCGATTCGATTTCTTCTCGAGTGGTCCTTGAAGAATCGAGCTCGTATCATCTGTTATCATAAAATACATGAGAGAGTTTTCTCCATAGCTTTCGAGCAACCCTTGAACAATTTAGAGTTATACTCTAGTGTTCTTGTTTGGCTTATCGATTCAAGAATCGCACTTGAATTGTGGCGCCTTCTACACTTGTCTCAGGTTCGCTAGTTCGTTTGATTACGGGTTGAGATAGTATCAACAGGTTCGTAGTCACGGGGATTAGAGGGGTCGTAGGATTTCCGCTGCTACCGTTTCTTGCGTCCGACGTCAAATCCAACAAGTGATCTTGGGTCACGGATTTTCTCACCAACGAGATTCGTATTAGTTGGTATCAGAGGTTCTGCTCTTGATCCAGGTTAATATCCCTTTTCTTTTCTTGTTTTACTCATTGTTCTTCTACCAAGCCCTACCCAATTAAAAAAAAAATTGCACCTTAGGGTTTGAATCTCCATAGTTTTATTTGTGTCTAGCTTCTTGTTGCTCATCGTGTTTGTTTCTTGTACCAAATCTGTCCGTGTCTTATTGCTATTGTTTCCATTGTTTGTGTCCAACAATTATATTGTCAAATCAGTGTGTTAGCCGTGTCCAAGTTGCACAAAAAAAAATCTTGAGTCACTAGTTTTGGTGCTTTGCCGAAATTCTGTTTGGTGCTTTTCATTAAATTCTATCCAGATTTGTCGTCATGTTTTGTGTCTAAATTCTGTTTTGTGTTCGAAATTCTGTTGGGAAACCGTATCTTATGTCTTGACCAGAAAGAAAAAAAAAACATGTAGCCGCAACTAGGGTTCTTTCTCTTCTTGCCGCAACTAAGGTTTTCCTCCCTTATTGCCGCATCTCAAGTAGTCTTGTTTGTGTGTCGCAACTTGTCCAGATTTCTGGGTTGTTAATTGCTACTGGTTGCGGCTTAGATTGTGGGGAATTCTTGTGGGTATTGTGTATTTGGGTCGAGTAAACAACCCAGCAAAAGTCAAAAAAAAAAAAAACAAAACCAAGGGTGTCCCGTACCTTGTTGCCTCTTTGAATCTTTGCTAGAATTGTTTTCTGGTGTGGCTGCCGAATCTGTTTTGCAATTGTTTTCCTTGGAAACCTTGAAAAGCTTACCTTTGTTTCTTGAAAATCTTGGTATATTTTAAAGCATTGGTGGGATTCTTGATTTCTTGTTCTATTTTCTTGGTGAATCTTAGAAGTATATATATAAATTGCTGGGTTGGTTTACCGAATCTTGGTACACTTAGTGGCGGCCTTGATTGGCACAAGTCCCAATTGGCTCTTGCTCTTGGAATCTCGAAACAAGGCTGATCACCGCTTGACCCAAGTTCTTGTTTTGCGGCTGCCTTGCACAAGGCTACCTTGGAACTTGCAGCTGCCTTGCAAGGCTAATTAGCGGCTGCCTTGCACAAGTCCCAACCATTGTTTGATCATGAGTTCTTGATCCAAAGTTAAAAAAAAAAGGAAGAAAGAAAGAAATGCACGAAAAAAAAAGAGAAAGCAGATTCGGATCGAGAAGTTGCTTGGGCTTGGGAATCCTAGTTGGCTTGGAATTATAAACAACTCTAACAACCCCAAATCCCAATCCACCCAAAACTGATTGTGGCCGTAGAAACCCTTCAAAACAGCTGCCATTCTTGTCCCAAAATCCCAAAGAAACCTGGAAATTTCGCTGCTCCACCGCTACACCTTGGAACGCCCAACCCAACCTGCAATTTGAGTCGGTTGAGTATCACTTTGTGATCCAAATTGGCTGAAAATTGAGGGCCGATTCTCACGTCATTTGAGCTTCCCAAAAGCACTATCTACCATCCAAAATACTGACCAGGACTCGATAACAACAACAGCCCAAAATCCAAGTTTGTCGGGTAGGAGTCTTTCTAGGATTTCAAAATTTCAGCTTTTGAGTTGTGAGTTGTCTCTTTTGTCGATCATCTAGAGTTGTTTCCAACAGTACTTGCGTCATTTAAATCTTTCTAAGTCAGTTTTCTATTATCCTTCAAAATCCATGAACTTCATTGCTACTTTTGTGATTTTTAATTGACTAGTTGGTTGCGATCCTTGAGTAAATTCTAATTTGTTCAAGGAACGTGAATAAGAAGCCTTGAGAAATTTGGTGAGACCATTAGAGTGTTATACACTTGAATGATACACAAGGGTTGAGTGTACATACGTGAGCTTGTGTATTGTGAGGAAATCTTTTTCTTTGCTAACCATTTTTGCAGGTCACGTAATCATGCCTAGTGGAGTTGTATCTTGCTCATATAATCAAGAATTCTTGGAGAATGAGCTTCTTAAGAGAAGGGGTTCCAAGCAAGCTACTTCCAAGTATTCTAGTTCCATGCAATCTAGTTCACAACATGAGTTTCGTTCACTTCGGAATGAGATGGAACGTGACCGTGCTTTGTGTGTATATGAAAGATATAAGCGTACTTGTGATAAGTATGAGGAGGACCAAAGAAGTTTGCACCGAGCATCTAAGTCAAGGTCATCCTCAAGCAAACGAGATTCATCTAAGGGGTGTCATGACAAACGAGTCCAGGAATCTAAGAGTTCTCAGATTGAGACAAAGCCTCGTGAACCAAAGAATTCCGGAGTCGGACTAAAGAATTGGTTGATTCTATGATGGGAGAAATCAGGAAAGTGATGAATTCATACTTTGAGCAACTTAATCAAGTGTCAATTGGTGGTAATAGAGTGGAAAACGGCGGGAGTAATTTGGCCTTAGTGAAGAATAAAGAGGGAGAGTTGGCCATGTTTGCAAAAGTCAAGAGTGTGAATGTTTTGTTTTCTAACAAGCTAACATGTGTTTTGTTTAGTATTTTTTCTTTGGTGCAGATTAAACAAAGTCAAGTAGAGTTGGTCACGGCATGTTCCATTCCAAAGTCACTTGGATACTTTGCGAGTTTCCATGGAGTTTGTCATCTAGGAGTTAAATCTCTTTGGTATCAATTCATGGAACAATGTCACTTCAAATCTGTCCGCACCATTGGAGGATTGACTTGAGTTTATCTTAAAAGGGGAATTCCAGATTTTACTTCCCAGTCTTTACCTATGGTTTATTCACCCTCTTTGCCTTATTTTGAGCGTGTGACTAGTCCTAATTCTTGTCGTCCTTATGTATATTTTGATGGAAAGTGTAAAGAGCCAGCAATGACTTGTCTAGTTGAATTGGTTGAAGGAAGGGATAATGAAGTGTCAAAGGGAGTTTTCACATTTAAATCTTGTTCTATACTTTCTTACCATTTAGCTAATGATATTCCATTGCTTCTTTATCCAATTGCTGGTTCAAAACAAGATGAAACTTATTTCATTTTTGTAGGTTGTAAAGCTGTCCGAAATTTTCCAGCATTGATTAAAGGTGTACAACCAAATTTTATGCTTGTTTCAGCCAAGTTTGATGTTCCAAAACCAGCAGCAGTCCACGACTTTTTCGGTTTCCATTCATCCATGGTTTCCAACCAATCGATGCTCTTAAGTTCTTCGTTGTCATCGTTTCCTTGTCTACATAAAGACACGATTGCTGACTCCATCATGTTGCTACAACCGAAAGTTGAGTTTTATGCATCATCTGAGTTCGTGAGCATCAAGAGGTTATCCAAACACCATGCCACTTGGATTGTGATTATCCATGTGTTTCTATCGTTGTTGCAATTTAAGAGGTCCAATGATTTGAGGACAAATCTATTCAAGAGGAGGGGAATGATACGAATCCTAGGAGGTGTTCATGCCCTATTTCTAGATCCAACAAAGATTCATTGGGGGCCAATGAATAGAGTCAAAAACAAGGAATTCATGTTGCAAATCCAATGTTCAAATTCCTTGAGAGAACCGAGTTCAAGTCTATTAGTTTACTACTTTGCATCTTTAATTGCTCAAGTCATTAGTTGGTTAAGTAGCTGACTTTATGACTTGTTCATGAGTCGTGTGATTAGCTCATGTTGAGCATAGGATTAATTTGGTCATTAGTTTGTTATTCATGTGATCCTTGATTAGTTAGTAGATCCATTAGCTAGTCTTTAGCTTAGGTATTCGGCAGCCTCAAGAGATAAGGGCTGTGGGTTTCCAAGTTGTTTGCAAAGCCTTGTTAGTTTCCTTATTCTAATTAGGTTAGGAGTTGAGTCTTGTAAGCCTATAAATAGGCATCAATTGTCATTAATAAGGGAAGACATTTTATGAATTAAAAATTGAGAGTTTTCTCTTGGCTTCTTTGAAGCGACTTTGAATACCTTCGAGTTGGTCTCGAGGATTCAAATCGGCTAATCAATTCAAGACCATGTTGAATTGTGGCACCTTCTATCCTTCTAATCAATCTCGAGTTGTCCTTGATTGGTTTAGAATCCACCAAATTTGTCCATAACCTGATCAAGATAGATCCTTCCACTGCCTGTGCAATTCGTTTCTTCAAGAGTGAGAGTTTGGAGATTCGGGTTCGCATCAGTAATGATGAGAACATGAAGATTTGGATCCCTTTCAAGTTCAAGGAAATTTGTTTGATGGTTGATGGCGCAATCGGGCTCAAAAATCATTGAAGATTTGTCATGCTTATTTCTTGTTATTTATTTAATTAAGTTTTCAGCAAATACTGTTAGTTAATTAGAGTTAGTCTTGAATTATTTTTGAGTCATTAATAAGGGAAATAAAGGCTAAGGTCATGTTGACCATAGTTAAGCCTATTTGAGTTAGTTTCCTATTCTAGTTGAATTCGAGTTTTAGGAGAATAGTTAATTGCTTCCAAATTTATTTAGGAAGTTGTGTCAAATTTAGAAGTCAAGTCAAATAAGGAAACTTGTATTGTTTCCAATTTAGATTAGGATTTTGAGTCTTGTAAGGCTATAAATAGCCAAGCTTATGATATTTTCAAGGGGAAGACAATTATGAATAAAATTTGAGAGTTTTCTTTTGTTCCTTGGGGAGCGTCCCTTGATACAAAGTGAGTCGAATTTCATTTGTTCAAGTTTCAGCTTATCAATTCAAGACCATGTTGAATTGTGGCGCCATTCTACCGTTCTAAACAATCTCGAGTGGTCCTTGATTGTCTAGAATCCATCCAATTTATTCATAACCTAATCAAGATAGATCCTTCCGTTGCCTGATCGATTCGATTTCTTCTCGAGTGGTCCTTGGAGAATCGAGTTCGTATCACATCTATTCCAAGTTCCTGTGGGGGAACTTGATAAAAGTCGAATTGCCGCGTGAATCTGTATGGATTATATGGTTCAACAAGGAAATCTCCTTCAGCATGCAAAACTAAGTAATTTGAGTAGGTACTAACAAAATAACTTAGTTCTGGATTCACTAACTTGTCATTATCAACAAAAAGTTCATTTTGATTCTTCACAAGAGAAGTTGTCCCCCAAATTGCTTTGTCTCCCTGATGAATGAGGTCATGAGCACTGTTTTCGTCGAAATATCGTGCGCCACCCTCTCCAGAATAATTAGTCATTGTTGGTCCAGGCATCGTATTTGGAGTTAAATAATGGGTAGAAAAATAACTTGCTAGCCAAGCATATACGTAGTGCATCGGAAAAGTCGCGCGCACGCACCCTGAGGTAGATGAATTTGAAATTTTGTTGAGTCCACGATAGATATTTAGCAAGACAGGAACAGCAAGACAAGTCTTACGACCGGCAAGCATCATACTAGCCATTTTGAAAGTAGATGACCTAATATAGTAGAGGTCCTCATCTGGTAAAGCAAAGACACAGAGCCAACAAGATATAAATGCTGCAAGATAGGTCCCTTCTCGCAAGTGAAGTTTAACTCCAATGGTATCAAATACGCCATTATCCTGACTTGAAAACTTGCGTGGTTGTTCAATTTCTCCATCCGAATTTTGGATCGCTTGAGCATGAGATGCCCTCTTTATCCTTCTCTACTTTGGTTTTGAATACCTAATTTTGCCTTTAAACGAGAAGTTAATCCATTGGGTAGCCGAAATTCGATGTCTATTGATTTCTTCATATTGTAGATGGTGGAGGGTAGCGAACAAATATTCACAACTTTGTGGAATATGCCTTAATTTCTTTTCATAAACTCCAGTTAGTTCCTCTGTGCATGGGATTACCTCTTCATAGATACCCCCAATGATTGGAAACCCTCCTAACTTGTACAAATTTCAATGTAAGAGAGACAATTTTTCGGCAGATGTATGCAAGGTATCAGAGTCCGGGCACCATGCCTCGTAGAATATCCTAAATACATGAAAATTCCTATTGTATGTGAAGAGCGAAGCATATAAGGCGTCAAACAAGTGATTTTCACGAAGCACTTCTTTGCTCCTTCCGATGATATCTTCCAACCACTTCCAGTAATTCTCGATATAACTAAATGTATCACTAAGTCTCAAGGAAGGACCCCAGTGTGCATCTCCGTTTATGATCCACCTACCAAGGGTTTAAAAGGGAATTGTCCTTGGCTCCTCAGTATGAATTAGAGATTTCAAGGAGTGAACTTTCGTGCCATCATCTTGAGAAAGTTCGAGTAACCAATCCTTCAATTCTGGGTACTGGTGAAAAGGCCACTTACCAGAGTAAATTTCTTGTATAGGAGGATGCACCAATAATTTCGTTCCTTTGTCACCAGGGTCGTCATGGCTGTCAACAATAAGGAGGTACTTTTCATTTGAAGATATGACTTCCTTGAAAATCACTATTATATCAAAACCAACCTGCCACAAAAGCAAGAAAAAGAAATTTTGGTTAAAATAGCATGATTGAATATGGTAAAAGGGCTTCTCGAGCTTTGGTGAGCTCTCATTGAAGTAGGTAATCGCGCCTCCTTCTTTGTACTCCTCAAGCCATAATAGGTTCCCGTGAAAGTTTACGATTGCACCTTCTTCGAATTTTGACTGCGCCACCTTCTTTGTACTCCTCAAGTCATAATAAGCTCTCGTGGGAGTTTGCGGTTGCACCTTCTTCAAATTTTGGTTGCGTCATCTCCTTTGTACTCCTCAAGCCATGATAGGCTCTCGTGGGAGTTTACGGTTGCACTTTCTTCAAATTTTAGTCGCACCATCTCCTTTGTACTCCACAAGCTATGATAGGCTCTCGTGGGAGTTTGTGGTTGCACCTTCTTCAAATTGAGTGTCCACCATACATATAATGTATCGAAGGATCTTCCTTTCATGTCACACAAAAAAATTTTTTTTTTTTTTTTGCAAGAAGTAAAAGCCATGAAATATGAAAGTTACCTTAGCCTTTTGAATTCCAAGAGCTATGGTCCTAAAATTGTGGACAAAATTGGAGCATCAATTTGCTTCAAATGGAAGGTATGATCACGAGATGCAACCTGAAAAAAAAAATCTCTTTGTGCCCATCGTTTGTAAAAGAAAAAAAAAAGGAGTAATATGTGGCATGCAATGGCGGGACAAGCTCTTATGGTGGGTCATGCTCGTCTTTAATATCAAGTACATTATTTAGTCACTGTGGTGGGTGACATTCACTTCTTATCACACAAAGTAAAAAAAAAAAAGAGAAAAAAATCATCAACGACAAATTTTGCCTTGCTTCGCAAGAAGGGACATTCAAGAGAAAGACGTGGCTCTAGAATCTGGTTTGATTTTGTAGTCCAAATAATACCGTACCATGACATATCTGGAATAGTAGTAATTAGTGAAATAAAAAGACCTGTACAAACCACTGAAGTAACTCCATCCCCAATAGTCCAAAGATGAAAATCTTTGTAATATTCTGAGCCATTCATGAACATCACAGCAAAAATGATTAAAACATTCATAGTTCCTACGTAAATAAGCAGCTGCGCAGCAGCTACAAAGTAGGAGTTCAATAGAACATAGAATAAAGATATACAAACAAGAACGAATCCCAACGAAAAGGCAGAATAAATTGGATTGAAGATTATTTTCTTTAACAAACATATACGGATCCAATCACGATCTTATAATAAGAACAAGAGATCTTTGCCCCTCATTCATCGAGAATCAGAAAGATTCTTTTCAAATTTGAATTTGTTTATTTGGAATCTAGGTTCTTCTACTTTATGTTTATTTAACATTTTTTTTTAAATTTAATATTTTTCCTCTCTTTTTTTTATATCATTCCTCAAGTCCCATAGGTTTGATCCTGTAGAATTTGACCCATTTCTCATTGAACAAGGGGTACAAAATAAATCAGAATGATTTTTTGCTCTAACCAATTAGCATCAGCATAAAATTGCATGCAAATAACTTCAATTGCAATTTAAATAAAGAAATAGTATGGACTTTGTGTGAATCGAGAGGGCCATGGTATGCAGCAATGGAAAGAAAACGCGTGCACTTTGCATGCAAAAGGGTAATCAGAACTTAAAGTGTCCGGGCCCCAAATTCAATTATTAATCTATGCCCATTAAATTTCAAAAGAGTATGCAGATGTCAACAATTTGGGGACACTAATAAAACTCGAGTTTGAAAATTTCAATCCTACAAGCATAATAATCACTGATTATCTCATGGAAGTTTGTCCGTTCAATTTGAGACAACAAATTGTCACCTAGTTTCACCGGGAAGGCAAATTTTCAGTTTGGTTCATGACTCAATTTGGTGAATTTTGATTCAGCAAAGTGAGTTATAAAGACTCAACATTTAAGCTAGAGTGAAGATGGGTGATACCTGAGTAATGCGAGGCCTGCTTGTGGTGAAGACTAATGTCTTGGTGCTTGCAATCCGAGTTATTTGGAGTTATGTGGAAGTCAAGAATATTTATAGCTTGGTGATTCAATCTTGAAGGCTTTTGTGTTTTGTGATCACCATAGGCTTGATTTAAGGTAAGTTGATGATTTCGGAAACCAAGGTTCGATGCAGATTTTTTGGCAAGTTCTAGTTATTTTAGAAATCACGCAACTTGGAAATATGGGTCCAATAGCTAATTTAGAAGTTACATATTGACTTCAAAGGATTCATATTGGAGTTGGAAGGTCGTTGGAATTTGCGAACCTACATTGTCTAATTGGTTTGGGCAATTCCCAGATTAATGAACACTGATTGTGTGGCAAAGGCAATTACCTAGGTATTGTTTTTAGCAATTACTTTTTCTTACCAACATTCGGTTTGGACGTCTAATGGTTTGCCGCATCATGGAATATGGAAATGATTGAAAGTGGTATATTTCTAATTCTCTGGGAATCAATTGCAAATAAAAGGGAAAGTGGGCTCGTGACTCTTTAAAGCATTGAAGCCATAGACATTATGATTCCATTCATGAATCAATTCGGTTCAGCAACATTATAAGCCTAGAATTCAAAGTTTGGGCTCTCTAATGGATTAAGTATTCTACAAATCTTGATTTTAATGAATTTCGTCGGTGGAAAAAGTCTTGCAAATCAAGTTAATACTTCAAGACTCGTCTCCAGCAGTTGTTGCACAATGCCTCACCAAATCTTGAAGTGGGGGCATTTGTAGACAAAGAAATTTTATTTAATTTATTTAGTCAAGATTTATTCAAATTAAATTGATCTTGATTAAATTAAATTAACTTATAGAAGTCCACCATGTTTTGGATTGACAAATTGGGCCAATATTATATGGGCTATTAAATCAAATTAAATTTGTAATGTCCATTTAAATTGGAGTGAATTAATTGATTTATTAATTCGCAATGGACTATTTGGGTTGGCCCGTTATTTAAGCCCAAGTTAAATGGATTTCTTGAGTGACAAGTTACCCAAAATGCAGGAAAATTTTGGAGGGTTTTCTTGAAGATTTAGCCTACATATTTTGGCTATAAATAAAGGTCTTCCCTCAAGGCAAAGAGATAGAAAAATCTCTAACTTTCGGAGAAACTCTGTCAAATTCTCTCAAGAGCTTTCTTCCTCAAATCCAAGTCCAAATCAAGTCAAATAAATTCTCCTGCCATTGGTGTTGAAGACTTAAGAGTTCCAAGTGTTCGACGTCATCATCAAATCAATCGTTTTCTACGCCGAAATTGTAGGAAACACTCTTTCGATCGGAGAATAAGTCTTTTGGACCCTTCGATTGAACTCATTCGAAGAAAAGAATCAGGGGATTAAATTCTTTGATTCAAGAATTTTCAGAGATTGTAACCCACTTATTATTTAATTCAATAAATTTGATATTTGTGCAAGTTTTCTTGTCTTTTATTTTAGGCAACGAAATTTATGCATACAGTCATCATTTCCATTGTTATCGTCCACAACATTTTTTGATGCACTGGACTGAAATAGGGGATAAAGTGAGAAGAATTAGAATTTAGGAAATAAACTACAACTTTAACTAAGCTTTAAGCGGAGTTAAAACTTTATTGGAGTTTGTAATTGGGTTTATGGGTGAAGCTTAAAAATGCATCAAAAGCCAATTTCAATCTTTTGTACAATGCTACGTGTCACACATTGCAATTAATTATCATTAATCACGTCACAAGTTCATCTTATGATTTTTTTTTTCTTTTGAGAATAAAATGAGAAATTGGGATGGGAAGGGGGAAAATAAAAAAATTGAAAAGTAAAAAAATGTTATTTTGGCAAGGATTTTGAATCTTTAATGACCATTTGAGTAGAAAATAGATCTTCATAATTCTTTTTTTTTAAGCTTCAGTGACTGAAATGAAGTTTCTTGTGGGAAAAAGGAAAAAGTAAAGAAAGAAGAAAGAGACAAAGAAAATAAAGGAGAGAAAAAAATAAAAATAAGAATTTGAAACAATAGAAAGGTAATTTTGTTCGATAAAAAATAAAGTGAGACAAGAAAAATGTTAAAAGATAAGGTGAAAAATAGTGTACCAATGAGCAGTATGCTAGGCAAATTGAAGCTTTAGGTCCGTTCGTTTTCTAACCCAAATGATGACCCATGGATTAGACTAATGTGGGTCACTTCCCTGGGCCTGTCCCAATTCGCTCCCTGTCTCTTACCTAATTTATCAAGACTATACTCATAAAAATCGCCAGCTCGTCTGTTACGTCTACCAGCTATTAGCATTAATGAGTGATATTGCAGCGGCATGGGAATCTGTCCACCAAACTTCCATTTTACCTACAAGCCAGCGGATGGAATTATTAGAAGTTGGGGCAGACAAGGGTCTCTTTTGTCCAAACGGAACAATTACAGGATTTGTTTGGTCTGAACGGATGCTTGACATGTAATACAGGAAGTCAACAGAAAGTTGACTCAGTTGATAAAAACAGATCATTTTTTTATAAAAAATTTCATTACGGATATAAGAACTGTATTGTTGAACGATCTATAATAACTCTCGTAAACAACTTATGGTTCCGAGAGCATGGTCTGACACGTGATAATAACCAGAATTAAATCCACTCTAACTTTTCTTTATTACCACAAAAAATTATTATACAGGACAAGCCCGGATGGGGATAGTTATAGTTATTTTCACTTTTTGAGTAGGTTTCGACGTCACACTTGTTTACCATTTTGCCTTGCAGCATCATATCAGCAAAAGCAAACAGAAGGGAACAAGCTTTTGAAAAGAAAAATATCCGCAATGTTGTCTAGTTCCATTTTCTTATATATGAAAATACTGTACCCAAAGGACCCAAAGGACCTATTTCCTATCATGTCTGCCCCTCCATTATCACCATCTTCCCCTGCATTGCTTTGTACGTCAGGACAAGAAGAAAGATAAATCTGGGACGAAAATATCGCAATAGCAGTAAATAAAACAAATCAAAAGGCAGGTTTGTTTCTTGTACCTATCTTCTAAAGGGATGGGAAAAGTTGCATGGTTATGTCATTTACTCTCTCTCTAACTTGGTATTTAATCTTTAGTTGGATCATTAAATTTGTCTTCATTTGTCTGCCATTAGCTCTATCCATTGAAATTTGTCATGAGCTAGTGGTATTACCCTTTTTCATGTCGTTTTTGCATGTGTAAGGGATGGCTAATTCACTGAGCCTCTAGCCCATGCGACACTAACAACCTCGAAGACTTAAGGTGAGAGTTGTTGCTAGTTGAGTCTTTTTCAGAGAGTACCAGAGACGTAGAAGCGAAAGATCGAATGTACCAAAAGAGTTGGAGGCTAAAGAATGAAAGTTTCAGAGAACTTGAAAGACTTCTATTGCTCAACAAGAATCCAATCTGTTATAAATGAAGGGGTTTAGCCTATTTATGGACAACAATCAAGCCCTAAAGATTTTTAGATCATTCTATACAATCCTTTACCTCTAGGTATTCTCTTGTTGAACCTCATAGGTTACCCAGCCTATGTTTTCTCAACAATCCCTGCCCCATTTGGCAAATGAGTTGTTTGTCAAATGAATTTCTTAAGTATTTGTCTAAAATTTTACTGTAATTTACTGTAGAAGTTGTAGAAAAATTTTTTTAAGTGTACAAAATTTTGGATATTTTAAAGTATATAGTTCAAAAATTTTGAGAAAATTTTTGAGATTATTGTAGTTAAAATTGTTAAAAAATTTATAACAAACAAACTTGACCAAAACTTGTTTGCCAAGCAGGCCACCCAAGAGGGTGTGCATGTCCAGTTACCTTATGGCTTTTAATGCATGCGAACCATGTTACGTGGAAGTGATATGTTTTTTTAGAAAAATAAAGGATATAACACTAGTGCATAAGTTAAATACCTATAAAATACAAGGATGGATGAATTTTCTCACAAGTACCATGCTAGCTGTTGTTGTAGCCTTGTACGTGGAGACTTGAAAGGCTGCCAAACACGACGATTGATGAAGCAAAGTTTTAACGTCGCTGTTAATGTCGTTTATACCTAACAATTCGACCATGTTTGTGGTAATTAATTTCCTTTGGTGTCCGTCCTTTTCGAAGATGGATATTATTGCTCCAGCCTCCATGCATTGAATTTGAATGCGAAGCCTCCTTGTTAGACCTTGGACAATGTTAAAACAAAAACATATGCGGCCCCGCCTAACTCTCTCTTCGATGGCCAATTTTGGTTTTGCAATGCAGCGAGATTAGAGATGTCAATCACAATCTAATTATATTGATTCATTTAAATCCGTCTACTAATAAGTGGATTTGAGTATGTAATAAATTTTGAATGCATCTAAATGAATATTTAATTAAATCTATTTAATTGGTGAATAGTAGTAGGTTGATTCGGTTCATCTATTTATATCTATTTAAAAATAATTATATGTTTAAATTCAATTTTACTCATTTAAAAACAATTATATATTTAAACTCAATTTTTAGTAGATATTAAGCAAATAAATTTGAATTTTCTACTAATCTAATAACAATAAAATATCATTATTTCTTATCAAATAACAGGCAAATAAAATAAAATTTCAAATGAATCATAAATAGGTAATTGAGTATATATCCATACCCATTTATTAAATCAATATAAATGGGTGACTCATTTTGACCCATTTATTAAAGGATTAATCTTATATACACTGTCAGTGTATGCACTATCACCATTAGATATATGACACATGCGCAAAATTTGATTTTAAAATTCAAAATTTGCTCATGTGTCATCCATCTAATCATAATAGTATATATACTGATAGTATATATAAAATTTACTCTTTATTAAATAGGTATAAATCAGTTAATCTAATTATAACAATTAGCCAATTATGACCTGTCCAAACCTAGTCAAATCACACAATTTGACACCTATCTTACTCTATATTGTCTGATCTTACTCTATCTTAGACATACGGCCTAAAATTCTAGCACCATTCACAGAACATGTGAATTGGGAAGGAAAAAAAATGGCTTGTTTGCCTTTCGTGTTAGCAAATATACAGAAATAATGTAATATCGAACGAGTGCTAACTAGTTTAATTTGTAGGACGTTGAAACGAAGTTCTTATTTTTTTTTATCAAAATAGCATATTGGTACGTGAAAGATTATACATAGATTTACCTTGTTAAATGTGTTAAGGAAATTAATGGAGTATTTAGGATCTCAAAAAAGGAATATAAGAAAATGTTAAAAGAAAAAGATGAAGAAGAATGCCCCGTCAAATTTTAAACATAATGAAAGGAGAAGAATTATGGGCTTTCCTCAACCGAATTGATTGTTTATAATTACTGAAGGCTCTCGGTGAGCCGAAACCCATAATTGAGAGTCACATGCCTTAATCATGACTTTTGGCTTGAGCCGGACCTTTTCTTCACATGACATCAGTCCTACAGCTGCTATTATTTGTGGTATTTAATATTTAAAAAAGGCAAGAGCATTACGCAGGACGTTCTATATCCGTCTAAACAGAGCAAAGTCTCGAGACATACAAAAAATAAAAGATGCAATAATACTATAAAATTATAATATTCATGCATACATATATATATGTATATTACTAATAAATATAAAAATTTGATAAAATTAAGAAAATTATAAAAAGTGTTATTATCAATTTACTCCCTTAACGTTTGGTACTACTATCAATTTCCTTCTTAACGTTATCTTTTAATCATTTTACCTCTAAGACTAATGGTCAAATTTAACGGAGTTTGTTAATTAAAGTGAAAAGACATGTTTAACTTTTAAAATTATTATCGCTTTACCCCCATAAAATATAGTCTCATTATCAATTTACCTCATAGAGATATTTTTTAGACAATTTATCATACCATTAAACCAACTTAGTAAGTTAAAAAACTTTAAAAGAAAATATCCTCCTAAAAAATTTAGAGTGACTCTTCTCCTTTTTAGTATCAAGAAAAAAAGTCAAAATATTAATCTTTTTCTTTTTGGCAATCTTATTAATATTGAAAAAAATAGAAAAATGGAGAGAGGGAGGAGGAGGGGGAGGGGGAGAGGGAGAAAGAGAGCTCAATTCTTTTTTAAAAATTACAAATAAGAAAGAATTAAATACTTTTATTATTTTAAAATTATTTCACTTTTTTATTTATCACCAATTTCCAATCTTAATCTCGATAACCTTAAAGTAATAGATAATGTTAGACTTTTCTTTATTTTCTTTTTTTGTAAAATCTAATTTTTTGTCTCCTTCTTTCCTATCTTTTTTTCTTTTCCTAGTATTAATAAGTGTGAAAAAAGAAATTTGAGAAAACCCTTTTATTTTTATGTTTTTCGATCTCTTAAAGTGAAAAAAAGGAAGAATAACCATTCCAACTTTTTTATTTTTAATTATATATAAAAAAGGTAAATATATTTAAAAATTTTTGACCATACTATTTAGATTAATGATGAGATAAAATGCCTACAAAATAATGTTAGGAACTAAAGTGATTGTATCACTATAATCTAAACGAATAAAGTGATAATAACAATGTAGTAATGCTATAAAATAAAAGGGTATTTTTATCCAAAATTTCTTAACATGTTGAGTTGAATTACTTATGGGGATAAAGTGACTAAAAGATAACGTTAGGGGATAAACTGATAGTAGTGATATAGTTTAATGGGGTAATGTAATAATAACCCTTATAAAAATACTATTGTTGTCTAACAAGTAAAATCATAACATAATTTTAACTCATGCATTAGCCATCTAAAATCATGTTAGCAAGAAATAATTATATTTTGGGATCAAAGAAAAAGGAAAAAATATAGAAAACAAAGTCATGGATGCTTTTATTTTGTATTTTTTTCTAACTATTTTCAAAAAAAAATAAATGGAATCATTCTTCAAAATTATTAAATAATTATTATTATAGGAAATAAAGATAAGAAAGATAAAATAGTAAAATCAAAATTTTAAAAAAAAAACATTGAATGCCTCAAATGTCTACACTCGCATTCCATTCAAAATCCGAGGTTAAAGTCCAACAACATTTACGCTCCATTCAAATGCCCTGAGCTATTCGGGACTCGCCTCATTTCGGGGCTTATCCAAAAATATGTGTTTTAATTGGGCCTGTTTGGCAAGCAAGTTTTTTTATCAAGTTTGTTTGTTGCAAGTTTTTTAACAACTTTAATTACAATAATCTTAAAATTTTTTAACTATACGCTTTAAAATATCCAAAAATTTATACACTTCCAAAATTTTTTCTAGAACTTCTACAGTAAGCTACGGTAAATTTTTAGACAAAAAACTTAGACCCTGTTTGCTAAATGAGTTTTTTAGGTGTTTGTCTAAAACTTTACCGTAAAAGTTTACTATAGAAACTGTAAAAAAAAATTTTGAAGTGTGTAAATTTTTGGATATTTTGAAATGTATAATTTAAAAATTTTGAAAATTTTTAAAAGATTATTATAGCTAAAATTGTTAAAAATATTTATAGCAGGCAAATTTGGCCTGCCAAACGGGTCAATGGTAGTAAGTGGGAATTGGACAACCCGGCCTCCTAGTCGTTTTCAATCTTTCAAACACATCCCCAATCTAAACCGATTGCCCCCAGAAAGAGACGTCTCACCAATTCCATATCATCAATTTTAGTGGGTAATCGTTTTCTGTGAAGTTCACCATTCGTAGGATGAACCAGAGTCACGTCCAGCTAGTTTTTGTTTTTGTTTCTTCTTCTATATATTTTGCTTCACGGGATTGGAGCAAGTAAGGGTCTTTTTTTTTTTTTTTGAAAAAGTAAAATTCTTTCGTCCCTTCCTACGTTTTTTCTATTCTGGCTGTCAAACACAAGATTTAAATTCTAAATCTAAAAGTAGAGAAGGTGTTTAAATATCTCTATCTAACTACTGAACCGAATCCAGTAGATACGAGTTTTAAAAGTAGATGATTGCAAATCTATAAATAATTTTAAATTAAAAATAGATAAAACATGATAAGTTTGTTTCTTTCCTTTGAGAGCTTCAGAGTCAGGACATGCATGAAATGAACTCTTTTTTTTTTAGCCTTTCTATTTATTTCCACCACTTAGAACTCAATGTCAACAAAGAACGCTTGCATTTCTTCTTCTTCTTCTTCTTCTTTTTCTTTTCAATTTCCATTCTCATTTCAAATATCCCTATCTATCTATATGTCCTAGTGGGATTTCTTAAACTTTTGTAGATAATATATTGTAACAATATAATGTATATAAGACAAAATATTGATTTAAAAATGTGTCAAAAAATAGTATAAATTTTTTTTCACTAAAAGTCGTCATCCAAACAAACTCTAATATGTTTGACAAAAAAAAAAACAAACTCTAATAAGTTTTAGTAACTATTACTAGCAAAATAAGTCAAGGTACATGATTGGAAAATTCTACTATACTGACCTATCAACACCAGCTCTTGGGCTGGTGGCCACCACCAAGCCCTTAAGGCTTTGGTGGGGTAGGAGGTAAGGTTTGAACCCTTGTCTCCCACCAAAATGCCACTCTTGTGGCTCTGCTTCAAATCCAAACGGGTGCGTAGTGCACCCGTCTGGTTCGGTGGTGGTTCTGTCCCTATCGGTCCCCATAGGCTCAGTTGAGTCTCCTCGTAGATAGAGTAGGAGTAGGGATGACAATTGACCAAAAAAAAAAAAAAAATCCGAACAGCATCTCATAACTGTACACTTTTGACTATTACTACCACAAATCTGTCTTCGTACCAGAGTTCATTTTAAGGAAATCCGTTTTGGCAATGCCATCATTGTATTAGGCCGTGGTCAGTTCTATACCAACCGTATAACAGGAAGATTATAGTTGAAATATTAAACTTGAACATTTTGGTAGTACTTATATTATACCCCCTAAATTTAACATTGTTCCGGACAAGATCCGAAAGTTTATGAAGTTGACCTTTTTTTTTGATATCCACACTTCTATACTATATATAATGGGAGTCTCCCTTTGGCATAAATAATTCGTGTTACTTAATATTATACAAAAAATGCCCTTTAAAGTTAGTTTTGAAATGACTTATCCATTTGAATTAGTTTTTTTGGGATTGTTTTTAAAATATTTTTACTGTAGCTATGTATATAAAACTTTTACGGTAAATGTTTTTTTGTGATATTTTTAAAATTTAAAATTTTTTAGTGTATTTTTTAAAAATTAACACTACTACTTACCATTGCCACCCACCACCATCACCACCCCTGTCTCCTCCTCCCCTCCTTCTCGTTCGTCCTCCCTCTTCTTCCTCCTCCTTTCCCCTTTCCCTCCCTTTTCCCGCCACAACCCCGCCCTTCCCCTCCTCTACTCTTCCCGATCTAATCATGGACAGCTCAGGAGGGAGGAGGAGGAGGCTGGAGGGGTGGGGGTTGTGGTTGGAAAGTGGAGGGGAAGGGGAAGGGGAAGGAGGGGAGGAGGAGAGGACGACAAAGAGGGTGGGAGAAGAGAGAGGAGGAGGGAGGGGGTGATAGATGGAAGAAGAAAATAATATACATTTAATTTTTAAGTTTTCTTTTTTCTCTGCTATCATCTTCATTTTCCAAAAAACAGTAGTATCTATAGATTTTTTTAGCAAAGTACATAAATACACAAACATAATTCTACATATAACAGTTGATTGTAAAAAAATAAATAATGATTTATTATATATTTTTAGAATAAGCACACACATTTGGTGTGCTAAATCACTCTCTTTTTTTTCGGCAACGATAACATTTTTATAATTTAATCTATCCTATTCTATAAGAAAGAAGAATTTAAAGAAGTTGTGTAGGGGGCTAGCAGGTATATTACTAGACCAAATGGGTGTTCTGGCACCTCCTTTGAAGTTTTTCATTGCAAGTGAAGTTCAAACTTTCGATTTACAACCCAAAGAGGGACTCTTTTTTGGTGGGCATTGAGCTTTGTGGTTGTGCTAAATCACTGGTTGGTAGAAGGTAAAGGCCTAAGCCTATCAACGGGGTCGGGTTCGGATCGAAAATTGAAAATTTTGAACCCAAAACCTTTTTAATATACTAGATCCGGATCTAAACCGTACACTCGATGGGTCTTGTGCTTAAGATTTCATAACAGAGTCCGATGGGTCCCGGATTGGATCTGGGTCTACTCGAAAAGAAAATGCCCAACATATGTCATTCATTTTCTTTTTATCCATGTTAACAAAAAGGCTCAACATAATCTCAGGATATTTAGCAAAAAGCACTTTATATGCAATTTGTGATGAATGCATTTTTGATCAAACAAGTTTGCCTCTTTCAAATCGTAATTTCTTAGATGCTTCATTTGGGATACGGATAAGTTGATTAATTTGGTAAAAGAATACTTTGCTAATTTAGTAAAAGAATGTAATTAGAAAATTTATATTTTATAATTAATAATGTATTGTTCGGATCTGAATCGAATATGGGTCAAAATCTTATATTACGTATCTGACTCACTTTTTTATTAGAGTAAATGGGTATAGATCCGGATTCGGGTACCAAAATTATTTTTCAACCTATATAGAGAAAAAATTACCGAATCTGGGTTGGGTCCGGTCCAAACCCGACCGGTTGACAGCTCTGCAAAGGCCCCAAGGACTGTCAAGTATTAACAAGACTAAAATGAATCGTGACAAACGTCGGCCACTGTGTGATAGCAAATTCACTTGTCGCGTAAGGCGTGACGCGACCGTTGCCACCGTCCAAGCCAACCAAACCGCCCCTGGCCAACCACCTTTTCTAAAGCATTTCATGCCCCTATCATGTACTCCATTATTCTATAAGCCCATGTGTGTCGTGTGTGGGCCCACTTACTCATCGTTATTTTACGTGTATGCCCTCTGAGAGTTGACATTTTGACCACCTCAATCCTTTCCTGGTTTTGCTTTGCGTCCATAGGTCTCGTGGAAATTTCACTCCCCCAGAATTATGAGTTCTCAACAGTTTTATTTTTGAATAAAATTTGAATTTGAATTTGAATGTGTCTACTTTACCAAATATTTTAGATGTAATCATCATTAAGAGCTAACAAGCTAATACACAACGTAAAAAAATGTATAAAATTGACTTTAAAAATCAAAATTATTATTGTTTTGGTATGATATTAATTCAATAGACTATTTGAGATTTTTGAGATTTCAAAAATTAGATATTTTGAATTCAAATTTCCTTACTCCTTTTATCCTTTTCAAATTTCACCACTTTTCTTTTAAAAAAATTAAAAAAAAACTATTCGGGATCCATATTTTGTTGACAAATCTAGCTGACAAGTAATTATGGTCAAAGATGAAAGCAGGGCAGTGAAGGAGAGATCTCAATAACCTCCCACCCTAAAAACAATTAAGTAGTAAAAAAAAATGAACCAAAGAATTTGTAATTACTTTAGAAAGTTATAAAAAGAATGCGTCGCCAATCCGGGGTATGGTCTGGGCGCTCGTGCACAGTCAGATTTCTAGAAAGCTCCAACAAGAAAAACATTCTCGAAAGTTTCGACCAGGGACAATATCGTCATTGAGTTCTGCTAACGTTAAATCAAGAGAATTTTGGGGGAACAAAATTGTTGTCCTTCGTTGATAAATATTGTCCGGTTCTGATTTCCCCTTCTTTAGTAACGTTTTATTTCGTCATTAATAGTTTGCTAAAAAAAGGCTGCCACTCACAACACTAGCATTATGCCAACAACAATAAGGAGTGCCAGCACAACTTGATTCAGTTATTGCTCATAAAAGATTGTGTGTTCAAATCTCCTACACATGTGAAGGCTATTTCTGTATTGGTGAATGATTTGTGTGAATTTTTACAAGTGATGTATGAATTTCGAGAGTATGAAATTATGTTGATTGACAGTTTGTAAGAGCCCTATAGATTTTGGGAGGTACGAAATGGGTGATTTGTGGGTCCTGGGATGTGGGCCTTTGTTGTGACCTATAGGACATGGGACTGTGTTTGTGCAGATATAGATGATCTGTATAAACTTAATCTCGAAGGCATGAGATTGTACTCGTGAATGATTTGTAAAAATTTCAGTTAGTTTCAAGGGCACGAAACTTAGTTAGTGAGCAACTTGTGAATCTAAAGGCGCTAGATTGTGTTACGATCTAAGTCTCGAAGGCAAACTCTATCCTGTTTTAATGATCTAAACTACTCAAACTTTACAAAAAAAAAAAAAAATCAAGAAAAGTACTAATGGCGACAAAGAGCCGGACCTACTTTAACTTTTTATTAGGAAAAAAAAAAAAAAACCTACTCAAACTTTTTATTGCAAAAAAAGAAAACCAAAAAGAAAAAAAATGCCAAACGGCAGCAGTAGCACAAAGGCTGCGTAAAAGCAAAAGACACTCTAAAGAGAAAAACAGAGATCTACCAGCGAAGCAAAGCCATGGGATGAGAGAGAGAGTGTGTGTGTGTGTGAGAAAACGAAAGCTATTGAGCCCTTTTTCTCACAGGAGCTACTTTTATTGATTTTCCATCTAATTTTCATTATCTGTTTTTCCTTTTCCGGTGAGTTTCTACTCTTCTTCCTCCAACTTCAGTTTTACGGGTTGATCATGTAGAATTCAGTTGTTATACGCGTATAAATGGTGTCGTCTACGTATGTTTAATCTACTGTATTGTAAGTGTAGCTTGCTGAAGAAACTGTTGTTTCTTTTACTTTTGATTTGTCAAGCTGATTCTGATACTTGTCCTGGAAGTTTTTTTTTTTTTTTTTTTTAAAATGTTTTTGATGATATCTAGTTGGGATTTCAGTTGTTTAATTAGTAGAACTTAACGGCGAAGTTTCGGATTTTGGAAGATCCTCCAGCTTCAAAGATCTTATTTTTCTGTATCTTTTGTGGATTTAACTGAAATTTTAATGATTTGGCTAATTACTTGCGACTTGATCAGGGTTTATACAATAGTTTACTGAAAGCCCAGACCGCAGTTTTTGGTACCTGTACAGTTTTGGGGAGTTGAGGTCTGTTAATCAGGTAGGCTGCTTGCCTTTCTTGATCTTCTTATCTTTTTCTTTTTTTTTTCTTTTTTTTTTTGGTGCTATGGGTTTTTTTTTAACCATGTATTAGGTGTTCAGGTTTAATCTAAGTGTATCCAAGGCAACAGAGAGCAATTTCTGCTACCTGCTTAGTTTTTGGGACTTGAATTTCATTCATCAGGTAGCTTGCTGGCCTTTTATGATCTTCATAATCATCATCTTCTTTTCTTGCAAGTGTAAGCTTTGAAATAGATTATCGATTTTCAGTGCAAGACTAGATAAAATAGACAAGGAGGGTCAGGTAGGAAAATCCAATTCTGAGCATCACTGCTGAATTGGCACGAACTCTCTGGTGGACAAACACTTTGGGTGGTTACAACAGAATTCTGTGGCATTAGTTGGAACCATGGCTACCATTTCGCACACGAATTCTAGACGGATGTACTCTTGGTGGTGGGACAGTCATATTAGCCCCAAAAATTCCAAATGGCTTCAGGAAAATCTTACTGGTATGTTACTTTGTACATTTCTGCAATTTTTTTTTTGGTGGCAAATGTAAATTTCTGCATGTATATACAACTTATCAGGTGAACTGAGATGCCGATTGACTTTATTTGCTCTTTTCCTTACTATATGTTGTGCTATCATTTTTGAAGCATGAGGCTTGAGTCCCATCGCTACCTGTTCTTTCATGCTTCAACCAACTTTCAGCACCTAGACTCCAGTAATAGCTTTTAAGAATTTGGGTAACCTGAATTTTTGTGCTTCACCATTTTTGCTAACTTTGAATACCTTTCATGCTTTAATGAACTCTCAGCATTATGGTATGGCATGATATGTAGAATGGTTGGCATCACCATTATGGTGCTTATAAATCAAAAGAAGTTGGAGATTGAAGTGTATGATCATGTAGTAGTTTCTTTGCCCCAAGTAGTTAAAATACTGTACATTCTCAATTTTGAGGTTTATTCTTGCAGTAAAACATAAATAGGTGATATTTAAGAACAGTTTGGCAGCAATATTTATGTGCCCTCCCTTTTATTTCCTTGTATATGTATGTGGCTGAAAAAACAATGAAAGATTTGTTTATTATTATGCTGTGGTCCTTGTGCTGCTTCCTGTTTAAGTGTTATCCAGTAATTTGTAAAATTGTCTGTTACTTTCCAGATATGGATGCCAAAGTCAAATCAATGATAAAGCTCATAGAAGAAGATGCTGATTCCTTTGCAAAGAGGGCAGAGATGTATTATAAGAAACGTCCAGAGCTCATGAAATTGGTAGAAGAGTTCTACCGTGCATATCGTGCACTGGCTGAAAGATATGATCACGCAACTGGAGTAATTCGTCATGCCCACCGGACTATGGCAGAAGCTTTTCCTAACCAAGTTTCCCTTATGCTTGATGATTCACCCGCAAATTCTGCTTCTGGGCCTGATCATCAAACACCTGAGATGTCCACCCCTGTACGGGCGTTCTTTGAGCCTGACGAATTGCAAAATGAGGCGCTTGGGCTGTCAGCTTTGCATTCCAATGGTGCTAAGAGGAATGGCACATTAACTGAGGATGGCAGGGTGAGAAAGAGCCTCCAGTTTCTTGAGGCAGAGGAGAAAGAAAAAAATGTACTAAGCAGTGACAACCAAAGTCACAAAAGCCAACTGCTGTCTGAGCAGAATCAAGTGCATGAATCTGAGGAGATTCTAAGCTTGAAGAAAGCTCTTGTCAAAGTAGAAGAAGAGAAGGAAGCTGGCCTTATGCAGTACCAACAGAGTTTGGAGAAATTGTCAATGCTGGAATCTGAAAGAGCATGTGCCCACGAAGATTCCAAGGGACTCAGTGAACAGGCAAGCCAAGCTCAAGCTCAAGCTGCAACATTGAAGGAAGCCCTCACTAAGTTAGAAACTGAAAAAGAGGCTAATCTTTTGCAGTACCGCCAGTGCTTAGACAGGATATCTGATCTGGAGAAAACCATCTCTCGTGCCCAAGAGGATGCTGAGGAACATAATCAGAGAGTTAATAAGGCTGAAATTGAAGCTCAATCACTTAAAGATGAACTCACCAAGGTGTCTGCTGAAAAAGATGCTGCACTTGACCAATACATGAGTTCTCTGGAGATGATATCGAACCTGGAGCACAAATTACAATGTACTGAAGAGGACATCAGAAAGTTGGAGCAGCGAGCTGAGAAGGCTGAAAATGAGGTCGAAACACTGAAGCGAGCTATTTCCAGCTTGACTCAGGAGAAGGAAGCTGCAGAGGTTCAGTATCACCAGTGCTTGGAAACTATTTCTAGTTTAGAGCGTAATCTCTCTTCTGCTCAGGAGGAGGCTAAACGTCTGAACGTTGAGATAGAGACTGGAATTGCCAACTTAAAGGGTGCTGAGGAGCAATGCCTCCTTTTAGAAAGATCAAATCACTCTCTGCAGTCTGAGGTGGAAGTCTTGATGCTCAAGATGGGTAATCAAAGTCAAGAACTTACAGAAAAGCAGAAGGAACTGGGAAGACTTTGGACTTGTATACAAGAAGAGCGCTTGCGTTTTGTGGAGGCTGAAACTGCTTTCCAGACACTGCAGCATTTGCATGCCCAAGCACAGGAAGAACTTCGATCTTTATCCT
This sequence comes from Coffea eugenioides, assembly GCF_003713205.1. Lineage (NCBI taxonomy): Eukaryota > Viridiplantae > Streptophyta > Magnoliopsida > Gentianales > Rubiaceae > Coffea > Coffea eugenioides. The sequence continues at coordinate 61,389,286 of NC_040036.1, forward strand.
CAGAGCTCCAGAATAAGGTTCAAAATCTGAGGGAAATGGAAACTCATAATGAGAGGTTGCATGAAGAAGTTCTGAAGGTGAAGGAGGAGAATAAAAGCCTCAATGAGCTGAGAGTTTCTTCAGCAATTACAATAAAAGATTTGCAGAATGAGATATCTAGCTTAACTGAAACTAAAGGGAAACTCGAGGAAGAGGTTGAGCTTCGACTGGACCAAAGAAATGCTCTTCAGCAAGAAATCTACTGTCTAAAAGAAGAACTAAATGACTTCAATAAAAAACACTCGTCCATCGTGGAGCAGGTACATGCAGTAGGACTGCATGCAGATTCATTTGGAACATCAGTGAAGGAATTGCAGGATGAGAACTCAAATCTGAAAGACTCCTGCCAGAGGGAAAGAAGTGAGAAGTTAGCTCTTTTGGAAGAACTGGAAATTCTGGAACAGCTTCTTGAGAAAAATTCCATTTTGGAGAATTCTCTAGCAGATTTAAATGCTGAACTGGAAGCTGTTAGGCACAAGATAACAGCTCTAGAAGAATCTTGCCAATCTCTTTTGGAGGAGAAATCAGCTCTTCTTGATGACAAGGCATCATTACAAGCTCAGCTGCAGGATGCAAATCAAAGTTTGGAAAATCTCTCAGAGAAGAACACTTTTCTAGAGAATTCCCTGTCTGATGCTCTTGATGAACTTCAAGGTTTGAAGACAAAATCAAGGAGCTTAGAAGAGTCCTGCCAGTTGCTAGTTGATGAGAAGGCTAGAGTTGTCGCTGAAAAGGATGTTTTGACTTCTCAACTTGAAAGCACCAATATGAGACTAGACAATCTAGAGAGAAGATATGTAGAACTGGGAGAACAGTACTCAGATCTGGAGAAGGAGAAAGAATCATCAGATTGTAAGTTACAAGAATTACAGATTTCTTTGGATGTACAAAAGCAAGAACATGCTAGTTTCACCCATACAAGGGAGATGCAGTTGGCTTGTTTGGAAAGTGACAGGAGTCTCTTGCAAGAGGAGATACATTCCAGTAAGAGAGAATTCAACAAGGAGCTGGATAACTCCTTTCATTCCCACATTGAAGTCTTTATCTTAAGAAAATGTGCTAGGGACCTAGAAGAAAAAAATTTCTGCCTGTCAGCCAAGAATCAGAAACTCTTTGAGACGTCTATATCATTGGAGAAGATGCTTTATGAGTTAAAGAAAGATAATCTTAGCCAAAAAGCTAAGATTATCTCCTTGTCTGATGAAGGCTGCACTCTGAGGAAGGGGATATTCCAGTTGCTCAAGGCTCTTGACATTGTTCCAATCCATGATAGTAGCAATAGGAGTGGGCAAGACCAAACTTTTCTGAATCACATTCTAAGCAAGCTTGAAGGTGCCAAAAAATCTATGTATGAAACTGAAGAAGAAAATCTGCGACGGTCTGTAGAGTTGTCAGTTCTTGTTGCAATGATTGGACAACTAAGGATTGATGCACAAAATCTTGAGTTGGAGAAATGCATCAATGCCCAGGAGTCAAGGATCAGACATGAGCAGCTGTTTTCTTTGCAGAATGAGGCCCTCAAGCTGCATGAGATGAATGAAGAACTAAGAACACAACTAATAGAGGGAGATCACAAACAGGAATCCTTACTAACTAACGTTTCAGATTTACAGAAGAAGTTGCAGGATTTACGAGGGTCTTACCTTGATTTGCAGAGTGAAAATTCAAAAACTCGTGAGGAGAAAGGATCCTTAACAAAGGAGTTCTTATTGCTGGGGGAAAAAAACGGTACACTGGAAGAGGAAAACTCTGTTGTCTGCAGGGAAATGCTATATCTGGGTCACCTTTCTTCCTTCTTCAGGAGCTGTGTGGATGAAAAGTCTTTGGAAATAAGAGCACTGGCTGAAGAACTAGATGAAGTAAATAATGATAATGATGATCTTAGGAAAAGATTGAACTTAATGGAGAGGAAATTGGGTGAGATTTTAATTCAGAAGGAAATGGAACTACAGCAACTTCATGAAGATCATCAAAAGACAAAAGTTAGAGAGGAAAGTCTGCTCTCTGAGCTCGAAATGGCAAGGGATGATATTGAAATGTGGGAGGCACATGCTTCAGATTTGTTTGTTGAACTAGAGGTTTCCAAGCTCTACCAAATTCTCTATGAAGAGAAGCTTCATCAGCTCACTGAAGCATGTGAGACTTTTAAAAATGAAAGCACTACCAAAGATGCTGATATCAAGCTTCTGAGAGAGAGAGCAAATTTGTTGGCAAGTCAAAATGAAGGTCTACATGCTCAGCTGACTGCTTATGGCCCTGCTATTACTTCATTAAGTGAATGCATATCATCCCTACTCAAGCGCACCTGTTTGCATGGACAGCTTGAGATACCTGGATATGAAGAGCAAAAGGTATTGGTAAATTATTGGCATCTCTTGTACAGACTATTTTAACTTGATTTTTGTTCCACTGTGCTTAGTTTATCTTGACCATAGAACATGAAAACAATGATAGGACAATCAAATTGGTATAACTGCAGAAGTAATGAAATTCAACTTCATGATATTACAATTGTATGACTGTTTATATGTAAAGCTCTTTTTTTTTAACCTAATGTACCAACATATTTTAAATAAGCATGCGTACACATTATATGAACTCATCATGCATGTAAGGGCTTATTCTTAATTCTCCGTCCATCATCTGCATTGATACTCGATTATAGCTTCTCTCCTTGTGATGGATAATTGTACTGAACAAATTGTTCAGCTTGGTGTTTACCTTGTTTTTATTCCGTCTTTCGATGTGTGATCTCTCTTGATAAGTACTTTTTGCTGATTTTGAGTCTTACAGTTGGACAGTGCTAGCTCTCAAATATGATTGAGCAGTCATATGTGGATATGCTGATATAATCCAGGCTATCCAGCATATTCAAATCTTAGTGTGCTTAAGCATAACCAGGCTATCCGCCATATCCAAATCTCTAAGAATCTCAAATTTGATAATCTCCTTCTGAATATTAGTCTGCTTGTTAAGAGTAGCGAATGCTTCTGTAAAGGCAACCTTCCAATTTCAGTTCATGAATAATATTTATCTCTGATTGAAACACAGTATTTTTTCTGAGCTATTGGCTGCTAAAGTGGAAATTTTTGTGACTTGGAACACTTATATTTTTTTTTTTTTTTTTTTTTTCACAGGATGCTGAAGTGCTAGATCATGTATGTGAAAATGGAGGCAACGACATTGAGGAAGTAGTGGCTGATCCAATTTCAGCTTTACAGGATCTCCACTGGAGGATTCAATCTATTGAGAAGGCAGTTACTCAGAGAGAACATCTCCTGAAGCAGGAAAACCAAAGCGTGCATTCAGAGCTTGAGACTGATATGAGACAGATTGCAGAGTTAAAATCTGAGAGCAATCAGCGTAGGAGAAACTCTAAGCCAACCTCTGAATGGTCTGAGATGGACAATGGGCTTTTGACAAAAGATATTATGCTTGACCAGATATCTGAATTTTCACCTTATCGAATCAGCAGGAGAGAACAGGGTGATGCTGAGGTGCAGAACATCGAGTCATGGGAAACAGTTGATCATGATGGCAGTATTGATCTTACTGTAGGCAAGTCCAGTAAGATGGTGAACCCATCGACTGAGAAAATTACCAATCTCCATCGGGTTAAATCAGCAAAGAAACAGAAGAATGAACTACCTATTTCAGATATTCTTATTGAAAAGGAGCTTGGAGTGGACAAGTTGGAATTTTCAAAGAGATCTACAGAGCCTCTTCAGGAAGGGAACAGGAGGAAGGTATTGGAAAGGCTTAATTCTGATGTCCAGAAATTGACAAATCTTCAAATTACAGTGCAAGACTTGAAGAGGAAGCTTCAGATCATTGAGAAGAGCAGAAAGGGAAAAGCTATAGATGAATGTGATATTTTAAAGGAGCAGCTGGAAGAAGCAGAGACAGCGATCTTGAAGTTATTCGATCTTAATGGCAAACTGATGAAAAATATGGAAGGTACGCCCTTATCTTCTCATGCAAAGTCTTCTTCAATGGAGTCGGAAGAAAGTGGAAGTGGAAGGAAGAGGAAAACTTCAGAACAGGCACGAAGAATATCGGAGAGAATTGGGCGATTGCAGTTGGAGGTGCAGAAGATACAGTTTGTTTTACTAAAGCTGGATGATGAAAAAGATAGCAGCAAAGGCAAAAGTAAAATTTCCGAGATGAAAAGAAGAGTTCTGCTCAGAGACTATCTGTATGGTTATGGAGTGGTAAGATCGAACCACAGGCGAAAGAAAGCACCCTTTTGTGCATGCGTCCAGCCACGGACGGAAGGGGACTGAAGCATTTCCCTCATTGTATCATCACGTTGGTTAATGATCCTGGATACTTTCTGTTCACTCAGTTAACCACCAGTCAAATTTTAAACCTACATGTTTTCTGGTGGTTAAAGAAACATATTATCCTTTATCTAGATAAACTTCTGTAAATCTTTGGTCCATCTCAGAAAATAAGCTGCAACCTTCTTGTAGTTAAAATTGTTTCTTCCTTAAGGTGACCTATCGTGCCATTTCTTTTTGGTGCCATCTTCTCTGCTACAGCTTATCGTTTCTGGTGGATAAAGAAGAAGCTGTTACCTACCCATACTCGCGCTGATGGCAGGCTACAAAACTGACTGTTACCATATCCCTTTTGTCAACTAAACGGTGATATGTTTCTACTTCACTCGTTTACATTTTCCTCAATTTCAAGTTCCAACCTGGAATTGAAAGAGAATATCTTGATGCCAATGTGTCAAATTTTATCATCCTTGTCAAGAGATTGATCCTACTACGGGACCATGGACTTCCTATACGAAGTTTTGGCTGAAATACAATACTTCTGGGGGACGTAAATAGTGTCCATTACTGATTGGCTCTGTTACACCGACCATTTATTAAGGTCCGGAGTGCTGAACTACAGGTCACTAGTTTCTTTGCACTTAGGTGAGGATGTTAAGTTGAATTTACCCCAGAATTCAGCAAGTCTTATTGCCCAAACTTAAGCTAATGCAATATGAAGGATTGGCATCCGTGGTGGACCATTTGTTGGGCAGTTTATCAAGGGCTGTCCTTCACTAGAAGAAGCCAAATTAATAGTGGGATGTGGTGTCACGCCCCAAATTCGCCACATTGGATGCGTAGCACGCCGCAAAAATTCAAGTAAACTTCCTAAATCCCGCAAGGTATCTTGCTTTTTCTGCATGCAACATATAACAAGTTGCATAAAATTTAAACTTCTCAAAATCGCATTATGACTTCACAAATCAAAAACCTAAGAGGAAGCCCAACAATAAAATTATTGTATCTCCAAACCCTAGTAATACAATCTATTTTGTGGTCTTAAACCACTTATTACAAGGACTACTAACTACACTGATTTTTTCCGGCTAAAGCTCTTCATTTTTATCTCTTGATCACTCGTTTCCAACTCCATCACCTTCAACATATGCTAGCTCATATTCATCAAGGTCATCTGCAAAAATGTTAGAAAAATGGGATTGAGCACAGAAATGCAAACAAGTAGCTCCGCCGCCTATTCTTGCCAGATCACGTATGTTACATATAAATAAAATTTCAAAAACATCTGCATAAGTTTCACCAAATACACTTCATGGGACATATCCAAACGATCATTTATAGTCATCAATCACTTGAACATACTTTCTTTCATTTGCTTATGGAGCACACATTAATAACATTTCATGTGTAAATTTAAATTACTTAAATAGAGGGTCACGCTTTCATTAGTCTCTACGTACATAGCCTAGTGTTTAACCCTTACTAGGGAAAGTTCTAACGAATATAGCCTACTGTTTAATCCCACCAGACAAGGATCTAACGGATATGGCTTAGTGATTAACCCCCACTAGACAAGAGTCTAACGGACATGTATGTTATCCTATCGAGTCTAGTCATGATTGTGACGCCCCTACTTCTCCCTAAGCCGAACCAAAGGGGAGAACCAAAGAGTATCCGTGGAACGCCTGCCCAACTCTCGCCAGGACTCACTACAATCCACAATTCAAAAGTTCAAAATACTTCAAAGTACTCCAAAGTATTGCATGCTTACAATTAGTGAGCTTTCAAGCTTGATACACTCCAAAAGAATATGTACTACAACCACCCGTTATAATACAACTTAAGGTCTTCAAAAGAAAATAATCTAGTACTATTCACGAGCACCCTTGGTCTCGAACCCTGTTAAGGAAAAACAAAAACGTAGAATGAGCTACACAGCCCAGTGAGGTTTCAAGACACTCTAGCAGTTCTAATAAATCAAGGAATTTGAGCATACCACATGTATGGTTCCAGGTTACATATTTGGCACATTAATATGAGATAGTTATCATTGTACGAGTAATTTGAGCATAACTCAAGTATGGTTCAAGGTTGCATCTTGGCACATTAGCATGATACAGTTATCAGTGTGCAAAAATAAACACAAATTGAAGGATACGGTGTTCCAGTGGAACCATTTCGATCAACTTCACCTTATAGCTCCAGTGATCCCCTCGGTTGTCTGGCCATCATCTTATCCCTCCAGTGGTAATACTCGAGTATACCGAAACGGTGTCTGTTGACTTTGGTCCCTAACTTTTAATGTTTATAAAACAATGGATAATACTAATATTTCTTCAAGATATACTTTCAGTTATGAAGTTATTTGATTCCATGAACAAGTGCAATTGAAAGAAGACAAAGGTTGCTGAAAGCTGTCGGACGCTTGTGATGATAGTACCGGACGTCCGATAATCATTGCACAACTTCGGACGCATGCTTCGGACGTCCAATAGGATCCTTCGAAGTCGACGAAACCATCGGACGCTGAATATGTCTCCACCGGACGTCCGATAGAAACAAGATGATTTCTCAAATCTCTTTGTTTGCTGTCGGACGCACAAAGAGCTTGCACCGGACGTCTGATAAAATTGAAGAAAATTTCTCAAACTCACTGCCTGCTGTCGGACGCAAAAAACAGGAGTACCGGACGTCCGATACTCCAACGGCTAGTTGACTTTTCAGCTTCTTTCTATCCGTTGGAAGCATTAATGAGGCACTTTCTTGGTCCTATATAAATAGTGATTGGTCAGATACATCAAATAACTTTTGCACACTGAAGATACAAAAGATCTAGAGTGATTTTAGTGAGAAAATACTCTTCAAAGAAGATTTGTAGTCTTAGTGGTGTGAGGTTCATTTTAAGCTTTTCATTTGTGAGTGAATACTTCATGAGTGTAACTCTGTGAGGGTTGTCCTGAGGGATAGTAAAACTTCCTGACTTGACCGAGTGGTGTTCGAGGCAAGGAGGAGGTGAACCTTCCTTTGTACGCAAGAGTGATTGTAATTCATCAATTTGAAGAAACTTATTTGAATTAATCTACAAGCTTAAGAGGAGTTGGGTAGTTAATTGATTTGCAATTCTTTCCTTTCTATTTACTTATTGTTACGTTTGTGATCTGTACATTGTTTATCTCTTCCTCTTGGTTGTCTTCGATCCTAACAATTGGTATCAGAGTTTGGTCTCCTAGAGATTAAGCTCAATCGGCTTGGGAGTAAAAATGACAACTAATAATGCCATGTTTTTTTAAGGACATTCTGTGATTAGACCACCTATATTTAATGGGTCGAATTATGTGAGTTGGAAAGAAAGAATGATTATCTTTTTACAATCAATTGATATTGAATTGTGGTTTATTATTAGTGAAGGTCCATATGATGCCTCTGTTATAGATGAAAATACTCATAGATCTAGACCAAAAATAAGAAGTGAACTGACTGCTGTGGATAGAGCTCATCTTACCTTAAATGCAAAAATTATGAATGTGTTATATTGTGCTTTAGACTCAAATGAATCTATTAGAGTCAAGGGATGTAAGTCAGCTAAAGAAATTTGGGACAAACTGCGAGAAATTCATGAAGGAAGTGAGAATGTTAGGGAACAAAAGAAATCTATTCTGGTTACCAAGTATGAATCGTTCAAGATGGAACCTCATGAAAATATTGATGAGATGTATTGTAGATTCAACGATCTTATTAAGGATTTAGAGGTACTGGAAAAGGAATACTCTCTAGATGAGAAAAATAAAAAAATTCTGAATGCTTTATCCAAGAATTGGGAGGGTAAAGTTACTGTCATTGAAGAAGCTAGAGATCTAAATTCCTTACTTATTGAATCTCTTATTAATTCTCTAACCTCTTATGAGCTGAAGCTTAAGTCCAAAATGCAAGAGGAAGAGGATGCGAAAGTAAGAAGGAACATTGCTATAAAGACATCTCATGATGAAGATGATTCTGCCTCTCTAGATGGAGAAGATGCGGAAGTTGATGATAGTGATCTAGCTCTCATCACAAGAAGTTTCAAGAGGATTCTCAACGAAAGGAGATTTAGAAAAGGAGGACCTAGCAATTCAGATTCCAATCAATTCAACAATGCAAGAAACAAAGGAAGATATGAGACCAACAAAAAGCAAAGTGACAAATGTTATGAATGTGGCCAACTTGGACACTACATGAGTGAGTGTCCAATGAAGAAGAAGAAAGGTGAAAGAAAACCCAGATTCAACATGTGACGCCCCGAAAGAATGAGTGTGAGAACTCGAAATTTTTTTAATTTTCTAGGGTTTATTTTATTTAATCGCCCGCCTTTTCTACATTTTCTTTATTAGAAAAATTCCCCAGATAAAGTTTATGAGCAAAGATAGTTTTAAAATGATTTTTCTAGTATCGGTTAGTTTTTGAAAAATTAAGAGCGTATTTTGAACGTGGGACCCGCTAGTGCGGTAAATGCATTATATTTTTGACAACTTGTTGGGATTTTGTATTAAGTGATATTATTTTACAAGTTGTTAAAATATTTGTATTGGAGAGACAAAAAGATAAGTTTTAAACCTAAAGGTGACAAGTGTCACCATCTAATTCACTCTTGACTTTGACCATTTAACTTTACCTTTACCTTTACCAAATAAATACCAAAAATTGGCCAAAACATCCTCTTATTTCTCCTCTCTTGGCCGAATTTATTGGAGAGCAAAAGAAAGAAAAGCTATCAATTTCTTCCTTCTATTTCTTGCTCAATCTTCAAATCCAACCAATAAAACTCCAAATCATTCCATAAAATCTCTTTGCTAAGTGGTCTTGAGGTGTTTTGTGGAGTTGTTTGGAAAGCTAAGGTGACTAGTTGCTCTATCTCTTGTATTGCTAAGGTGAGTTGTGAAGGACCCCTCTCCTTCCTCTAATGATGTTCAATTCATGATTAGTGGTAGTATGAGATGCAAGTTTATGGATTATTTCTTGATTTGTGGTTGAAGTGATGAAGTTTTATTATTTTTGGGGATTTTTCTGTTTTAATATGAGCATGATTGTGTGGCTATCTATGATGATTGAAAATGGTATATAATGACTCTAGGAGGTGGGAAAAGTGGTTAATTGCAACCAATTTCTGTTTTGGAAGAAATTTTGGAAAGTTAGGGTTATGATGAATACATTCTGCCCGAATTTATAGCTCCTAGTTATAGGCCGAATTGGCCTTGGTTTAAAACATGAAAGTTGTATGGAATGACATTTTAGAGGTGCCTACAAAATTTCAGGTTAATCGGAGTAGCGTAGAATGAGAAAAGTCAAAATTACCCTTGCTGTCCTGGTTTTACCCGAATGTAAGAATTGCGCCTGTAATTGGTTGTTTTGGCTGGAATTTCTTCCGAATTGGTTGTTGAGGTCTTCTGATGAAATTTATCCATGTTTCTTAGCTTTCAGCTGGTTTTGGAATTTCTGGATTTGGACTTAGGTAGCCTGATTTATGATGTTTCCGCTAGAATGCGTTCTGTGAATCTGTTTTTGCGGTTCTGGTGTAGTATCTTGCATTTTTTACCTGGTTACACTCGAAACTGGGTTGAGTGACCTTCTGCAATATTGTAGCCCTATCTCTTAGCTTCGAAACGGTGTATCTTACACCTTCATCCGATACTCTTTGTGCCTTTGGTGCCATTACCGTAAAATGACGTCAAAAACTATTTTTTTTCAGGGTTAAAGCTAAATCATTTCCGGATTTTTCCTGGTTTACTCTAGTGCTTATACATTCTTATGGAGCCCTATTTTGGTGGTATTTGGAATTGGTTTATGACTTGTAATCGAGTCTTATCATACTTATTGGAATATTTTAGAGCTTGAATTGTACTTGTACTATTGGGAGCCTATTGAACGGCCGTTGTGAAGAATTTATATTTCGTGTGACTTTGGGATTGGCTGAGGAAATAATGAAGCCATGATGGCTGGAGAAGTTAGCAAATTCAGGGGAAGTGCTGTCCGAACTTTGAAGGGATTTGTTTGCATTGAGTTTGTGATCTAAGACTTGGATTTGCGCAAGGCAATGTTATATGATGGATGATTTCTGAGCCATGGAGGTGAGTGACCTCAAACTATTTCTAAAGTTATTTATGAACCGTTTCCTGCATTATTTACTTTTGAACTGTTTCCAAAGTTACTTTTGAACTGTTTTCTTGCATATCATGCGTGCTTACATGTGAGTGTTCCTTGTTTGTTAAATGCTTCTTGACTTCATAACTTGTATTATTGATTGATAATGTGTTAAGTGCTTTCAATGATTGTTAAAACGAGTTTTCTAGGCGAGTGTGTACTTTATCGCACTCGACCTAAATAAATGTGAAATTTTCAATGATTAATGATTAAATGCTAGTTCCGCATGAATGTCAGCCTTTTGGCTGAACTGGCCACTGCCCCTTGTTACCGATCGACTCGAGCCAGAAGCGGACTCGGTCGGGCGATATGGTGACCTGGGTGAACATTTTGGTATACTCAAGTATTACCTTTGTAGGTTGGTGGAGGTTGGTGGAACCTGGATAATGTCCAGGAAAGGGTGAATGAAATGAACAAATGAACGAACAAACGAGGGTTTATTCACAAAATGAAATTTTCAAATAATTGGAGGAATAAGGGGAAATGGCAGGAGACCGAGCGAGCGCGCGAATATTTGGCTCCATGTGGGCCCGTATCCTTTTCATGAATGTTACTATCGCTTTCCATTGTAAATGTTTCTTGAATTATTGATATTCCATATTTAATGTTTTGTAAATGTTGTAATTGTTTCTGGACTTATCATTTGAATTATGACATCATTGATTTATGACATCATTGAAATGAACTATTGTTAAATCGATTTGATTACTGATTTTACTGGTTACTCGCTGAGCTTTTAGCTCACCCCAAAAATATTTTATTCCCCTCCACAGGGCTCGTGGCGAAGGAAGGCTTGTTGTGATTTTATTGTTGTGGAATTTCTCTTGTGTAATAATTGGGATCATGGATCAGAGTGGCGCAGCGGAAGCGTGGACGCTTCGCTTTTGGATATGTAATTAGTGGAGAATTTGATGTAATATTTGAGATTTATCTTGTAATTCATTTGAGTTATATTGAGATTTATCTTATATTTGTTTGAGGACTGTAGTGAGCGACTGAGTCCCGGCGAGAGTTGGGCAGGCGGCCCGCCGAACCCTCTGGTTCGCCTTAGGGGGAGGTGGGGCTGTCACACAACAACTTTCAGTTCACATGGAATGAATGCAACTCCGATGGTGAAATTGAAAAGGAAGAAGAATCTGCTCAATTGGCTTTCATGGCTATTGGAGATGATGAGGTAACAACTTGTAACTCTCAATTTGAAAGTGATGATGATCTTGAATCTTTCATTATAAAATTGCATGATAATTTGAAAAAAATCCTATGCTAGAAACAAGGAGTTAAAATAGAAAATTAATTTTTTGCTTCGAGATAATGCAAATTTTTTTCAACAAAATAAAAAGTTGAAAGCTGAAAATAATTACTTCAAAAAGAGTGAGACTGCTTTACACTTTGAGCTTGATAGAAAAACAAAACTTTGTGAATTGTTCAAAAAGGAACAAGGTGATTTGAAAAGAAGAATGGATGATCTAAATGAGTTGTTTAAACACAAGAAATAAGTCTGTTTTCAAAAGAATAGGTTAAATTCTAATTTAAACGAATTTACTGTTTATAAGAGAAAACAAATAAGATTTATTAAACCTGTTCATATAAATAACTCCTTGATTATGTGTAATTTCTGTTGTCAAAAAGATCACATGAAAAGTGATTGTTATGTGAGAAAGAATATGAAAAAAGGCATGAAATGTACGTGGATAGTTAGACATGATACTAACTCTAACAAGTAGGAGATATTGGTAAGATTGATGAGATTCTTGTTCATAATATTTTTTTTTTGTAATTCTCTATTGATATTTCTGATGCTTTGATCTGAGTTTTTCTTATTTTTTACTGAATTTATATGATGTCAAAAAGGGAGAAAAAAGAATAATGCTGATCTCATGATGATTTGCTGTGATATGTTGGTGATTGCTGTCATTTCTCTGTTTTTATTTGGAATATTGGATTCTCTGTTATTGTTGTTGGATTTTGGTAGCTGATTTTTACTCTCATCTTATGATGACAAAAAGGGGGAGAAATGGATGCTATGTGTTAGGGGGAGTTATTCTGAGATTATAAGTTTGGATGCAATGAGTGAGGGGGAGCTTATACTCATTTGTTCAATCTTTTTCCTTTTTCCATCCATTATTTTGTCATCATCAAAAAGGGAGAGAATGTTGACCTTGGTCCCTAACTTTTAATGTTTACAAAACAATGGATAATACTAATATTTCTTCAAGGTATACTTTCAGTTATGAAGTTATTTGATTCCACAAACAAGTGCAATTGAAAGAAGACAAAGGTTGCTGAAAGCTGTCGGACGCTTGTGATGACAGTACCGGACGTCCGATAATCATTGCACAACTTCGGACGCATGCTTCGGACGTCCGATAGGATCCTTCGAAGTCGACGAAACCATCAGACGCTGAATATGTCTCCACCGGACGTCCGATAGAAACAAGATGATTTCTCAAATCTCTTTGTTTGCTGTCAGACGCACAAAGAGCTTGCACCGGACGTCCGATAGAACTGAAGAAAATTTCTCAAACTCACTGCCTGCTGTCGGACGCAAAAAACAGGAGTACCGGACGTCCGATACTCCAACTGCTAGTTGACTCTTCAACTACTTTCTATCCGTTTGAAGCATTAATGAGGCACTTTCTTAGTCCTATATAAATAGTGGTTGGTCAGATACATCAAATAACTTTTGCACACTGAAGATACAAAAGATCTAGAGTGATTTTAGTGAGAAAATACTCTTCAAAGAAGATTTGTAGTCTTAGTGGTGTGAGGTTCATTTTAAGCTTTTCATTTGTGAGTGAATACTTCATGAGTGTAACTCTGTGAGGGTTGTCCTGAGGGATAGTAAAACTTCCTGACTTGACCGAATGGTGTTCGAGGCAAGGAGGAGGTGAACCTTCCTTTGTACGCAAGAGTGATTGTAATTCATCAATTTGAAGAAACTTATTTGAATTAATTTACAAGCTCAATAGGAGTTGGGTAGTTAATTGGTTTACAATTCTTTTCTTTCTATTTACTTATTGTTACGTTTGTGATCTGTACATTGTTTATCTCTTCCTCTTGGTTGTCTTCGATCCTAACAGTGTCCTAGGGTTCCAACCTACCCGACCGAGTTTAGTCCTGGCTCGAGTAAGTCAGTAACTAAGGACAGGGCCCAGTTCAGTTTAGAACTTACAACATGCACAAGTAATCAAGTAAATTGGTGAATGGTAAAAATTTATTCTTTTAGTAAGTCGAGTGAGATAAAGTACATACTCGCCTTAAAACGGTGGCCAATTTCATGTGAACATGTAATTTATGATAATCAAGTAATCAAGTAAGCAGATAATCAAGTAAATCGGTAAACAGTGAACGGTAAACGGTAAACGGTAAATAATCTCGGTTAACGGTAAGAATTCATCATTTTCGTAGGTCGCCCATTGGCCGTTCCCTACTTTTACCATTTAAGAATCGAGGAGATTCACTCTAATCGACTTATGCAGCCATAGCATAATCAATCATTGAAACGCTTCATGTAAATATGCATTTCAAGTATTTCATATCGAGTAATTCAAGTACATTTTACTTAAGTGAGAACGAGTGCGGTAATACACACACTCGACTCAAAATGATGGAAAAGTCCATAGGAGCAATTATCGATAGTACTTAACAAGTAAACACATAATGACCATGGAATAAACATGTCATAAAACTATTTAAATCACGTACTCCTATATGGAACACTCACCTATTCAAAACAAGTGAGTAAGTGTTCAAACAAGTGTTTAGGCGTCCGCTTCGAGTTCCTCTTGAAGGTCCCCTTGAGCGCTTGAGCAAGTAATAATTAATTTTACTTAAAATCATGCATTTACCAGGAAGTATGCACACTCAATTAGACTAAATCAAAGTCTTAAAAGAAATCTTCAATTCTCTCTACTCGAGATTCAAGAGTGGACTTTTAAAGTTCGAAGAGAGTCTAACATCATCCATGAAATCGAGTTCAAAATGTTCAATCTATATCGAGAAAAGAAGTCAAGGTTCCAAAATTGCATTTTCTAAAAAATTGGCAAAATTTAGCTTTGTGTGTCAAATTTAGAAAAATCATATCTTGCACTCAGTAGGTCCGAAAATGGAAAACTTGTACCGTTGGAAATTAGTTCCGAAGTACTAAAAGTTTCTAGAAGACACTTTTCTAAGATTCAAAATGGAAGACACTCAAATTTTGGCTTAAAGTGGCTGACTTGGACTCCCAAGACAGATTCGGGTTGGTTTTTTTGGCAAATTTTGAAAATTCAGCAAAATTCACACAATGCGAACTAACCTCCAAAATTTGGAATTCAATTAGAGTTGTAATCAAAGTTTAAAACAAAATAAACGGAACAAGAATCGAAGTTTTGAGCGCCAAGATATAGCAGCTCAAAGTTGACCAAAAATTCCTCATTGATCAAGAATTTCTAGATTTGAAACATGAACTTTGGGACTTCAGTTGGACATTGAAATAGACTCGGAATGGAAAAAAATTTGGTAGTATTACTCTACCTTATAAGGGCTATTCCTCTGTCAAATTTCATATAAAAATTTATTCAGGAAGTCAGTTGACAAAGCCACTAAAGTTCCAAGAATTTCCAAGACAATTCTGCCTTGTACCTCAATTTTCCTTTTTAAAAGCTTTGTTCCACACAATCAACTTCAATTAATTCAAATATTAAAACTAATGTTCCATAAACATCCAATAAGTAATTTAGAAGTAATTGGCATCAAGGTTTTCGAAATATAACTTCCCAAATCAGATTTGACCATTCGGCCAAGAGAAAAGGAAAATTTTCCAGATTCGAAGAGCAAGTTTGGGACATTATTTGTATATCGAAATGGTCTTAGATTGACACCAAAATTGGTACAATTCAACTTCCATATGAGTACTAATCCTCTACCAAATTTCATTTGAAAATTCACACGGGAAGGTAGTGAACTAAACTACCAAAGTTCAAGAAAATCCCAAGACCAATCTGTCTTTTGCTTTCTTCTTCCTTTTCAAACATTTTGCCCAATGAAAACGATTCAAATCTGGTCCATTTATGAAACAAAAGTCTGAGAAACATCTAATATACATTTGGTAAGTGATTGACACCAAAATTTTCAAAATAACAAGTCCCAAACAAGATAGACCATTGATCAGTCCAAAATGAGGGTTTTCAAGCAATGATGCAGGTCTGTAATTTGGCCATAATTCACTCAATTCAACTCAGAATTGAGCATGATTGGTGGCGTTGAAAACTACATTCATAAGGCTACAATTTCTTAGAAGGAATAATTTTAAAATTCTGTCCACAACTAGCTCATATTTGAGCATAAACTCGCTGCTTAAAACAGAGCTTCCAGTAAAATGAGAAACAGAATAGGCAAATTTACAAGGTTGGTACGGATCACTCAGGTGGAATCAGGACTTGCACTTCATACCGTTAGAAATCTGGGACTGTCTAGTTTCCAGTGCCACAAACGGTACTTGATTTTGATATCGGAACAAAAAGTTATGACCGAAACAAAAACACTGCCAGAGTACACTGGACACCCGTTTCCAGTTTTGATGAATTTTTGAAATCTCAACATTTAACCATCCAAATCACGTAAGTTTTTTATGAAACTTTCTACACAACCCATATTACACATTTAAAGCAAAATCCAATCAATTGAACCACAAAAAAATGCACTAATGTGCACGGAAATAGCAAGGGCAGAATTGTCCCTTTTTGCTCCTTTGAGTTTTCCTTCAACAACACAACTTATTTCCACTAGATTAAACACTAATCCAACATCAACAACATCAAATATCATCATATCAGTCCATATATCCAAGGTGCGATTTCATAGAGCCCACTCCAACATTTTTCATCCAAATAACAACACTCACATGAAGCTACAAGCTTCATATCAAAGATCCATCCACTAAAACCAAGACTAGAAGATTAGATGATTACCTCCTAGTTTTTGAGATGAAACCAGAAATTTTGCACCTCCAAGACCCAAGAAAAACCAGCAAGATGATGCCTTTCCCTCAGCTGAAGTTGCTCTCCAAGTGAAGTGGAAGTTGTGTGATGATTTGTGAGGGTTTTGGGAGTGAAATGGAAGCTAGAAAATGAAGTTTTTCCTTCCCTTTGTTCCTTCTTGGTGGCTGGACGAAAATGAGAGGTAAGAGATGAGAGAGATGAGGGTTTGCTGATGGTAAAGCTTCTTGGAGAAGCTTGGTAGTTGTGGCATTAATGTGGCACAAAAGTCAACTCTCAATAGTGCGCGTACGCGCGCGTTTCGTGCCCGTTTCCTCTCGGGTTTGTTTCACTTGTGCACTAAATATCTAATGCACTTTCTTAAATACTATTATTATTCACTCTTAATAGTCTAAAAAAAATAAATGTCTAAAGTCCCTCAATTAGTCACACACGCGAAAACGCGAACTTTCAACTTGTGCGCGATAAAGTGTAATTTATAAGAAATTCTTATAACGATAATGTAACTAACTAATACTAAGGTAATTAATTATGAAAATAACTATTTTAGAAATAAAAACATGAGTACTCACATGAGTCTAGTATTAATTCCTCAAATATCCAATTAATTTGTACCAGCGCGTCTTTCGGAAAACTTTTGACGCGCGCATGGTATACGCTTAATTTTAACTCACTCATATCTAATTTCTCAATTAACTTTTCTTAGTCTACTACTGGTCATTCTTGATTTTTCAAGACTAATGTACTCTCGGATCGAACATAGTTTCGAAAAACATGTACTCCTTATTTCTCGCTAAACGAGCTCTAGAAATTAATTTTACTAACGAGACGTTTTAAAAATATAATTGAGACATTATTCCATGTAAATAAGTTTAAAATGATTGAAATAAATTATTCAGAGAAAATGGGTGAGTAAATAATTAATTAAGCCAGTTAAATAAAATAAAATAGGAAAAATTGCGGGTCCTCACAATGATCATAATTGAGTGACTCAATTATATAACATAGCATAAAAATGTACTTTCAAAATATTTCAGCATATCACATGTAATCCAAATTTGCATATATATAACAAAACAATATTTAACGTCATTATAAAAAAAACTTTTAACATCATGTAAATTGCATTTTTCAAAACACAAGAATGGGGAGAATTACTCACCTCCACTTCTTAGTAAACCCTTTTTGAGTTGGTTAGCCCTTAACCTAAAAACCACACACATTAAACCCACTGACATCACTGCCCTTGTACACTAAGGACCATGTCCTTAACCTCCTATGACCATTCAAGACTCAAACGACAAATTTCTAGAACAATATTGTCTCAGAAAAGCACATTTATCTTATTGCAAAAAATTCTGATTAAAAAAAAAAAGATACCATTAGAAACTAGATTCAAATTCCAAAAACTTTCATGATGACCAAATTTCAAAAATCAGTAGGCTTCACTCTCAAATTTTGGCATGAATCACAGACAGCAAATCTGTCTCAGGCTGGTTTTCCAGCCAAATTTGAAAGCCAGTATTTACTCATACAAAACTCAAATGCTTTTAAAATTTTTATTACATAAATTAGTAGGTTTATTGTTTCAAAAAAAGCAAACTTCACACAAAACAAAGGTCTCTGTCAAGACTTATGATTTCTCAAACATCTGCACTTGACCAACCTGTAGTGACAATTTCCAGATTTGCCAGAATGTGTAAACCTAAAGAACAATTGCTAAACACACCAAAAGATCTTCTAAAACATCCACAACTACTCTACATTTATTGTACTTTGAAATCATGATTCTTTCTGAAATTCATAACTTGAGTTGCACAAAGAATTTCGCTCTGAAATTTGGTACTCATATTCACCACATATATAGCTACAATTCAACTAAATCTCAGGCAAAATGGATAAACACAGAACCAATTATGAATCCCAGAAGATGTTCAGTAACCAGTCCTATTTTCTGATTTCCCCATCTCCAGCAACAGACCAAACACACGCATATAATATCTTTCACCCCTTTTAAAACAAACTCGTTTAAGGACTGCATACATGGTCATCATACTAGGAGGTCAGAATTCATTATATAAAATCCTCTAAAAACTTTATAAAAAAGAATCAGAACCGTACATCTACTGGCAAAAATCTTCTCCTCTCTCTTCAGCACTCTTCTATTTCACCAAGTTACAGCCAGTTCATTGTGTATAAGCTCTGCACTTCCTCAAAAAAACATGTAGCTAACGTTCAAACCCAGGGATATTTATAAGCTTCATTCAACACCTAAACAAATCACACTTTAACTTGGATTCTTTACCCCTGTTATAAATCGATACTTCAAGCTATAAACCTCATAATCCTCTTGAACTAGGACTCCGTAGTCCTTTGTTCTACTCAACTTTGTTCTGTTGGACTAGTCGACACTAGGATGTCCAACTTTACTTCCAACACAACCCATAAACTTGTCCAAATTCTTTTTCTTAATTTCCAGCAAGTTCCTTTCTCCTTTTCCCTTTTTCCTTTTATATATATCGGCTGTCCAATATTTAAAGGGTGCGACAACCCTAACTCCCTCCTTTTTCTAAACACTTTTGGTCTATTCAATTCTTGCATTACTAACAATAATATTTCATATAAAATAATTTCTTCCTACTAGAAGAAAATCATTGCACATTACATAAAATTATTTTTGAATAAATACATAAATAATTTGACTAGTAACAATCAGGCTTTCACTAGCTTAAAATATAAGGATTATTTCTTTAAATAATTAGACTTTGAAACACATTTGTACTTTGAAAACATATTTTTACACATTGATTACATCGAAAAATATATTTCACAATCAAAACACATTTACCTTAAAAAAATAATTAAATCACAATCCTTTAAGAAATAACTATTGAAAGAATCATTTCAATTGGTCACCGAAAATACTTTCTTTATCTCTAGGAAAATCGTGTACACCATTTGTATCAAATAAAATCACACATGCCATTTTTTGAAACAATAGTCCATAGTTTTCTCTAACGAAAATCAACTACATTTTGTTTTTAAAGAAACTAATCAATTCCTTGTGTTAAATAAAACCATCTAACTAAAACATATTTAAGTAAAATAATCTTACTTATTTTACTCAGAGTTAACTTCTCTAAAAATCATTTTACTATTTAATAAAAAACACTTCTTTTATTTATTTTCTTTATGAATACCAGTAAAATCATAACTTACATTAATTATATTTATTTCAAATAAGAGATAGTGTTTCAATTATTACTATTCGAAGTCAATAATATCTAGTGAAGGTTTAGAAAAATGCGCGTTATTATATTCTACCCCTTATTGAAAGTTTCGTCCTCGAAACTGATGCAACTTTAACAAACGGGTGATCCTTTGTTATTTCACTTTCAAACTTTCAACTAACTTGTATTTTATTATGCTTTGATGTGCCCTTATATTTTCACAAAACAATAGTCTTGCTCCTTAAGACATCTTTCTTATAATCCATAATATTCCCCTAAAGCCAAAACATGACTTTTGCATGATACATATTTCCTCACTTAAAGAGACTTTAAACATACCAATTAAATTTTCTCACCAATTCGATCTCATTATGAAAAATAAACAAAGCAATAAGCTCATCATTTTTATCAATTCCAAGGCCAAAAATATTTGATCAAATTTGAGAAGCTCGAGGCCAAAAAATGGGTAAAGTTCACACAATCTCCATTTTTCATAATAAACCCACCATTTTAACACAAAGATAGCACAGTAACATGAAGATATAATTTTCTGTAAGTTGAAATAAAGAAGCAAATCATTGCTGTGAAGGAAACACTTGAAGACCGCACAAATCAAGAAGTTAAGAGGTACCGCAGAATAAAGATGTTCAACAGCTTTTCCTGAATTATTATATGCTGTACACAAAGCACGGATTATTGAATCTCCATCCCAACTCTTCTGAGTGGCACTGCAAACCCTTCTGATAAAAGGTGGCCTAGATTTTTGTTGTTCCTTCCAAGATCCTATTCTACGCAGCTTGAAGCGGGAGTTTTTGAGGAAAGCTGATAGGCATATGTACCAACACACCAGAATCGCAACTCCACTGTCGAAACCACGCCATTTTGACAAAGGAGAAGAAATTGCAGAGGCCCATGTCTCTAAAGAAAATGGGCAGTGAGGAACCGAAGGTTGTGAACATTGAAAACCTTTGCGTTTTTAGAATGTGTTTTTAGAAGTTAATCTAATTTGTGGTAATTCTAATTCTAATCTGTTAATTGAAGAAGTTTACCCTGTATGATCATTATGTCTCTCCTTGGAATGTGTAAAATATGGTGGCACTGCTGCACAAGTGCTACATTGAAACTAAAAAATTAGTCTAACGACTAAATTGGTTAAAATAAAGTGGCCGTAACCTTGAAGTATTTGTTTCTAAGAGGGTGAGCCATGGAGAATACTAAGGGGGTGCTTGTTTCATATATTGGAATCGGAAATGGAAATGGAATCATAAACTCTGGTTTTGGAATTAAACTTTTCATTTTAATAGCTAGTTTGGTTCACACATTGGAATTAGCATCATTCTAATTCCTGATGCTTGGTTTGATGAGTGTTTCAGAATTAAATGCAATTGAATTCCAAATTTACCCCTGATATAACAATTCTTATAAAACAAAAGAATTACACATACAAGAAATTAACATCTCCATAATTGTAACTACAATAGTTTTAACTTTTTGATAAAACATAAGAAAATCATAAACCATAAAAAAAATTAATACCAGAAAATAAATATAGTGGGTGCATTAACAAGGAGTAAATTCCCAAAAAGAGGGAGTTTTTAAACTAATTTCCCAAAGGGTGGCGATTTTTGAGTCTTTTCCCAAAGGGTGAAAAATGCATCCAAGGAATGCGTTCTTCCAAATAAAAATGCAACTTTCAAATACGTTATTTTAATTTTCATAAATTTGTTTAAATATGAAAAATTGGTTAAATAGCGCATAACATACCAGCTCTTTATGGAAAACTGGCTGGTTTTGTAGTATGTTTTGTACTAGTTTTTTATGGAAAACATACCAGCTCTTTATGGAAAAAATTGGTTAAATAGCGCCCAAAAGAAAACTAGTACGTTTTGTATTTAACATAAATTAAATATGTGAAAGTTAAAAAAAAAAAAGAAAATTGCCCATAACATACCAGCTCTTTATGGGAAACTGGCAGGTTTTGTATTTAATGCCCATAACTATGAAACTGAAAGGTATTCAGGCAAACAATTTTACAAATAGGTACAAGGCAACCAGAAGCCCATCTAAACTATACCAGTATTCACGGATCAAATAACCAAAATATCAAGAATCGATTGACCCTTTGTTTCTGAGCTTCCATTGAATGCGTAATTCAAGAAAACACAGTGAGTAGCGTGAGTGGAATAAAAGTGAGAAGGTGATGGGTCCAGAGCATAGCATTTTGGTCCAGTTAGTGTTATTGTGTCAGATTCCCTTCTTTTCTTTTTTATTTTTAGCTAGTCAGTGAGTAGTCTGAATAAACAAAGAAGAAGGAAGAGAAAAATTGCATACGGAGAAGAAAATTGCAGAGGCAACGGAGAAGAAATTTTGGATAAGAGATGAAGAAGAAGAGATAGGAAATCTGATGAAGAAGAAGAATAGAAGGTGCTGCATGTGATGGAGAGAAAGAGAGGGTAGGCACGTTATAAATATTGTCTGAGGGAATCAGTTGAGCGTTTTGTCCAAAACCTCCCAATTTGCTCGGGAATGGGATAAGTCCGATTTTTTAGAAATGATTCCAAAGATTGCATTCCAATAGGCTTAACCCAAGCAACAAATAAGGGGTTTATTCCATTCTATGATTCCCAAACCCTTTAACCAAGCAGCCTCTAATTGTTCAAATCATTATATTATTGGATACTCCGGTTCCTAATTTTCTTCCAATGGACAGGCTTTCTGCAACCACTTTGCACAAGACAAAGACTTTTGAGTGTCTTCTGATAGTTTCTTTGCCATTGTACTCAATTGAACATCTTATGGAAGTAGAAATTGAATTATTCTACAAGCCTGAAAATGAATTCATGTTAGGGTCCGTTTGGTTGGACTGTTAGGAAAATATTTTCCATCGAAGTCATTTTCCTGGAAAATCACTTCATTCCCCACAATTTTCCAGTGTTTGGTTATTATGTGAAAATATTTTCCAAATTCCTTTTTTCATAAGTTTCCGGTGTTTGGTTTGTCAATGAAAATATTTTCTGATATGTTTGTTGATATGTTGCAAAACAAGCTCCACCGATTGCATGCGCTTAAATTGAACACCTTTTTTTTTTCAAGTAAAAACAATCTCATTATTATTTTTATTATATAGTTATCATTTGTTAGACTTTACATTAAAAATGATAGTAAGAATGTCGTTATAAAAAAGTGAAATGCGATTAACATTTCATTTTTGCTTATCAAGACACAAATGTTTCAAGTATAATTCTTTGCATTGAAGCAAAAAACATCTTGCTTTAGTTGGACAAATGGCAACTTCTGGTGACAAAATGGGAATGAACAACAAAACAAGAATTCGAGTTCCCTCATCCCAAATTTATTTATATACTACGAGTATATATATACATACATATATATATTTTGGTGTAGTTGGTGGTAATTACTGCAAATAGAACGCAATGAATTGGACGGCAATGAATCATCAAGTGTAGTAGCAACTGCTGCTGCTACTCAGCATTACAGAAATGGATCTCAACTTGTACAGAGTCTTATAGGGACATGCAAGGCAGAACAGCAAATAAGATGAGTCTGAATTGAATGCACCACTGGTTCATGTTCTTGGAATCTAATTAAAAGTATATGAAAGTGCCTAACTCCAACTTATGTTCTAAACACTAAATATTGAAGCTCAAATTAGAGGAGCAACGTAACTCATTCAAGAAAAAGGCACTTACTAATTCAGACCCTGGAAAAGGAACAGAAATATATGCAGCACATAGGGAATGACAATTGTAACTCCCCTTATGTTCAGTTGTAAAGAAAGCATTCTTGTTTTCTAGATGTATGTAACAATCAAATTCAAATACTTCTATATGGCAATTCCTGCATGTGAAGGCTGCTAAATGCACGTCTTTAACCACAAATCTAAAATCCTAGTAAATGTAGACAGAGTTCCTCCATAAAAGCCTGAAGGGCAAGAATTCATATGCCAATACTTAAAACTTGCGCTGACAACATCAAAAGCACGTATTGGAACACATTGAGAAGACCAACTCAAGCACTGATCAGCTAGAATATCAGCACCAATAAACTCGGATGTCTAGACACATACATTGCTGAGTTAACTGCAGCCTGCAGGGCTGTGTCTCTCAAATCGTCTTTAGGACCTCAAGATATCAAATGAAGTCCTCAACTCATCTAAACTAAGAATCCACAAGCCATACAAATTCGGTGAGAAAAGCATACTATAATAAAAAACCAAGATTTGGAGTCTAGATCACCTCCAGTCAGCCCTCCTTTTTTCCACTTCTAGATCACCTCCAAGGTTCAATGGTGCTGAAACACAACAGGAAAAATAAATATCTTAATACGTGAGAGAAGCATCAAGTCCACTCGCGAAGTACAACCTATTATAACTCATAGGCCATACAAGAAACAATTATTCTGACAAGGCAATTGCATAATTCAGTTCACGTACTTGATTCGACGCCCCAATCTTTCTTGAACCTCTCGAGAGAAATCAAATGAAGTCTTTGACTCTTTGCAACATGGAAACACGAGAATTAATGAGGAGACAAACTTCTTCTCTACCAAGCATTAATCATTCATTGAATTATATCAATTGAATGCTGTTGGCCCGGCTTACAGTAACTGACATTGCCAAAGAAGGGCCATAAATATAGCCTTCATCATCCCAACTCATTTGCAGAAAAGGCAATATCTAGTGGACAACTCTATGATGGCAGAAAAGGATAACTATAATCTTGCAATCATGAGATGATGTTCGATTAGTTCAGAAAATAGTGATTCGTCAGCCAGAATATCATGGAAAACTAAGACTCCTAGAACATATTGATTGCAGTGCTCATCTATGAAATTTTAACATCAATGTATCTAAAACATTTTGAAACACATTATTAAACTGTTGAGGGGAAACATATCCTAAAACACTAAGTCATATCCTTATTGGGTAAAAAGATACAAAATCTGATATTGGGCTCCTGGTTTTTTGATGAATGACCACAGGTTTGTCAAGATTTGTGAAGGGCAAAAAGGTAGTTCCAGACAAATGTTACTGTAGTTTCCTATCACTCAAAGCTCGGATTCTGAATTCATTGGAGGAATGGGGTCTTCTATCTCTCTGATCACATGAATAAAAAGAAAAGCAAAGGACATGAAGAGGATAGAAATCAATGGACACACAAGGACAAACACAACCGACCAAATAAGACTAGATCTTTTTCAGATCCTTTGTTCCTGTCTAATTTGACTCCCAACTGTCAGAAGCACAAATTCCTATCTAGAGACTTGGCTTTACATATGTACTTAATATGAGGTAAATCCAAGAAAATATAATGCAAACAGTTGTAAAAAAATCTGTTAAGGTATCATAATATTGCCTACTCTTGCTAAAAACAAGAAACACTACCCTACCCTACCCGGATTCTGATTCCAAGAATCATAAAACCCCCAAAACTCAGCAGCCAAATTAATTCATTAGCATCAATCAAATCAGATTTAACCCTAATCAGGTAAGAACAAACTAAAACAAAAACAACTCACAAAAATTCATTCAAATCCAACTTCAAGAATCTATGCCAGTAATTCTAGACAATTTTTCAAAGGAAAAGGGAGGAAAAAAAACTAATAAGAGACCACCATACCTCTGGAAATACTTAAGGAATCTTCACCCTTGTTGGAAATGCTATTGTAGGAACGGGAATGAGATGTCGCTGCTAGAGTGGGAATGAGCCGTTGATAAGAGATGTCGCTGTCACGGCCGCTTTTAAAGGAAAAGAGAGAGAGAGAGAGAGAGAGAGAGGTGCTGGAGTAGCTTACCTCTGAAAGTGGGTCTTCGTCGGAGTTGGAGATGCCTCCGGTGAAGAAGAGTGGGTCTTTCCCTTGGATTTGTTTGCTGGATGAAAAGTCACTACCGAAGAAGGAAAATAACTTCACAATGATAGATAAGAAAGTTATTTTTCTCCCGTGGGTGTAACTTATTTTCTGAATGAGTGTATCTGGATTCTAAGAAATCCTCTTATGCGTAGAGGCTTTTTCTCTCTCTTGGGAAGAGAGCTTCTTCCCCCTTGGTGGGAACTCCAAACTTTTGAAAAAATTCAAGCAACCAATGAACATAGCTCAAAAGTTTGAAACTGAACTAAAAGCCAGATTCTAATATTGCGTGCAAGACTGATTCTCAAAGCCAAGATTTCAACACATATTTGGATAAAGCCACCATTAAGAAGCAGCATTTAAGGAAGTAATGAAGATGGACCTGGTTGATGGGTAAGAGGAAAGAGGAAAAAAAGACAAAAGTACTTCTGTGGGTGCATTTCCTAAGCAGCTGGTCGGAAACTCCATCAACTTTATTAAAGGAAAGAAGTCTCGTCCAGGTAGTATAACTGTCCTTGCTCTTGTTTATTTGTTTTTGTCTTTTTGCGTTTGAAGCTTCAGTTCGGTGTGTTCACCTGGTTTTGGCTACCTGTTTCTTTACCTCTAAAGAGCTAGGGGATTAGTGTGGTTCTAGTGGTAAGTGTTTAGGTACCTTCTGTCTTTCTCTAGTGGTGTCATAGAGGAGGAGTTGGTTGAGGTGCTGCAGAAATTTGCCCTCTCAGAGAAGGAAGTGGGAAGTACTCTCTTAGATATGGGGGACCTAGATGAGGGAATTACAGAATGCCAGGGTAGTGTCATAGGAAAAATAAGAGGGGAGAAAATAGTTAATTTTGCAGGTGTTAAAAATTTTGTCACCGTGGCTTGGAGCTACCCTAAAGGTCTTAAAGTGGCAGAATTAGGACCCAATGTTTTCCAGTTTACTATTCTAGATTCTAAGGATAAGGAAAGGATTTTAGAGGGGGGTCCGTGAATTATAGACAATCAGATATTAGTGCTTAGGAAATGGAAGATTGGGATTGAGGAGGATGAAGATGCTTTTAGTTTAGCTCCAGTTTGGGTGCAAGTGTGGAATCTCCCCATCCACTGCCTATCTAAGGCAGTTGGGAAGAATGTGGGAACCATATTTAATGAGGTCAAGGATGTGTTAATTCCTCAGACTGGAGGTACGGAAGGGAAACATATGAAACTTTTAGTTCTGGTAGATATAAAGCAACCTTTATTGAGAGGAACCATGGTGTAGATCAATGGAATGAACAAATGGTTGTCCTATAAATATGAGAAGTGTCCTGACTTCTACTATAGCTATGGTGTTATTGGACATAGTGAAAAGAATTGCAAGTTTCCTGTGCTGGTGAAAAAGGGTCAATATCAGAATCAATATGGTCCGTGGATGGGGTGTTTGGGGGAAGAAGCTCTCCTAAAAAAGAGGGGAGTTTAAAGATTTGGACACCACATAAACAGGTCTGGAAGGTGAGAAATAGGGAAATGATCAGGATAGAGGAGTTAGAGAGACAGGACAAAGGAGCTGACTTACATCAGGTTAGGGATGTCAGTAGGTCAGATAATGCTATGGTGAAAGAGCTACAGGAACAAATAGTAGAGAAGGGTGGATTAACTGATGTTGAAAGGGGGAGTATAGGTAGGATAATACCAAATTGGAGTGCTGAGAAGGAGGTAGAGAAGGAGAAAGGGATGCAGGAAGGTAGGAACATTAGTACAGAAATGAAAGAGGTAAGATCTGAGGAGGCTAGATATACTGAATTAACTGATACAGTTGGTACTGAGGAGGAAATGGAGGACCAAGGTGCCCTAGGAAGGGAGATGTTACAAGAGATTGGGAGGTGCGAAGGAGGTGAAGAGGGAGTACAAGGCAGACTTAGGGGTGGAGGGGAGCTAGAGTGCATGGAAACTGATGAGAGCACCAGTAAAGAAAACTAAGGAGGTCTCAGGAAAGAAGGAAAGAGATTCAGGAGAGTTCATTCTGGTCCAAGAGAGTTAAGGACTCCTCTTAAGGAGATAAATGGGAGCAAAAGAAAGTTCCAACTGAGAGATGAAGATATGGAAGAGGCTGGGGATCAGGAACACATTGATAAAAGATATAGAGGAGATCAGAAGGAGGGGAAAGACTATGAAAGGATTGAAGGGGGAGGGATCAGCCCGCACTAGTCCCCAAAGGACCAATGAGAGCTATGGTGTGGAATTGTCAAGGTGCAGGGAGCCTCTTGACAATTCCCCACCTGAAGGAGGTTAACAACCTCCTCTCCCTTAACTTGATTTTTTTGAGTGAAACTAAGAACAAGGCTAAGTATATGGAGAAGGTGAAAAGGATTCTGAGCTTTGACAATTGTTTTGTGATAGAGGCTATGAATAAGTCTAGAGGGATGAGTGTGATGTGGAATGAGGAAACAAAGGTAAAAGATATTAAATATTCTGCCTTTACCATTGAAGTGCTGATAGAGGATGAGGAAGTGAAAAAGGATTGGTGGTTGATAGGAATTTATGCCAGTTGTGATAAACAGATGAGAAAAGGGCAATGGGATGTTATTAGCTGGAGGAAAGCTTTGTGGGGGGGGGAACTGGTTAAGAATGGGGGATTTTAATGATCTATATTCTAATGAGGAGAAGTGGAGGGGCAGGATTAGGGAGGAATGGAGCTTCTTTGACTTTAGGCAGTTCATTCAGGAGAATCAACTGATTGATATTGGGTTTGAAGGTAACCCCTGGACCTGGTGTAATCAGTGGCAAGATGGTGAAACAAGACAAAGGCTAGATAGGGGTTTAGCCTCTGACCACAGCATGTTGGTACTGGACACAAATCCAAGAGAAAGGAGAAGGAGAAAGAGAAAGAAGTTTTTCTTTGACAAAAGATGGATTCAGAGAGAAGGAGTGGGAGAAGTGATAAAAAAGGCTTGGGAGGAGGATGTCAGGGGATCTAGAATGTTTAAGGTAGTACATAAGATTAAGAGATGTATAGTTGCTTTGCTGAAGTGGAGGAATGGCTTTGTTGAAAATTCTAAGAAGAGGATCTCGACTTTGAAACAACAGTTATTGGAGGAGAAAGGTTCTGATAATGAAGGAAGGAAGGGAAGAGTTGCTGCTCTGAAGAACCAGTTGGTGAGAGCATACAGAGAGGAGGAACAATACTGGAGTCAGAAATCTAGGATAAACTGGTTACAAGAAGGAGATAAGAATACTAAATATTTCCATGCAGTGGTGAAGGGGAGAAGAAAAAGAAACAAGATAGGGAATTTGCAGAGAGAGGATGGTTCTTGGACTACTGATGACAAGGATATAGCTGAAGAGATAGCTAGATATTATAGGCAACTTTTTAGGTCTACTAGGACAGAGGGTCTAGAGGAGGTTCTGGATGGTATCCAAAGAACAATTACTGACCAGATCAATGTTAATCTAACTAGGCCTGTGGAGGAAAATGAGATAAAGGTAGCAGTTTTCTTCATGAATCCTAATAAGGCACCTGGGCCTGATGGGATGACACCTTTCTTCTTCCAAAAATTCTGGCCTACCATCAAGGAAGAGGTGGTGAAAGCAATCAAAGCTTTCTTTCAGTCTGGGCATATGCTCAAATCTCTGAACCATACCATTATCTCTCTCATTCCTAAGGTGGAACTGCCTACTGACTTGAAACAATATAGGCCAATCAGCCTCTGCAATGTTCTCTATAAAGTTATCTCCAAAATCTTAGCAAATAGATTGAAACCTGTCCTAGAACACTGCATTAGTAAAAACCAATCAGCCTTCGTTCCAAATAGACAGATTCTGGATTATATAATCATTTCCTATGAATGCCTTCATTTTCTTAAAAACAAGAGACAAGGTAAGGAAAGCTATACTGCAATCAAGTTGGACATGTCTAAAGTCTATGATAGAGTTGAATGGGCTTATCTGCAAGCTGTGATGGAAAAAATGGGTTTTAATCAGGTGTGGGTAGAATGGATAATGGAGTGCATTAGTTCTGTATCCTATTCCTTCAATATAAATGAAGAAACCAAGGAATATGTGATTCCATCTAGAGGCATCAGGCAAGGTGACCCTCTTTCACCATATCTGTTCTTATTGTGTTCTGAAGGGCTCTCTAATATGCTAAGGAATGCAGCTAGATAGGGTTTGCTAAGTGGACTAAGGATCAGTAAGCAAGGACCAGCAATAACTCATTTATATTTTGCTGATGACACACTAATTTTCTGTAAAGCTGTGGGGGCAGAAACAAGAAAATTAAAAGATATCCTGGATCAATATGAAAGAGGGTCTGGCCAGGTGATAAATTTGGACAAATCCTCTATCTGTTTTAGTAAGAATACAAAGGAAAGAGACAAGGAGGAAACTTGCGAGCCACTAGCAGGAGTAAGGACAGTGAATCAAGGTAAATATCTAGGCCTTCCAATGGTGATCACAAGGACAAAAAGACAAGTATTTGCCTACATAAAAGACATCAAAGCCAGACTCAACAGTTGGAAGAACAAGTTCCTAAGTGCAGCAGGGAAGGAGGTGATGTTAAAAGCTGTGACTACGGCCATGCCAAATTATACGATGGCCTATTTCAAGTTACTTGTTACACTTTGCAAGGAAATCTCAGGGATGATGACTAGTTACTGGTGGGGTGAGTCAGAAGGGAGGAGCAAAGTACACTGGTGCTCGTGGGACAAAATGATGAAGGCAAAATTGGAAGGAGGTATGGGATTCAGGAACTTATTGTGTTTTAACAAAGCAATGTTGGGGAACCAGATTTGGAGGATGATAAGATACCCAAACCTTTTGGTTAGCAGAATACTAAAGTCTAAGTACTATCCCAAGGACTCCATTCTGAATTGTCAGACCCCCAAGAATGCATCTTGGTTCTGGCAAAGTATTATATCAGCAAGAGAGGCAGTCAAGGGGGGCATTCTAAAAAAAGTGGGATTAGGGAAGAGTATAAGAATCTGGAAAGACCAATGGATTCCAAACAATCTAAATGGAAGGCCAACTACAAGGATGCCAGAAAGTGGGGAGGAGCAAAAGGTGGAAGAACTAATCTCAAACTTCAGATGGAATAGGAATGAGATATACAGGAGGTTCAATAGGGAGGATGCTAAGAACATTATGAAGATACCTATCAGTCTGTCAAGATCAGGGGACATGCACTTCTGGATACATAGCAAGAGTGGGGAGTACTCAGTTAAATCATGTTATCAGGTTCTGCTTAAGGAAGAGAGAAGTAAGGGAAGTGAAGCAAAAGGAGAAGCTGGATCGAGTTATGATGACTCCAACACACAAATCTGGAAAACTCTCTGGAGACTGAACATCAAGCATAAGATCAAGCTATTCATATGGAGGTGCATTACTAACACCTTAACAGCCAGGGAAACAATTTTCAGGAGAACAAAACAAGGATCACCTATCTGCTCAAGGTGTGGAGATAATATGGAAACGGTGGAACACATTCTATTCCATTGCCAGCAGGCTCAGAGGGTATGGAAGCTAGCACCAGTACAGTGGGATGGCATCCAGAACCAAACATGATGCTTCAAGAAGTGGTAGGCAGCATTAGTTCAAGCCACAAGTAGGAATAAAGGAAGACAACATATTGCTTTGACTGCTAACATACTTTGGCAGCTATGGAAAGACAGAAATGAGATGGAATTTGAAGGGAAAGAAAGAGATGGTCAGAAAATTGTACAAAAAGCCAGTACAGAATGGATGGAATATGAGGAAGCTTGGAAAGGCAAGGATGAGAAAAGTACATCAGAAACAGATGAAGCAAATGGAAGAGCAAGAGAGGGAGGAAGGGAGGAGGGAGAGCTGATGGAACTTCAGATTGCTACCAAGAAATCAGCAGTGGGACATAAATTGGGAATTGGCATCGTTGCTAAGCAGTTTGGAGGGAGGATCAGAGCTGAGTGGACCTTAGTAGATAGGAGCGCGCACAGGGATACTCAAGATGAAGCTGTAGCAGTAAGGTTGGCACTAATGAAAGCAAGACAACAAAGTTGGCAAAGAATCAAAGTCATTAGTGCTAACAAGCAACTTATTGCCTTGCTAAAAACTGGGAAAGGTGATAATCCAAACACTGCTACACTGATCGAAGACATACATGTGTTAGCTAATCTGTTTCAAATGTGCTCTTTTGAAGTTAGGAATATTAGTAATATGTCTCTATGTAATCAAATTAACCATTATGCTCTAAGCATACTTATGGATGAGGAGAGAACTTTTGGCTCTCCTTAAGTGTCATGGTACACTTTGTAAAGTTGCTTGAGCCGTTGCTCAAATATTGTACAGTTTCTTGATTTATAAAATATCTTCTATCGTTTCCGGAAAAAAAAAAGGGTGTAACTTATTTTTTGTCAGAAATTATTTTCTCAAATTAATTGACAACCAAACAACGGAAAATATGAAAGGAAAACCTTTTCTACCCAAACAAACAGACCCTTAGTCGAGTACATTTTTAAGGATGCGTTTAATATCTATTTCAAAAAAATAATAATATTTATGAGTGATACGATCTCATATAAAATAAAAAAATGCTAGTAGAGATGAAATAAGACATCAATCTAAAATCAATAGATTCGTGTTCTATTCATAAATGTAGTGAGTGCTTGATGTTCACCTGACATTTTGCATTACTTGTCCTTGAATTTCCATGAATTCTCCTAGTAGGCCATTTTTCTAAAAGTTTTCAAATTAAATTGGTTTGTCATTGAAGGAACCAAATTGGATAAGATCTCAAAGATAAAGTACCAAATAATAATTTGGGTAAAATCAAGCAAACTCCCTGTGATTTCCACGAAGTTCAGGTAACTCCCTTATCATTGAAAAATATCGATATAATCCCCCATGTTTTCGAATCTCAATTGAACTGGAAATGTTCAAAAACTAGCTAAATAATCAGCAATAACATACACATGTTTTGAAAACGCAATTGGCGATGGCAAAATGTTTATGTTGTCCTCAAACTCATATTTTTGTTCCAAAAATGCTCCTCCTATAGCCAAATAAAAGATAAAAGATATTTTTTCAACTTACCAGAAATTTGGTGGGGCAAATTAAATTTTTTTTAAAAGTTTCGTCTTGTAGTACTGTGAACTGTCTCAACTCCATGGCTGCAAGACTACAGTATGTACTGAAATACGAAGATTACAAAACCATCTTCGCATTTTTATTCACGCCGGGAGGGTTTCCAAGTTATGGTTAACACCACTAGGTCCACCACACTCAATTCAAACAAACCTGCAAGATGATAATGAGACCATGCTTCTCTTTCGTTGATAAGCTTGTAATGGATTTGAAGGTTTGGGACAATTCCAGGTAGACCATAGATTAGACATCAGATTACAGTGGCATATCCCACCAACACCACAACCACCATAGCCGCTCTATCAAACCAGTCACCACTCAAATCCCGTACCTCCACCGCCACCACCACCACTATTATGCGACGAAACTTCCATCTTTCCCCATAGGCACAACCATACAAGCAGAAGCAGCAAGCCGCGGCAGGATCGATGGCATAGCTGAGGGAGTAAGGTGTCAAAGCCCCCATGAAGCCAGCAGCCATGGCAGCCAACGCCGACCACCACGCACCACGTCAATGGCAAGCAACCTGTTGAAGCCAAATTTGATACAATCGTTGCAGGGATCCATAGATCTGTTGATTATTTTTTTGGTTTTATTAGTGCAATTAAATTTGTTAATTTTGAGGCTCAATTTGACTAGAGCTAAGGTAAAGGAACTTGAGTTGCAATAAGAAATCACATGAAATCTATAGATGAAATGTAGTCTCTAAATTTGGAATTTGGTGACTTGGTTTGACTTGTAAGTGATTGAGGAAGGTGGTGTCGGTAGTGGCAGTGCCAAGGTGTATAGTGGTATGGCACGGTGTTTAGTGACGGAGCCAAGATTTTTTTTTTGAGGGCCAAAATTTTTTTCCAATAAAATTATTTTAATATATTATATTTAAAATAATTTTCTTCTATTTAAATATATGACATCTAAAAATATCAAATATTAAATTTAATTATAAAGGTATGTCTATTCATAAATATGCGGTACAGTCACAACAAAAATTAATAAAAAGATAACTTTTGATTAAATATCTTATAACATCACAAACCATTCAATTTGCACATTATGAGAAAATGCTCTCCAATATGTCACCTACGCAAATTTCAACATCTTTTCTTAGAAGTAAATTGAGCTCTACGCTCTTTCATGGAACTAAATTCATCTATGATTGAATCACTGCTAAATTTTTCAGCAACTTCCTTTTCTATATACACAGTTAGACAATCATTCAAGAAATTATCTTCCATCTTATTTCAGAGCTTTGTCTTGATTAATTTTATAATTGAAAATGCCCGCTCTATAGTTGCCAATGTTTTAAAAATCGGACCGTTAATTGAACCGGTGAAGTGAAAGGGTCGAGGTTCAACCGGTCGAACCGGTTCAACTCCGGTTCAATGAATTTTTTCAAAAATAATTTATATAAATATATATATGCACAAAATAAAACATGTAATGGACTAATTTAATACTTTATATGATGAAAAGTTTACTATTTTTGAACAACTTAGATTTTTAAAAATAAATTTTTTAAATTATAAGTTAAAACAAATAAATTTCATTTCAATTTCAATTATATCTAAATCCAACCCAAAAATATCACAATATTTTGAAATTATACAAAATTCACGTCTATGAGAATTTAGACATTGTGAACTTATATTTTAATTTACGTTTTGGGATTTAGAAATTGCAATTTAAAAAAGGAAGTTTGGAGTTCGAAGGAAGTCAAGAGAATCGAAAATAGAAATATAAACTTGATAAGAAACAAAAAATGAAATAAAAGTGAGTGGTTGTGGCATTAAATAATTTGGGTTAAAGAAAAATAATTCTTTTTTAACTTTTTTCAATTTAGTGGACAAAAACAAAATTAAAAGATGGAAGAAAACATCAATAAATTAAAAATAAAGAGGTTTGATTAAAAAGAAGTGACAAAAGAAAAGAGGATAGAGAGAGAGAGAGAGAGAGAGAGAGAGAGAAAGAGTTGAAGATTAAAAAGAAAGAGCCATGAGAGAATGAGATTTTGTAAGAAAAATGAAAAAAAGAAATATGAGTGTTTGTTTTATATAAATAAGTTATCAAAAAAAACTAATAAGATGTGATAGTGCAACGATTAATATATTGGTCTTTTATTACAAAGGTCTTGAGTTTGAATTTTAGTAGCTGCATTTTGCAAAACTTAAAAAAAGAAAAAAAAAAGGGAAAGTTGAAAACTGGAAACCATCGGTTCGGCGGTTTTCACGGTTCGACCGATTTTCTGACAAAGTCAACTATGACATAGAATTCGACTGGTGCAATGGCTGGTTCGCGGTTCAACCGGTCGAACCGGGCGGTCCGGTCCGATTTTCAAAACACTGGTAGTTGCAGTTGATACAAGAAGAGTAAGAACAAGTCTAATAAATCTGTCAATAAGAGGATATATCACTGATTTTCTTGTCTTCACTAAGCCGAGCTGCAACAAGCCGAGGGCTTTGAATTCGTTGCAGCAGCTTTGAATCATTTAACTCCAACCAAACAAAACGCAGATTTCACGAAACAAATTCTAACAAAACTTTATTTTTCTAACACTGGGAATGGACATTTCCTTAGACATCACAAATCATCAAAATGGCATGGGCTCCATGTTTCTGTATGAATCACTACTGCTACACCATAAAACAAAGCAGAACCGAAAGGTTATTTGAAACAGACCCATGTAAACATTGTTCATTCTTTGCAGTAATGTACCAAAACATCAAGCCCGTTCTTTGCTTTTAGGAAAAGCAAATAAAATCTAGATAAAACCACCAGCGAAGAACCATCAGACAACCAGAATAAAGATGAAAACAGAAAAGAAAGGAAGCATCTTTATAAGCAAAATGCAAGGGAACCACTACAAACTATCCATACCGTCTACAAGGGAACCAAGTAATGGAGTATGAATCAGCAAGAACTCATCTTTCGACTCCTCAGTAGCATGATAAACAAGAGCTAAAGATCTGAACACATTTGTAACCTAGCTAAAGGAACAAGAGTTTACCCTTGTGTTGCGATTCTGACCCAGATGTAAGGTATCCTCCAAACAGAGAAATGGAATAGGAAAAAGCTTCATTTTGCACAGCTCCAGAAGATAAGGAAACCTTCGATCTACCCTCTCCCTTGCCTCATGATTTTCCCTTTCGTTTCACCGAAAGCCCTTTTCCTTCTTTTCCTTTCACTGCCCGAAGTTCTTCCTTCCTCAGCCCCCATTTCCTCTCCACCTCTCTCGGCTTTTTCTTTTTCCAGTTCCTTACTGTTTCCTTTAACCGAAAGCTCCTCTTTTCCCTTTCCTCTGTTTTTTACTCTTCTCCGCCGTCAATACTAATCTTTCTTGGCCGAAAGCCTTTCTTCTTTTTTTCTCTCGTTTCACTCTCCCGTTGCCCTTTTTCCCTCAGCTTTTTCTCTTAGCCCAGCCGCCTCACTCTTATTTTCTGCCTCCTTCCCCCTCGCTCTCTTTATTCTCTTAGCTTTTATATGCACCGAATATCCCTAGAACCTAGCATCAATGGTGCTGCTGAATTCATTTTTCCAGGGTGAAGTGTAAACCATCGGATGAACTTTGGTACCATGATCCTCTTAATGTAGGGTTAAAAGCCAAGTGGCTTGACACAAAAATGATCGAACGGAGCCGAATGATACGAAGTTAAGAGAAACGCATCTGCTTTGCTTCTGCTGGTGTATTTGCAAACATAGAAATAGCGTGCGTGCATGGCACGCGCACGTGACACTTTTTTTTTTTTTTTATTTTGAAAATTTAGTGCTTAAAAACTCTTAATTCAATTAAAATAAGACAAGAGACACGAATCAAAATAAAATAAAATAAAACCCTAAAATCGAAACAAATTAACTTAAAAATTAAATTGAATAAAGTTTGAAATCAAAATTTGGTGTCTACAGTTTGCCCCTCTTTGTCTGAGTTTTGGAAAAACTTAAGACAAAGAAATAGACACCAAATACTTACCTGTGTTATTTGGCTGCAGCTACTCGAATGACTGTCATTATTGAAACGAGGACTGACCTCTTTAACAACACTTTAAAATGGGACTGACCCAGACGAGAATTTTAAAACGGGACTGACCCGAGTATGAAATTTAAAAGGGGACTGACCCCAACAACAAATTTAAAACGGGATTGATCCGATCAGAAAATTTAAAACGGGACTGACCCGAACAGAAAATTTAAACGAGACTGACCCGAACAGGAAATTTAAAAGGGGACTGACCCCGACAGGAATTTAAAATCGGAACTGACCCGAAGGGGACTGACCCCAACATGAAATTAAAATTGGGACTGACCCGAACAGAAAATTTAAAACGGGACTGACCCGAACAGAAAATTTAAACGGGACTGACCCGAACAGGAAATTTAAAAGGGGACTGACCCCCACAGGAATTTAAAATCGGGACTGACCCGAAGGGGACTGACCCCAACATGAAATTAAAATCGGAACTGACCTGAAGGGGACTGACCCCAACATTAAATTTAAAATCGTGGTATGCACACTAGTGGGACTGACCCATGTTTAGTGGCAATAAAGATGAAATGCACACTGGTGGGACTGACCCATGTTTAGCGGCAATGCAAATGAAGTGCTCACTGGTGGGACTGACCCATGTTCAGTGGCAGTGAAATGAAAGGCTCACTAGTGGGACTGACCCAACGGCTAGTGGCAATAATGATTAAATGCACGCTAGTGGGACTGACCCATGTTTAGCGGCAATGCAAATGAAGTGCTCACTGGTGGGACTGACCCATGTTCAGTGGCAATAAAATGAAAGGCTCACTAGTGGGACTGACCCAACGGCTAGTGGCAATTATGATTAAATGCACGCTAGTGGGACTGACCCATGTTTAGCGGCAATGCAAATGAAGTGCTCACTGATGGGACTGACCCATGTTCAGTGGCAATAATGAAAGGCTCACTAGTGGGACTAACCCAACGGCTAGTGGCAATAATGATGAAATGCACGCTAGTGGGACTGACCCATGTTTAGCGGCAATAAAAATGAAATGCACACTGGTGGGACTAACCCATGTTCAATGGCAATGAAATGCACGCTAGTGGGACTGACCCATGTTTAGCGGCAATGAAAATGAAATGCACACTGGTGGGACTAACCCATGTTCAGCGGCAATGAAAATGAAATGCACACTAGTGAGACTGGCCCATGTTTAGTGGCAATGAAATGAAAGGCTCACTAGTGGGACTGACCCAACGGCTAGTGGCAGAATAAAAGAAATGCGCACTAGTGGGACTGACCCAACGGCTAGTGGCGATGCAAAATAAAGTGCTCACTAATGGGACTGACCCAACGGCTAGTGGCAGAATAAAAGAAATGCGCACTAGTGGGACTGACCCTACGGCTAGTGGCGGAATAAAAGAAATGCGAACTAGTGGGACTGACCCAACGGCTAGTGGCAGTATAAAAGAAATGCTGGTATGTATGAAGAAACCGTATAAGACTTGCTTGAAAAATTATCCAAAGATTTGCCCCAATGTGATGAATTGGTCAGTGGGATTAAACCCGAGCCTGTCGAGAAAATCGGAAACAGAAAGGCACGTTAGTGGGATGAACCCAATGCTAACAGAGATAGACTAAACAACGCACACGTTAGTGAGATAGACTCGATGCTAACGGTGGTTGAATAAAAACGCACACGTTAGTGAGATAGACTCGATGCTAACGGTGGTAAAAGAGAAATGCACACGTTAGTGAGATAGACTCGATCCTAACGGTGGTTGAAATAAACGCACACGTTAGTGAGATAGACTCGATGCTAACGGTAGTGGAATAAAAACGCACACGTTAGTGAGATAGGCTCGATGCTAACGGTGGCGAAATCGGTGAATTAAATGTGGTTGTCAATAATGGGGAATGGAAGGGTGCGCGGCGGGCGCTGAGATTTCATCAACAAGAAATTGAAATTTGTCAAGGAACAAGAAATTAAATTCAACTTTTATTTTTGAGAATTTTTTCAAAATTAATTGGCCCAGTTTTCCCCAATTATTGTGCAATCGATCAATTGATTTGCATTACGGCATGGTTGCTCCTCCTTGAGGCCTTGATTCGTAAGATTCTGACTTACGCTTCTTTCTCGATTTCAGCCATGGATACCTGCACAGGGGGCTTGCCAAAATACAACATGCACTTTATTTTAAAATATTGCAACTATTACTCATGGAAAGAGCAGTGTGATTGATTTGAAAGTCTTGCTTGACTCTTTGACGAAATCCTCAAATGGACTATAAAAAATTTGCCCCAGTGTGGGCTTATTTTACGAAAAATAAAAATTTTGCCCTAGTGTGAGCCCATTTGATTGCAAAAATTGGTTTGGATGCCTCTCCATTTATTTGAACAAAGTAAGAAACTGTGTTTCCTATATAATGTGAAGAAATTTGAACGTCTTGCTTAAACTCACACAGAAAATTTCATGATGAATTTCTCGAAATAATACCAAATTACAAAAGATTTCTTCCTCACTTTGGCATCGATACTTTGGGTAATGGGTCACCATTTCCTGTTGGCTCATCTTTCAGGACCAATCAAGTGACTTTATTTCTGATTCTGAGGTGACTAAGGAAGATGAGAGGTCAGGATTTGTCTTATTCTTGTGCCCAAATTGTATGTAATCCTTTCAATATCACATCTTAGTGAAAGCAAAGAGTTTGTCACCCTTATTTCTTTAAGAAAACGTAGTCAACATATAAGCTTTATAGGCTTGCAACAATATGGGTAGAAACAATAGCTAAACATGTGGAAACTGGTTATACCCTTATGATCACAAATGATTGATGGATTTCTTATGAGCATAATCCTCACTTTGGGTCGTCATGAGGGATAAGTCAGCGATGGACTTTATGAGCTTGTAATGTGACTTGAAAACGATAGTTAAAGAATAAGTCTTTCAAGAACGTTGCACCGAAGATCGCATTTTTCCAAAATTTCCCCAATTTTTTGACTCAAAGATCTTGCCATTTGTTTGACTTTTATAATTACTCAACAGGGACTTTCAGCATCGAATTTTTTTTTTATTTTTTTATTTCGCTCGCTTTTCCTTTTCTCTTCTTCTCTCTCTCCTTTTTTTTTTTTTTTTAAAAGGCGTCCTCACATGATGAGCAGTGTCAACCTCATATCTAATCGATTCAGAAATACATCCAAAAATTTCTTGGCATCAGTATAGGAGCATCACTTGCCAATTAGAAAATTTCTTGACAGAGATATTGCAAAGAACAAAAGTCAGGACTTTCGGCTTTTGTAACGGGGTCAGGTGGGGTGTTTAGAAAAGTTAAGGCTTGAAAGCGGATTTCAAAAGCGGTTTGAAGAATTCGAGATCGCATTGTTGCACCAACCCTATTTTAGGGCTAAATCAGAATTTGCCCCAGTTTATGCTCAATTGAGGCTTTTTCTCTTTCATTTCCTTTCTTCTTTTGATTTTTCGGCCTTCTGCCCTTCTTTTGAATTTTTCACAAAATTTGCCCCAGTTTATTTTTGAACTGAGGTTCTCTTTTCTTCTTTTGTCTTTTGATTTTGTTGCATTATCACTTTTCACTTCCTGAAACTTTTCCTTTTCAACTCAAATTTGCCCCAGTGTGGGGTTTGCGATTCTCAGGGGTTGCTAAATGAAGTATTTTATTCTGAATGCTCAAAAGGGATAACTAGGGATAGAATGTTTGATTGGAAAAGAATAGGGTCTGACTTTTATTCCGTTCCTTACAATAACTCTGAAAGGAAACTTTCATTAATGCGAAATTTCTTGCATGTATCTGAATTAACTGACAGAGGAAGACCCTTGTTCATCCATAAGTGGTTCGTCGGACAAAACTCGTCCTTTTTCTCTTTTCTTTTCTTTTTTCAAAATTGAAACCCAGGTAGAATCAAATTTCTCCAATTTGCGGTTTCCTCTTCTTTTATTTTCTTTTATTTTCTTAGCTTTTTCCTTGCAAAATTCCCCAATCTCCTTCCCCAATGTGGGGTGCGATCATAAGTGCATTCGAAAAGAACCACCCATTTTAGCTCAAATAAGGATGCAAGGGATAAATAGTGTTTAGGTTGTAAAAACGATGGCCAAAACATCATTCTTACGCCTTATGACAACCAAAGTAAACGAATTGTTCGTTGAGAATCCATTCCCTTTTGATATTTGAAGATTTTCCGATGTAGGGTAATGATCATTAGGGCTCTTATTTGAAACGAAATTATTCTTTTAAGGATCAAATGGGAGAGCAAATAAAAATCTGTATAGATAGAGAAATGAACGCTTGAAGTATCATTCCAAATTTTCCAAACAAATAAAAATAATGCACATTTTTGCTTTCACTTAGATGTGGATTGAATCAGATTAGACACAGTGGATATTTTCAAGCAAAGATTGCCCCAATTTGCAATTTATTAATCAATGACTGATTTTATTTTGGGGTTAAGTGAAAGAGAAAAGGTATCTCATGGGGCCTTTTGAGTGACCTCTTTTTAATTTTTTTTGAGCACTCTTATTGTGTAGCTCGGATCACCAATCTAGTGTATGCAGAGAATTTAGAAAACATATACTTGTGAATTTTCAGACAGGAGGTTGAAGAATCTCAATTTGGTCTTATTTCTTAAAATTCATCATAAAATCCCTCAAATAGCCAAAACAGAATGAAATATACATGATTATATACAAATCAACAATTGCATAAATAAAAAACTTTATTACTGAAAAGTTTGAAACAAAATTTCTATAAATGAGAAGAGAAAGACTTCTGAAGAGCTCCACATATACACACTTTTTGCCTCCTTTTTGGAACAGAATTTTTTCCTTTCTTTGAAAAATAACGATGAAGTCTCTTAGAGGCTTTAGCCTAATACTTCCAAATAGATCCTTTATATTTTCGTTGCAAGGTCTGCCCAAGAATCAAATAATACTTGTAATTTTCACACTTTATTAGATCAGAATTGTTTTCACACTTTATTTCATGTTTTCATGCTTTATGA
Source organism: Coffea eugenioides (assembly GCF_003713205.1). Classification (NCBI taxonomy): domain Eukaryota; kingdom Viridiplantae; phylum Streptophyta; class Magnoliopsida; order Gentianales; family Rubiaceae; genus Coffea; species Coffea eugenioides. The sequence continues at coordinate 61,430,901 of NC_040036.1, forward strand.
AATTTTTATGAATGCAGGGGAGGGGGAAAACAAAAGAAAAATACCCTGAGTTAGTAAGCAAGACCATAAAATCGGTATGCATGTCCTATGGGGAACCCTTTTATGCCAAGGGTAGGCCTAGCATGAAAATGCAATCCTCTAGGGTAGGCACCATACAATACCTGATGAATCCGATCAACTGATTTGAGTGAAAAATAATTTAAAAAAATTTGGCCAATTTGGAGTGAGAAGAAACATTTGTCCTAAAAAATGAGGACAAAGTCCGAATGGATTGCTTACTTTGATCAACACATGATATGTGAAAAAGAGCTTACTTTTGAAAGGATTGCAATGCCTCGACTAATTTATTTAGTGAACTTTAGACTTAAACCCTATAAAGGAATAAGCGGATCAAGAGGATAGGATGAAATTGATGCTTTATTCAAAATTGACTAGATTACCTTAAAAGGGTAAAAGGGTCAAATGCATTGCATGAAATTTGATTATTTATTCAAAATTGAATGGATAACCCTAAAAATGAATTAAACTAATCAAACGAATTGAATGAAATCAATTGATCAAGTGAAATGATAATTTATTCAAAATCGACCGAATTGCCCTAAAACTAGGTAGATTGGTCAAATGGATTGGACGAAATTAATGATTTATTCAAAATCGATAAGATTGCCCTAAGAATGGGTAAACTAATCAAATGAATTGAATGAAATTAGTGATCTATTCAAAACCAACTAGATTGCCCTAAAATGGGTAAACTAGTCAAATGAATTCAAAATCGACTAGGTTGCCCTAAAAATGAACAACTTGATAAAATGGACTGGATGAAATTGATGAATAAAATGGTCCAATGGATTGAATGGAATTGACAGCTTATTTAAAAAAAAAAACAAAAAATCAATCTATCCATTGGTAGTTCAAAAATTTATTGCGATGCATTAGTCTATGAGCCTTCTAATATCAAATTTTGGCCTCAATTTATTTATCATCTCAATAGTGAGGAATTATTTGTAAATTTCTTCAAATTAATGTCCTTCATGCAAGGGATTTTTACCAATTTTGATAAAATGGCCAAAAAGTGATTATTAGACGCTCATATTCCAAAGATCGCTCTATGAAAATGATCGGATCCTACCTTACCTTGTGCACTATCCCTTTGGATGGTACAAAATGTAAACGTGCAAGTCTCTTTGGATTAAGTATCCGAGACACGAGGTGGCTTATTCCTAACACGGGATCCCCTAAATGGCATTCCCTTCTAGGGTTTATGCATGATGCCATTTTATCAAAGCGCGTAAATATGCGGTACACAAAGAAAACGTGACCTAAAGGAACCCCCTTTTTGTATGCCGGGGTGAGCCTAAAATGAAATCTATTCATGTTACAAGTTCGAAGCATTGAATTTAAACGTGTCACATCAAACGGGGTAGGCTCCTAGAGAGTACCATGCCAGGACTCTTACTTTCTAGGGCTTATGGATGCGATAGAGACAAAACCAAGAAGAGTTAGTTCAATCAGATAAATACACATAACACATTGTAGCAAAGCAATACAAAGAGATAAATCAATAAAAGGAATAGAGGGGTTGGATCCCTCCCCTTGTGCATAGTGTCCCTAATAGAGTAAGGCAGACTCTACCCTAAGTAAACTATCACGGATGCATGAGGTTGGGGCTCACTAATGCATCTAGACTCGATAGGTTTTAGGTCCCCGAGCCTTCAGACTTGGAAACCAAGGGTCATCAATCCCAAGGTTCTTTGTCGGTGGCTCGAGCGATTCCCCAGACATTGCTACGCACACATCGTGTCACGAGTGAAATCTATAAAAAATCCTCAACCTTCCACTAAAAGCTAAAGGCTATGAACCCAAAGCTTAAAATGGAAGATTGAGTGACCCCTCGGATCAAGCTACGCACACATCGTGTCGCGATCACAAGTCCAAGTGAGTCGCCTAAAATCCTAATAGGGTGGAGTGGCGTGACAAGCCACTAAAAGAAAAAATAAATGAGGGGTACAAAATTAAAGCGTATGCACGTATGCTAGTGTTCGTTTTAGGGGGAGGGATCAAGAACTAACGCGAGGCTCTAGGGTAATGTCCCCCACCCAAATGCAATGCAAAGCACGGAATCACATACATAAACCATTCATCCACCAAAACAATCGCACGCCAAATGGGTGAGTGAATGAGTTGATACGCACGAAATGCAAAAATCCTAATAAAAGGAAAAAATGCAATCCTAAACATCCAAATGTAATAAATATATGAAGAGGTTAAAAGAAGAAAAAGATTGACTAAATCCAATTTGCTCGGACTCTCTAATTCCCCAGTGGAGTCGCCAGCTGTCGCGCCCCATTTTTTATAAGAAAAATAAAATGAATAAATGGTTTAAAAAGTGAATTTTTGATTGAAAATATGATTTTTGATTTAAAAAGAAAATGGGCCTAAATGGGGGTTTTAAAGTGCGACGATTTGGGCCCAAATTATAGTTTAAAAAGGGTTTTTGAAATAAAAATCGGAATCGCCACTTGGTATAGAGTTAAGGTGTACCAAGTCACCTAAAATGAATTTTTTAAAGGAAAAGGTAGAAAGAAACCCCTTTTAAACGACTCCTAATCTACGTAAACCAACGAAAAAGGTTCAGGAGTCACATTTGACGAAGGGGAAGGCAAGGATAAAATTCAAGGCACCCCTTCGACCTAGCCAAGGCTAGTTACGTGATGTAGTCAAGGATTTTCTTATTTTAACCAAAAGATTTATCACATTTGGACGTGCTATATGAATGCAAAAGCTAGACTTAGGGGGGCATCGGGGGGCAAAATTTCTCTTCAAAGCTTGAATATAATCACATTAATTGTGATGCCCAATAATGACTCTTTCGAGAGGTCACGAATAATGCAAAAATATGAGATTCTAAGAAAAGGAAAAGGATAAAATAATTATAGAAATATACATGTCTTAGAGGAATGCATCACGTCGGGTACGGAGGACTAATGTTTGTGACTCAATTTTCCCTTTTAATAGAGGGAATACGAGCGTGCTAAGGCTAGAAAGCCAAACTCGTCCATATCCCATATTCAAAAGGGTATATCTCTAGTCTAATCAGGCAAAATGCACTAATCTACCCCCTAATTTCCTAAATGAGATGCAAATCTAAATGTTATATATACATAGGGGTAAGGGATATTTAATTAGAGGAAATATTATGTGAAAATAACAAAAATCCTAAAAATGGAAAAATATGCATGAAGTGTAATGTAATCATACAAGCATGATCTAATGAGGGAGGTCCCTAGGGGTCTAGCATTGGACTAGCTCATATTTCTACTTTCTCACTAGCGTTGGACTAATGAGAAATCGAGCAAAGAGCCACAACTAGCATTGGACTAGTGCGGATTCGAGAAATGGATCACAACTAGCATTGGACTAGTGTGATAACGTCACACATTAATCATAACTAACTAATCATGTGAAATATAATAAAAGCATGTAAACACATAATATCACATAAACACATAACAAATAAGCATGATATCTAGATGCAAGGCCCTAAGAAAGCGGTAACACATAGCACAGAAGCATGTAAATCACACAAGCGAAAAGAAAGCGAATAAAACCCTAACCATTACATTTGAGGGGGGCCTACTACAATCTAACGGGGGTAGGAATAGATAAATAAAATAAAAACCTAGCTATTACAACTTTGGCATTCAAGTGCCTTTCAAATAATTAAAACTGAATTAAAATAAATATACAAAACTAAAAACAAATGAAGCAAATAAATAAATAAATGAAATGAAAACATTCAAGGGGGCATGCAATCAAACACGTAAAATCACATAAGGCACATAGGGTCAAATAGAGTCAAGAATAAGGGATAGTGTGTGCCTCCCTTGAGTTGGGGCTCTAATGGAGTGAACTTACTTGTTTGCCCTCCAAAATAAAAGAAAGGGTCAAGGCACCATTTTAATTGAGAAAATTAAAGAAAGTATGCAAACACAAGCTCGCTTGGTCAGAAAGCTCTTAAAATTATGAATTAAAAGCAATTTAAACAAAGCATGGTGGCTAATTGAAGCAAACAAGCAATGAAGTTGCACAAATTAAAGCTGTCAAGGACCAAATTGATGAAATTATTCAATTGATTGGGTCCTAGTAGCATTAAGGAGGCTTAAGGGGTTAAAGGGCAATTATTGGAAGTTCTTTTCATGCAAGTTCATGCAAGCTACGAAGAAGCTTTGCTTCTGCAATTTTCAGCCGTGACTTTGTATCCTTGCATGGAAACTTTCGGCAAAACAAAATTCATGTAAAACTTCGGATCAACTCCACTCAAGACCATGTTAAACACCTCTCAAAAGCATTTCAAATAACAAGCAAATTAAGTAGTTCAAACAATCGAAAATTTCAGCAACCGAAAGTGAAGCCTACTGCATTTTTGTTTCCAAGCTCATGTCCCAGACAAACGTTCATCTAAACATCCATACTCTGATCTAAACAGCAAACCAAATAACTTCCACATCCAACGAACAAAACTTAGAAGAAAAATATGGAAATCCGAGAGAACTTCCAAGTAAAATGGTGTAGCAAATTTCTTAACCAAACATCTGCAACATTTAAGGAGCACTCTGCACTTATCGAGAAATTTCTAAAATTATGATGATTTTTAAAAAAATTCTACAAAGGGGGCCTTTTTTGTATGGAGTTCCGTCAAGGGGGTCTTCGCATTCAGCAAATGCGAGCTCAAGGGAGCTCGCATTTGCTGAATGCGAGGTCTCCCTGAATTTTCCTACCATCCAAATAAAAAAAAAAAAAAACAGACATAGAGGTGTTTTTTTTGAAATTTTGTGAACAAAAGATCTTCCCCTTCAAGTGCAGATGATGCAGAAATGAAGAAGTTACTTATACAACCCAAATTCAGATCGGATTTCGCTCATGAAAGCCAGATATCCAACCCTGGCTCGAAATGTTCACCCACATTTTCTGCACATTTTCTCTTTTTTTTTTTCTACTGATTTTCTCTCCCTTTTTGGCTCCCCACAGTCTCTCTTCCTCCCTTACTCTCTCTCTGGTTTTCCTTTCTGCTTCAACCGTCACTTCTCCCTCAATCTCCCATCTCTTTCTCGGTACTTTTTCTTTCTCCTTTGCCCGCTGCTACCCGAAGCTCTTTCTTTGCTTTTTCCTCACTCAGTCCAACCCTGCCATTGTTGTCGAAGAATGAACAGTTGCTTTGCAATTCAATACTACTGCTGCTTGCATTGCTGGTGCTGCCATTGTTAGCACTGATTGCGCAAGCATCCCAGTTCGGGAATGCGAGAGTTTGGTCTTTTTTTTTTTTTTTCCAAACTGAGCTCGCATTCGCGGAATGCGAGCTCAGTGACCTCGTATTCCACGAATGCGAAGACCCCCATTTCAAGAACAAATGAAAAAAACCGCCCCACTTGTAGAATGATTTTTTTTTCATCACAAACCAAGAATTCTCCCGCACTTATCCAGCGAATGAATGCACATACACACTCAATCAAAGCTCACGGTTTCATTAATCAGAAAAAGAAACTCGACAGAAATCTCAAACCATTTAGCTAACATAATCTGGGCGAGATTGGTGATTTGTAAAAAGAGAAAAGCATGCAAATCTGGAAACAGAAGCTTTGCTGCAATTTTTCTGCTGCAAGTTCGCAGATCCAACTTACGCGAATGAATGCAGAAATGCAACAGAAACACAAGGAGGGAAGCTCGTGGCAAAGATGCGCACCACATACCGACCCAAGCAAAACTTCAACAAACAAAGGGAGGAAGCGAGGCCCGCCCACGCTGCTGCAACAAGCCGAGGGCTTTGAATTCGTTGCAGCAGCTTTGAATCATTTAACTCCAACCAAACAAAACGCAGATTTCACGAAACAAATTCTAACAAAACTTTATTTTTCTAACACTGGGAATGGACATTTCCTTAGACACCACAAATCATCAAAATGGCATGGGCTCCATGTTTCTGTATGAATCACTACTGCTACACCATAAAACAAAGCAGAACCGAAAGGTTATTTGAAACAGACCCATGTAAACATTGTTCATTCTTTGCAGTAATGTACCAAAACATCAAGCCCGTTCTTTGCTTTTAGGAAAAGCAAATAAAATCTAGATAAAACCACCAGCGAAGAACCATCAGACAACCAGAATAAAGATGAAAACAGAAAAGAAAGGAAGCATCTTTATAAGCAAAATGCAAGGGAACCACTACAAACTATCCATACCGTCTACAAGGGAACCAAGTAATGGAGTATGAATCAGCAAGAACTCATCTTTCGACTCCTCAGTAGCATGATAAACAAGAGCTAAAAATCTGAACACATTTGTAACCTAGCTAAGGGAACAAGAGTTTACCCTTGTGTTGCGATTCTGACCCAGATGTAAGGTATCCTCCAAACAGAGAAATGGAATAGGAAAAAGCTTCGTTTTGCACAGCTCCAGAAGATAAGGAAACCTTCGATCTACCCTCTCCCTTGCCTCATGATTTTCCCTTTCGTTTCACCGAAAGCCCTTTTCCTTCTTTTCCTTTCACTGCCCGAAGTTCTTCCTTCCTCAGCCCCCATTTCCTCTCCACCTCTCTCGGCTTTTTCTTTTTCCAGTTCCTTACTGTTTCCTTTAACCGAAAGCTCCTCTTTTCCCTTTCCTCTGTTTTTTGCTCTACTCCGCCGTCAATACTAATCTTTCTTGGCCGAAAGCCTTTCTTCTTTTTTTCTCTCGTTTCACTCTCCCGTTGCCCTTTTTCCCTCAGCTTTTTCTCTTAGCCCAGCCGCCTCACTCTTATTTTTTGCCTCCTTCCCCCTCGCTCTCTTTATTCTCTTAGCTTTTATATGCACCGAATATCCCTAGAACCTAGCATCAATGGTGCTGCTGAATTCATTTTTCCAGGGTGAAGTGTAAACCATCGGATGAACTTTGGTACTATGATCCTCTTAATGTAGGGTTAAAAGCCAAGTGGCTTGACACAAAAATGATCGAACGGAGCCGAATGATACGAAGTTAAGAGAAACGCATCTGCTTTGCTTCTGCTGGTGTATTTGCAAACATAGAAATAGCGTGCGTGCATGGCACGCGCACGTGACCCTTTTCTTTTTTTTTTTTTATTTCGAAAATTTAGTGCTTAAAAACTCTTAATTCAATTAAAATAAGACAAGAGACACGAATCAAAATAAAATAAAATAAAACCCTAAAATCGAAACAAATTAACTTAAAAATTAAATTGAGTAAAGTTTGAAATGAAAATTTGGTGTCTACACAAAAAACGCCCACAAACTATATACCCAGTTGTAGTTTACCCTCTAAACTATAATAATAGGCATTTTGCCCCCTTGAATGATATGTTTGGACAATACTACCCCTATTATCTTAAATCCTTTCTTTTTTTTTCTCTATTAGCTTTTTTCATTTTTTTTCCTTTTATTTTCTTTTTGTTCTCCTTCTCTCTTGGAACTAGCTAATATCTCTCTCCGATGTGAAAAGACTTACATAAAAAATTTTAATATTTTTTAAACTGTTTTTTTAATTTGTTTATTTGTTAAATTCATTCTTAATAATTTGTCATAAACTCTTTGTTATTACAAAATATACGTGCCTTATATTGTAAAGTGTATTAATCTAGTAATTCAACAATTTAAGTACTTATAAACTAATTAAGAGTTCACAGTTACTCAACTACTTGTAATAAAAGTAATATATTATATATCGCATAAAAAAGAAAAGTTAGCAATTGTTATTTGTAGTGAAATAACAAATAAGAATAAACAACAATAGTAGTTCATCTTTGTTGTTATTGATACTACTAATAATTGATTAATCAATTTCTCTATTTTGTTATTATATATTTGAAAAGTTCACTTTCTCAAATGACATTGACTTCAACATTTGAAAAAAAAATCTTGTATTCCATAGATTTTTTTTAATAAAATATTGACATACGAAATTAAGAAATAAACAAATTTTGACTAATCTAGTCTACTTATTTAAACAATGTTTAAAGAAAAAAAGGAAGAATTTAAAAAGAAAATGATAGGGAAAAAAGAAAAATAACAATGCCTAAAAAAAAGGATAGATTTGTCCAAACATATCATTCAAGGGGGCAAAATGCCTATTATTATAGTTTATGGGGTAAACTGCAACTCGGTATATAGTTTGTGGGGGTTTTTTGCATTTAACCCTTTCAAAAACCTCCCTTAAAGTTTTTCATAATATCACTTGGCTTTCTTGAGATTTTTAAAATCTCACTTACCTTCCTTAAAATGATATTTCTTGTAACATTTTAGTCCCTTTGAAGGATAGACAAGAAAGATACAACTTTTATTCTAATACCACCCTTGTGTCATCTTACTTATGAAGTTTACAGCAACAAAAAGAAATAAAATGAGATTAAATTTTTATAAGGTGTAAATTTCTTGACTTGTACTATTTATTTTGTATTAGAACAAAAACAAAATTTATACCTTAAAAAATTCACATGTACGAAGGGATTATTTTAGTTTCAGTGCAATTTAAACTGTATCATGTATTAAAATATATTTCTTAGAAAAATTTCTTGACTTCCTTATAACTGTCCACGAAAATTTTCAAAATATCAATGATTCACCAAAATTCTTCTAAGTGGTTGACTTTGATTAGATTAATTTACCCATATTCTCTGCTGTCCCATCATGATCTCGATATAGAAAAATATTGACCATTATTAGATATCAATTTTGTCTTTTTAATCTACATACTTTGGTTTAAAATTTTATTTTATTTTATTTTTTGGTTAAATAGTTATTAAGAGAAAGGATAATGTTGTCAATTTGTGACCTTTGATATGAATATTTAGTCTTGTCAAATTGATAGGGGAGGTAACTGAGATTTTAAAAAATTGAAAGGAGCTAAGTGATATTATGAGAAACCTCAGGAGAGGTTTCTGAAATTATCCCCAAAAAATAAAAAACAGAGAACATATGGTTGGATTATTCAAATCTGAAGGGAAAAAAGGATATTTTTGCAAACCTCCCCTAAGATTTTTGATAATTATAGAAAGTTCCCCTTGATTTTTAAAAATTACACTTATCTCCCCTATTTTCATTATTCAAGTAACACTGTAAGCCCAAAAAGCTATGCTTTTTCTCAACAATCCTAGAATGCCCTTGGGTTATAATTCACAACATCCAAAATAACCACTAAATAAACACTTACTTTCGCCTCAAAGTTTCTCTTTTACTTAAAAACTTCTAGTATAAATCATTAAATCAACTAAAAATGCTGCATCAGATACTCAAAAACTTACCTATAATGTCATAATAACCTCAAATTTTGCTTAACACCTAGCAACATTGTGACGCCCCCACTTCTCCCTAAGGCGAACCAAAGGGTATCGGTGGGACGCCTGCTCAACTCTCGCCAGGACTCGATACAAATTCAATTCAAATTTAAGGGTAACCATCGATACTAAAAGTCGAAAATATAAAGAAAGTTTGCTTCCTTAATAAACATTCAAGTCTTACATCACAAGATACCAAAAGTACATCTCATTCCCAAAATATACAACCTCCAAAAGTTGTCTAGACAAATACATTCAAAATTCTAATCAAACGTCCACCAAGTAGACTTCTCCATAATTCCTTCCATTTCATCTCCTGTTAAAGAAAACAAAACTAACGGGGTGAGCGAATTCTCGTGAGGCCAAGAAACACACATGCAAGCACGTAGTCCAAGTAACCACAACAATTATGCAGTAAGTGAAGCTGTAAAGTTCAAGTAATTAACATTTCAAGTAGGAAAAGTAATCAGAAACAATTCAAAGATACTGTAGCTCTCAGGAGCTAAATTCCACGTAGTCGAGTCAAGGTCTTAATCAATTCCATGTTGACAGTCCGTCAACCACACAAGTATCAAATTCGTAGATACGCCACTTTCTTCGAATCCCGTCACCTTTACACCCCCTTACCGGGCCAGCTCATCAAAGTTTTGATATTATTCGAGTATATCATGGCAATACTACGCGAGTATGCCAAACAAGATCTCTCCAATAGATCATGCTTTACGAATATCTCATGGTTTGCTAAGCTTATCGACCAAGCCCACGCTGGCTTGATTCGCAAAGTTAGCCAATGAGTTTGGGCGTCCCCAATACGAATATGAATACGAATACGAATATAAGTCGATGGGCAGCGTTCCAATCGACGATTCCAAATACGAATCACATATACAAATCACATCCACATCACTTCGCACAAGACGAATATGGATTCACATAGCAAAAATTCGAATATAATTTCATTTGAAAGAGAACGAGTGCGGTAAAGTACACACTCGTCTCTAAAATTCCAAATTCACATAACGGATAAGAAGCAAGTCAAGTACTTAGCAACAAATTGATGCACTTGACACTCACCAATCAAAATGAGGGAGTAAGTGCTCAAACAAGCTTTTAGGCGTGCACTTCGAGATCCTCTTGAAGGTCCCCTTGAGCATCTAAGCAAATAATAATTGACTATCATACACTATTACTTACAAACCCCTTGCTAACAAGGAAGATTTTACACTTGTACAATACTAAGAAAATGTCATGAAAGAGAGTCTTAATTACTCAAAAATCGAGACTCGAAAGTGGGGTTTAATAACACAAGAAAAACTGATTTCCTCCATGAAATCAAATTTAAAACGGCCAATCAATATCAAAGGATAGGAAAGAGTTTCCAAAAACTCATTTCCCAACAAGTCGGTAAAATTCAGTTTTAAGTGACAATCTTTGAAATTTCAGATCTTTCACTCAGTAGGTCCAAAATTGGAAAACTTTGTACCATTGGAAGCTAGGTTCAAAGTTCTAAAAGTTCCTAGAAGACACTTTTCCATACAAAGTTTCAAACACAACAAGCAGAACTAAATTCGGAGTCATGAATATCAAGATATAGTAGTTCAAAGTCGGTAACTTTTACCACTGGAACATTGAAATTTCCAGATTTGACAAGTAGACTTTGGAACATCATTTGGGTATCGAAATAATCTTAGAATAACACCAAATTTGGTACAATTCAACTTCCATATGAGGAATACTTCTCTATCAAATTTCACGTAAAAACTCGTACGGAAAGGTAGTTAACAAAACTACCAAAGTTTAGGAAATTCTTAAAGCAAATCTGTTTTCTTGCTTTCTTTTCCTTTTTCAAACATTTTGCCCAATGAAATCAACTCCAATTCTATCCATTTTTGAAACCAAGGTTCTAGGAATACTTAATAAGCATTTGACAAGCAATGGACATCAAGAATTTTGAAACAAAACGTCCCAAATCAAACCTAACCAGTTGGCTAGCAAGAAGAAAGGGTTTTCCAGATTTCCAGCTTTGGCACAGTTTGTAAATTGAACCATATCTCACTCAATACAACTTGAAATTGAGAATGATTGGTGGCGTTGGAAACTATGTTCAAAATAATTCATTTCATCAGAAGAAAATATTTCCAAAATCAGTTCACAAGTAGTTCAAATTCAAGCCACAAGTTGCAGCTTCTCATATCCATTCGAATGGAACAGGCAGACAGAGCAGAACAGAACAGCCGAATTTATCAATTCACTGCAGTTCACTCAGATCGAACTAGCAAGTGATTTTTATACCGTTAGAAAGCTACAGATGTATAGTTTCAAATTCCGCAAATGACACTCAATTTTGACTTTTGTACAAAGAGTTATGTTCAATCAAAGATACATTGTTCAGACTGCCAGAACACATTTTCCAGTTTTCTTCAATTTCGAAATCTCAAATTTTGCTCAACCAATTCAAATGATTTTTGGTAGAAACTTTCTACACACCATATACAACATATATACATCAGTGTCACAGTCATTTGAGCATAAAAAATTCAAAATATAAGCAAGACAATAACAGGACAGATTCGGCCAGCATTCCTGCGCAATTTTCCTTTGGCCTTTCCTTCATTTCCCACCAAAATCTTTTCATCTACACACATAACAATCATATTCAAGCAATTACACCTCAAGCCAGCTACCTAGAGGTCACCACAAGACCACTAGCCTAACATTTAGAGCAAGAAATTAAACACCTCAAGTCCGCTAGCCTAATCCATGTGTAGGGTTCAAACCCTTGCAAATCAAGCTCCAACTTTGAAGAAAATGGAAAGGTTCAAGGTTGATGAAGACTACCTCTTAGCTTTGTGAAGAAACCAGAAATTTTGGACCGAAAATCTCCCAAGAAAACCGCAAGAAGATGTCCTCCTCCAAGCTAAAGTTGCTCTCCAAATGTTATGTGAGTTGTATGAGAAATTTGAGGTGAAATGGTAGCAAGAATTTGGAGTAAAAATGGTAAGCTTTCTTCCTTCTTCCCTTGCTATTTTTGGCCGGCCAAGATGAGAGAGAAAAGAGAAGTTTGTTGTGTGAATCTTCTTTTGAATGATTGAGGGATTTGTGGTAAAAAATCCTACAAAAGTCAACTAGGAATAGTGCGCGCGCGCGGGTATCGTACCACCATTTTCTCTCTTGTTTGTTACACTTGTGCACTAAACCTCCAATGTGATTCCTTTAACACTATAATTATTCACTCTTAGTAATCTAGTATAATTTCTTAAATCTCCACTTAGCCGTTCCGGCTCGATTTACGCGAACTTCCGATTCGCGCGCGATAAAACGAAACTTAAAAGAAATTCTTGTAACGATAATATAACTCACTAATACTAGGGCAAATAATCCTAAAAATAACTATTTTAAGAATAAAACATGAGTTCTCAAATCTCCAAGACTATTGCACTCTCGAATCGAATATTGTCTCGAAAAACGTGTATTCACTATTTCTTAATAAACGAGCCTCCGAAAAATTAAATTTGCTAACGGGACGTTTTAAAATATAAGTGGGACAGTATTCCATGTAAATGGTTTTAAAATGGTTGAAATAAATTATTTGGAGAAAACGGGTGAATAAATAATTAAATAAGCCAATAAAATAGAATTAAAAGTAAGGAAAAATTTGGGTCCTCACAAACATTGTATTCATCAATATTCCTAAATTCCAATTTTGTGGCTACTACTTTTTCAATACAAAGTAGCTAGTCTAAGTCATCACCATTAATACCAATATCCAGTATACTTTATTAGTACAGAGTTCAGAATCAATCAAATTCCATCACCAATATTTGTAAATCAACAATAGAAACACAATGCAATTATAAATATATTGGGAACATTTTTTTCCATAACAACCATACTAGTATAATCTTTAGTTAGTTCTCCCCAGAGTTTCCACCATTAATTGTTTTTATTTTTTTATCACTGCAATTAACTTTATCTTCAGCTAGTTTAACAACTAAATTATCACTCAACCTATTGTTTGACAATTTCAATTTGCTAATACCTGCAAAAAATTGAAAATAGAAATGGATGCAAAAAATTTTTACTAGAATTGAAATAACATTGCTAATAATTTTTTACTAGAATTGAAATAACTATTTTTATTAGGAATGTACTATTTTACTAGAATTGAAATTACTTATTTTTAAGTACTAATTTTTAGGTTATTTTATCCTAATTAATAAACCTGCAAAAGATTTTATCCTAATAATTTTTTCATTTCTCAAATAACCTCTATTGGAAGAACTCTATTCTGAAGTACTAACTTTATCTTGACAACATTTGCATGAATGCAAGAACAATAGCTACACATTTTTTCAAAAAACTTTTTGTAGACCCAGATTAACGGAACATAATTTACTGATTTAAAATTAGAGCAAATTGCGCGAAATGTCACCAAACTATTAGATTGTACCGTTTTTTGCCACTAAACTAATTTGTTAGCCAAAAATGTTACCGAACTAGTAAATTTGCAACATTTAGGTCATTCTGTCTAATTATGCCATTAAGGAGAGACCGAAACAGACTTTTCAGGGGCAATTTCTTCTACGTAGCTTTTTGTGTGCTACAAAAGAAACAATGGTGGGTGGAACTTTTAATTGACAAACTTAGACCAAATTTTTTCAATTTCAAAAGAGGAAAAGAGAAATATAAACTTGAATACTGTGAGAACCCGTAATTTTCTCATTTTCTAGGTTTTATTCTCTGTATTGGCATGTTTTCTGCATTTTCTTTATTAGGAAAATTTTTTCGATAATTTTTATGAGTCAATATAGGTTTTAGATGATTTTTCTAATATCGGTTAATTTTTGAGAAATTAAGAGCGTATACTGGACGTGGGACCCGCTAGTGCGAAAAGTTTGAAAAAATTCGGCCAACTAGGTTAAGTTGTGGATACCGGGTTTAAATTATCGGGTGCTAAGAGATAATTAGAGGTTACCAAGTGGATTGGTGTGAGAGGAAACAAAGTGATATGCATGCATTAAATAGGGTGACAAGTGTCACCGTATGATTAAATCTTGCATTTTGACTACTATTCACCTTTTTACCATTTTACTAAATAAACCCAAAAATATACCAAAACTCTTCATTTCCAAGCTTCTTGTGGCCAGCCACTTCAAACAAAAAGAAAGGGAAAAGCTCTCCAAATTCTTGCTCAAATTCAACAAACCAACCGTTTAATCTTGCTTTTACTCCATAAAAACCCTAAAGTGAGTGGTTGTGAGGTGATTAGTGAAGTTGTTTGGAAGCTTAAGGTGCTAAGTGGTCTCTTTTCTTTGGTTACTAAGGTGAGTAGTGAAGGAACTCCTCTCCTCTATCTAATGATGTTTAATTAATGACTTGTGGTAGCCTAAGGGATGAGATTAGGTGTTATTTCATGATTTTGGTTGAGATTGATGACATTTTCTATTTAATCATGATTTTTCTGATTTAATATGATTCATATGTTGTGGCCATGGATGATGATTGGAAATGATCTGGAATGAAACCTTAGTGTGTCAATTGTAGTTATTTGCGGAAAATTTCCGCATTGAACAGAAATTTCGGAAGTTAGGGTTTCGATTACCCCCTTTCTGCCAGGTACTTTTCATCATAGTTAGAGGCCGAATTAGCCTTGGGTTAAAAAATGAAAGTTGTAGGGAATGATATTTTAGAGATGCTTACAAAATTTCAGGCCAATCGGAGTAGCGTAGCTTATGAAAAGACTGAAATACCCCTGCTTCCCTGTTTCTACCCGAACTTGATAATTGCTTCTGTAATTGGTTAATTTGGTTGGGAATACTTCTGATTTGGTTATTGACACCTTCGTAAGAAATGTAGCCTGGTGTCTTAGCTTTCGTATGGATTTGGAATCACTTGATTTGGACTTAGGTAGCCTGAATTACGGTTCGTTAACCAGAATGCGGTTTGTTAACCTGTTTTTGCGGTTCTGGTTTAGTATATTGAATTTTTGACCTGGTTGCACTAGAAACTGGACTGAGTAGCCTTCTTCAACATTGTAGCCCTACCTCTTAGCTTCAAAACGGTGTGTATTGCACCTCCATCCGATAATCGTAGTGCCAATGGTGTCAAAACCGCAAAATGATGTCAAAAACTGTTTTTATGGTTTAGAGCTTAATTCCATTTCCGGATTTCCCTGGTTTACTCTAGTGCTTATACATTCTTATGGAGCCCTATTTTGGTAGTATTTGGAATTGGTTTATGACCTGTAATCGAGTCTTATTGTGCTTATTTGAATGTTTTAGGACGTGACGGTGGTCCAAGGCGCTCTTTGGGCGGAAGTTTATGAAATATCATTTGCTTGCTTGGTGAGTATACTACTCACTTGTTTGTTTACAATGTGGCTTTATTATATTGAACTTGATGCCTTGAAGGCTTATTTGCACTGTTGAAACTGATTAAAGTGAGGGTGTACTTGATCGCCCTCACCCCCTTTTGTATTATACACGACTGTCTACTGTTTCACTGTGGTACTTGAAATGTACATGGAAAACTGGATTTGGTGTCGTTTGGACGAGGATCCAACGGCTTTTACTGTTACTACTGAGTTCAACCCCATTGGTAGTCGATTGAATCGAGCCAGCGAGGGATTGGTCGTGAAAGTTGACGAGCCATGGGGACTATTATATGGAATCTTGTAGTAGTGAGACTCTTGATTCCGGTATACTCGAGTATTACCAAATTTCTACTGTTTCGAGTTCGGGCCCGGTAGGGGTATGTTGGGTGGAAGGAATGGACGTAAAGTGGAGCCTACGGTTGGTTACTCTTAAACATTGACGGAGGGTCAATGAGGTCCGATCAAGAATGCAAGCGAGGAAAGGGGCTCTTGAGAGCCGCCCGTATCCTTTTATCAACACTATTGATGTGTGTCTTTGCTTACTTTTGATGTATTGGAATGAAAAGTTTGATGCTTATATGAACTTTGCTGCTTGAGTGATAGTATATCACTGGGCGTAAGCTCACTCTGTTCCTTTTGTTTTCCTTACAGGAAATTGATTACTTTTGGAAAGGTTGTACATGTTGGTTGCCGAGTTGAGCTTATGTAAATGTATTTTTGAATAGCTCCTTTTGGGCAAAACCCTAACTGTATTTTGATCTAATTATCTCGCTTTTGTTTTGTAAATTACAAACGTATGTATATAACACTGCTTAACCCTGTTTATGGGTCTTATTTGGTTTGGAAATATTTTTCCGAGTTATATGACATGGCACCCACTACTCACCGACGATTTGATTTGCGTTTGGCTATCTTGCGATTCCGGCTTGTGTGAGCACGTTTTATTTTCCCGGAATGTTTTAGATCGCGTTTGTCTGCAACGTTAGTTCTGGCGAGAGTTGGGCAGGTAGTCCGCTAACCTCTTTGGTTCGCCTTGGGGGAAGGTGGGGCTGTCACAAATACACATCCTGAAATGATGATACAACTTAAAACCTTAGATCCACCATCACGATGGTCACCAGGATTTACCTTCTTTCCTAACCTCAAACCCTATATAGCCTAACTTTCCACCAATTTCTAGTCTCTTCCTCACCTTCACCACCTAGTCTTCCTTCCACACCTTCTGTAAACCTCCAAGTATTGTCAAATCCATACTTGGCCTTGAAGTCCAAATTGCAAACACCACAATCCACACTGCAGCTATGGAATTTAACTCCTACCCATTTCAATCTAGCCAAAACCCAAGTGGAAATGTCACTGGTTGGGCTCCACTTAATGGCCGACATGGAACCCACCATCTGGGGGAGCTGGATTTTTCATTCTTGTTGGCCTATTTTGTTGGGTATATTTTGTTGGCCATATTGGTGATAGCTTTGGTTTGAAGTAGTTTTTGATTATAGGAATGATGGGCAGTGGCCGCTACTACTGCTTTAAACTCTTGTTGATTCCCCCAGTCTACCGGATCTGTTTAGCTCGAACTTGATTCTTTGACTCTCTAAACTTGATCTTCAAGTTTGATTGCAAGGGATAGTTAAAGATTCAAGATTTCCATCTTTCTAGCAAGGGACTTTTGTGACTAGAAGTTGATATTGATTTATTTACTTTAGAATTTGAAGTTAGTTGTTGGACTGATTAATTGGTCTTACTTTGGACAAGTAGACAAATATTTGAGGATAATTGTTTTCAAATATGCATACAACGAATCGTAGCCGGCAAACAGATACAGCGCTTATGCAATGGTGATAGGTTGAGTGGCCATTGCCTCCACAATTTCACCTAAGAGTTCAATGAGGGATAATTGAGGGTATAATTCTAAGTATAGGGGATACATTCGAGATGGTTTTAGACGTGGGTAGTGAAGACAATTCCACTAGTCACAACTTTCACCTCCTCTTCCTCCTCCATCTTGCCACAAAAGGGTGGTGGTGACATTTTATGGAAGTTGACCACCACTGTTCCTTTTATAGCACACAAAAAGCTGAACAGACAAAATTGCCCCTGAAAAAGTGTGTTTCTGTCTCTCTTTAACGATATTATTAGACAGAATGACCTAAATGTTACAAATTTACTAGTTTAGTGATATTTTTGGTTAACAAATTAGTTTAGTAACCAAAACCGGTACAACTCAATAATTTGGTGACATTTCGCGCAATTTGCTCTTAAATTACTAGTTCTATTTTGTAAGAGCATAATGATAACACCATCCCTGGTTTCCTATGGTTAAAAAAACACACCATAACAGGCTGTTATGGTCATATTTACAAAAGAGATGCCATATAGAATGCTTGAGAACTATTAATCACAAACTCATTAAAATCCTACCTACAACTCCCAATTGATTGATGAATATGGTACCCAGTAACAATTTTAGCTATACTAATAATTGAAACTATGTTCAATACCTATGTAGACCAAACAACTAAAAGACAAACTGCGTTGGTTCTTGGCCGCTAGTTCTGTTACCCACCATTGAGCCTGCTTGTTTCAAAAGTTCCCCATGTATATATCCTCCCATGGTCTAGTCCAAATGTGGAACCTTGTAAAGTTGTATGGTGCCAATTTTCTAAATCACTAACCATCATAAGTTGCTTGGGTTTTAACTTCTAGATCTTGAATTAGGATAAATGGTTATGATAAGAAACGCTCAATTTTTCATGCTCGTGCTACGGTCTGTTAGGACCGGGCCAGGAAATAGACAAACTCAAGTTAGGACAAAGTAGGCGGTATAACCGACCATATAATAGATAGGCGGTAGATACCAGCCATATAATAATTAGGCGGTAAAACCGACCATATAAAGACGGATAGCAAAGCAAATAAAAGACACAGAAGATTTACGTGGTTCGGTCAAATTGACCTACGTCCACGGGCGAGGGAGGAGCAATATTTCTATTATGAAGAAGAAATACAAAAGACCGTAGGAAAGTGGTTCCTAGGCCAATAGGCACTTACAAAAGAGTTTAGAAAATATTCTTAAACTCAAAATAAGAGAGCCTAAAATATTTGACTAAATGGGCTAAATGACTCAAGAAGCTAATAGCCCATATAACTCTCTTAAGTGGTGCAATTGAAACCTTCATATGAGCCCCCTATTTATAGTTGTATTTGGGAGGCTTTCCTTCTGCTTCAGGCGATGTGGGATGAGGAAATTCTGCCGCAGTCAAGGATTGCGGCTGAAGAATTGCGGCTCAACAAATCTCCACCTTGGCATAATTTTGAGTCCCACCATCGTCAATAGTAAAATCGCTCCACCTTCTCCACATAAGCCCCAATAGGCGTAAATCACCAACAATGAACACCAATCAAATCCAAGCACTGCTTGAATTTGTAAACTGGAAGAGGTTTCGTAAACATGTCAGCTGGATTGTCCTTGGTATTAATTTTCTGAATAAGGACCTTTCCTTCAGCAATGATATCCCGAATGAAATGATACTTCACATCAATATGTTTCGTCCTCTCATGATACATCTGATCTTTAGTCAAGTGTATGGCACTTTGACTATCACAGTGAATATCAGTAACACCTTGATATAGACTTAGTTCGCTAAATAAACTCTTCAACCACAAGGCTTCTTTGATTGCCTCGGCTTCTTTGATTGCCTCGGTCACAGCCATATATTTTGCTTCAGTAGTAGACAAAGCTACGACAGGTTGTAGAGTAGCTTTCCAACTAACAGCACAACCGCCAATGCAAAATACATAGCCTGAAAGTGATCTTCTCCTGTCAAGATCCCCAGCGTAGTCTGAGTCTACAAAACCAACCAAAGTGTTATTATTTCTTCCAAACTCCAAACATGCATTTGAAGTACCTCGCAAGTATCTGAAAATCCACTTCACAGCTTGCCAATGTGCTTTACCAGGGCAAGACATATATCTGCTAACAACACTGACTGCATGTGAGATATCTGGACGAGTACAAACCATTGCATACATAATACTGCCGACTGCACTGGAATAAGGAACCCGTGCCATATAATCTTCCTCTTCATCTGATTTTGGTGATTGAGCAGCAGATAGCCAAAAATGGCTAGCAAGAGGAGTAGATACTGGTTTAGCATCTTTCATGCCAAAACGCTCCAAAACTTTCTAAAGGTAATTTTTCCTGGTCAAGAACAACTTCCCTACTCCTCGATCTCGCTTGATCTCCATGCCAAGAATTTTCTTAGCTGCTCCCAAATCTTTCATTTCAAATTCACTATTTAACTACAGTTTCAAAGTGTGAATTTCTGACAAATTCTTGGCAGCAATGAGCATGTCATCAACATAAAGCAGCAAATAAATGAAAGAACCATCATTTAACTTTCGGAAGTAAACACAACTATCATACATGCTCCTCAAATAACCATGACCCAACATAAAGGAATCAAACCTTTTATACCATTGTCTTGGAGACTGCTTCAATCCATATAAAGATTTCTTCAATAAGCAAACATGGTCTTCTTTACCTTCAATTTCAAAACCCTGGGGTTGTTTCATATAAATTTGTTCTTCAAGTTCGCCATGTAAGAAAGCTGTCTTAACATCAAGCTGCTCTAACTCCAAATCATACATGGCAACTAAAGCAAGCAAAACACGAATAGAGCTATGTTTAACAACAGG
Organism: Coffea eugenioides; assembly: GCF_003713205.1. Classification (NCBI taxonomy): domain Eukaryota; kingdom Viridiplantae; phylum Streptophyta; class Magnoliopsida; order Gentianales; family Rubiaceae; genus Coffea; species Coffea eugenioides. The sequence goes on from NC_040036.1 coordinate 61,451,294, forward strand.
TGAAAACACATCATTAAAATCAACACCTTGTACCTGACTATAGCCCTTTGCAACTAATCGTGCTTTATACCTTGCATCTTCAACCCCTGGAATACCTTCCTTCTTCTTGAAGACCCACTTGCAACCGACAATTTTCTTAGCTGACGGCGGCTTTACAAGAACCCAAGTTTCATTACGATGAAGAGATTCAATTTCTTCATTCATCGCAATCAACCACTTTGCAGAATCATCACAAGAAACTGCTTCTGAATAGGTGGAAGGCTCACCAACTGCATCAGTTTCTTCTGCAATAGACAAAGCATATGCAACTAAATTTGCATATCTTTGTGGTGGTCGAATGTCTCTCCTTTGTCTATCTCTGGCTATGGAATATTCCTTTTCTTCTAAACTATCTTCCACAGTAGACTCAGGTGCATCTACTGGCATTTGTTGAATAGAAGATTTGGTCTGAGAAGGACCAGAACTGCCAATATCAAGCTCCACCTGCTTCTGTGTACTATCAGTAGTACAAGGACTGGAAGACTCCTTCTTGGAAGATAACATAGACAATTCATCAAAAGTAACATCTCTACTGATCACAAATTTTGGAGATTTGGGATCAGGATACCATAATCTGTATCCTTTCACCCCAGAAGCATACCTAAGAAAAATGCACTTTTTAGCCCTAGGCTCCAATTTTCCATCATTCACGTGCATGTATGCTGGACACCCAAAAACTTTTAAATTGGAATAATCAGCAGGAGTACCTGACCAAACTTCCTCAGGAGTTTTGAAATCAAGAGATGCAGAAGGAGAACGGTTGACAATATAACAGGCCATATTGATCGCCTCTGCCCAAAAGTCGTTTGTCAACCCTGCATTGGAGATCATACATCTTGCTCTCTCCAAAAGAGTTCTGTTCATACGTTCAGCCACACCATTTTGTTGAGGCGTCATCCTGACGGTGTGATGCCGAACAATTCCTTCATTCTTGCAGAATTCATTGAATTCACCTTCACAAAATTCCATGCCATTATCTGTTCTCAACCGCTTAATGTGTTTTCCTGTTTGCTTCTCAATCAAAACTTTCCATTGCTTGAAAGTTAGGAAAACATCATTTTTATGGTTAAGAAAATAGACCCAAACTTTCCTTGAATAATCATCAATGAAAGTCAACATGTACCTGGCACCTCCTTTAGAAGAAGCACGAGAAGGCCCCCAGAGGTCTGAATGAATGTAGTCCAAAGTTCCTTTTGTCCTGTGAACTGCCGGCAACTGGAAGCTAACTCTCTTCTGCTTTCCAAAAATGCAATGTTCACAGAGTCCCATCTTTCCAATACTTTGACTACCAAGAAGACCTCTTTTGCATAAAATAGATAAGCCTTTCTCGCTCATGTGGCCCAATCTCATGTGCCATAATTTGGTAAAATCAGAATCAGACAAAGTTGATGTAGAAACAGCAGCAGCACCTGTAACAGTAGATCCCTGTAAAATATATAAAGTACCAGATCTGTGTGCCTTCATAACAACAAGGGCTCCTCGACTGATTTTGAGAACTCCATCTCCACCTGAATACCTGCACCCAATAGACTCAAGAGTGCCTAAAGAGATGAGATTTTTCTTCAAATCTGGAACATGTCTAACATCTGTGAGCGTCCTCACAATACCATCGTACATTTTAATCCGGATTGTACCTTTGCCAACAACTTTACAAACAGCGTTGTTGCCCATTAAGACAACTCCACCTTCAGTTGATTCATATGTTGAAAACCAGTCCCTATTGGGACACATATGATATGAACAACCCGAATCTAAAATCCACTCATTGTTAGACCTAAAAATATTTTCCGTTGCACAGAAAATGGTTCCATCATTCTCATCAGCTGCTATACTAGCTTCAGCGGATTCAGTATTTTTCTCAACAAATTTCCCTTTTTGCTTTTCTTTATTTTTCAATTTAAAGCAATCAGAGATAACATGGCCCTTCTTTTTACAATAATTGCACACCACATTTTTATGTCTGGACTTGGATCTACTTCTATTTTCTGTGTTTCTCTTTTCAGATCTACCCCGAACAAACAAGCCATCGGCTTGACTCCCACTAGTTTCCCCAGTAATGTCCCTATCTATCTGCTCTTTAGATTTTAATGCAGATTTAATTTCCCGATACGAAATTGTTTCCTTTCCATAAATCATAGTATCGCGGAAATGCTTAAAAGATTGGGGAAGGGAACACAAAAGTAATAGGGCTTGATCTTCATCATCAATTTTCGAATCTATATTCCCCAAATCCATAATAATGGAATCAAATTTATCAAGATGGGAGAGTATAGATGTACCTTCAGACATCCGAAGCATGTACAAACTCTGCTTCAAATATAGCCGATTCTCGACTGTCTTCTTCATATACAAGGCTTTCAATTTATCCCACATAGCCTTGGCCGAAGTCTCCGTTGCTACCTCACGCAATACCTCATCGGAGAGATTTAAGATTATGCTGGATCTGGCCTTCTTATCCATATCGGCGAAATCCGCATCCTTTACATCTTCTGGTTTGTTCTCGATTCCGTGAATCGCTAGATCAACTCCGTCTTGAACAAGAATGGCCTCCATCTTGAGCTGCCACATTCCGAAGTTGACATTCCTGTCGAATTTCTCGACAACCGTCTTTGTTATCGTCATTGTTGCCACAAAATCTGTAACGTAAAGTTTGTCTCAAAAAACTGGCCAAACAAATATGCAAGTCTCGTGAGCGGGCCCCACAGGGTGAGCGGACCCCACGAGATAAGCGGGCCCCACGGGGATGAACGGACCCCACAAGGTGAGTGGGCCTCACGGATAAACGGACCCCACAGGATGAGTGGGCCCCACAGGATGGACGGACCCCACCAGATGAACGGGCCCCACCAGATGAACCTGTCTTGCAAAATATAATAACCAGCTCTGATACCAGTTTGTTAGGACCGGGTCAGGAAATAGACAAACTCAAGTTAGGACAAAGTAGGCGGTATAACCGACCATATAATAGATAGGCGGTAGATACCAGCCATATAATAATTAGGCGGTAAAACCGACCATATAAAGACGGATAACAAAGCAAATAAAAGACACAGAAGATTTACGTGGTTCGGTCAAATTGACCTACGTTCACGGGCGAGGGAGGAGCAATATTTCTATTATGAAGAAGAAATACAAAAGACCGTAGGAAAGTGGTTCCTAGGCCAATAGGCACTTACAAAAGAGTTTAGAAAATATTCCTAAACTCAAAATAAGAGAGCCTAAAATATTTGACTAAATGGGCTAAATGACTCAAGAAGCTAATAGCCCATATAACTCTCTTAAGTGGTGCAATTGAAACCTTCATATGAGCCCCCTATTTATAGTTGTATTTGGGAGGCTTTCCTTCTGCTTCAGGCGATGTGGGATGAGGAAATTCTGCCACAGTCAAGGATTGCGGCTCAACACGGTCGAATGGTCCTTTGGATAATTCATCTAACCTGAGAATGGCTATAATATCTTGAAATTCTTTATAACGCTGTAAAGTAAGGTAATGCGGTTTCTCAAATGAAGTCATGGCTAAAAGACTATAAATCTTTAGTCTTCATCTCTACTCAATTACAATTTAATGTCAAGCACCATAATTCAAATAGTTTTCCATGTGGTAATTTAATTTCTATTACCTTTGTTAACGAAATGGATGTTCATGATTTTCCTTTTTTAGTCTTGATTGGTACTTTTTGTCTCTTAATACTTGCTTTCCCTCGACTGACAATGGAGTTTCTTCCATCTATCTTTTTTATTATGTTTCTACTTTTGTGGCCTCAGCCATGAGGTATCTTACTCCATATGCCATCCATTTGCATGTGATGTACTTGGAGGCTATACTTCTCGTTTAAAAGAAACATTGCTATGTGTTTCAATTAGCCTCAAAATGGATATGATTTGATATTAATTTGTGATTGGATCAGCTTTCGGAATAGCTTTGTAAAGTTGCTATTGAATTGTGAAGTTGGAGATTAGCTATTTGCATGTTCACAATGCAATGATTTTGGAGAGATTTTGTAAGAATTTTAATTGTGCTTGATGCAAAATGAATACTATGGACTGGTGGAGGCTTTTCTTTAAGGTTGTGTCGAATTAGTATACAACTTATGCTCCGGAGACTGATATGATGATTATGCCGTGACATTATATCATTATTCTTGGTTCATTTTTTTAGTCATAGCTAATTTGATTATTCTTTTTTATCTACTTAACTTCAAATTTGAGGTGGTTTAAAAGTTATGCTTGTTCTTGAAATGGAAACCAAAAAAACAACCCAATAGGTTCTCTTTTTAAGTTGTTAGAATGGGATATGCAGAAAAGATGGAACAGATGTTTGGGAACAAGCTAACTTGAATCCTTTAGAACACTGGCTTTTTATGACTTTATCGTGATCTTGATCTAACTCTTGTTCTTTGTTCTAGTTGCGGTTTCCATAACTTGCCTATAGTTTGATTTACAATGACCTTGTGTGATCTCAACATTTAAACTAGGCAAATGATTTTTTGCATTCCAAAATAATCCTCTGGCAATCTACATTTCTTTACATTACAAAATATTAAAATGTAGTACCAAAAGCTGTTCTTGGAGTGCATATATTACTTGCCTAAAAGTATTATTTATATCAAACATACTTGCAATTATCCAAGCTCTGCAGCATGATCATCAGCCCTACTATTGCTATCCGTTGATAATGCAAGATCATCGATCATCACAAAGTCTAAGCCACTGCAGTACAAATGCTTTAGAATTTTAACCAAAATCAATTATTTCTTCCAGCAAAACTCAAGCTGAAACTACTACTACAATGACTTCTATCTCTACTCCAGCTTCAGTTGAAGCAAATACAGGTCCTAAAGAACATAGCACTGAGCCAAGTAATAACAACACAAAATGAAAGGAACTTGCAACCAACAACAATCAAACAAAGCATCCAAAACTAGAGTAGATGTACTTTGGATCCAAAACTAGAGTAGGTCATATCAATTTTTATGGAGTAATTGTACTCTGGATAACCATCGGCATAACAACTATGCAGACAATATAATAGCAGAGCTATTTCATGCTCTTATAATGGTTATCACTTTGTTCAAACGGGTCAATAGCCTTCTCAAATGTATCTACTTAAGAGTGTGGAAATCTCCATTAATGTAAATATCAAGAATGTGAAAACATTTCTCTATCCATCTTTGTAAATGTATTCAGTAGTAGCCTCAAACCATACCTACAAATGCTGCAGTACTGCATTCTATAATTTTTTTTCGCTTCATCATGCATTCCTTCAACCACAACTCCATTATAATATCCGGGCAACATTGTGCCTCAAACAAGGCCTAGATCAACTATCTATTATCTATTTATCTACCTATTACCAATACAAGAATGCCATGAGTCTTCCTATCTATTATTCAACTATCTGTTATCTATCTATCTATCATCTATTTTCATTATAACAGTACTATAAGCATGAGCCTGGTGTTTTAATCCTATTATACCCTTATTAATTGATGATTTAAGTATCATTTTGTACCCTTATTATTTAATCGTGATTAAAGTCACTATACCATACATGTTGGCTTAAAAGTGTTAGATTTACTTTATTATAATATATCAATTAAGAAAATGAAAAAGAAAAATATCATGAATAATTCAAAAATACTAAAACAAAAGGTATTTTTAACTGTAATTAACCTTTCAAATTGCTTTGAAAGGCTCTTCTTCGAATTGTCTAAAATTTTGAATTAGAAATTTGTTTTTTAAGGACTATGTTGACAGAAAGAATGGGTAATTGCTTATTTTTTTGTCTTTTAGAGACTATGTTGGCGGAAAGAATGGGTAATTACTTAATTTTTTGTTGATAAAACTTTATTCCTATGAGACTTGAATGCTTGCTTATCTATGCACAAAACTTGAGAAGGGCATAAGTCATATATAGTTATATATTAACAAAAACTAGAAAACAATCCCCACTTAAAGTTATGGTAATAATAAATTTAATATAATGCTGCAATCTAAAATCATCAATTTTTTCACTATTTCTACAATTCCTCGATGTGAATATGGGGCAATAAAGTAGTGCTGTTAATCATTAATTGAGCCATTCATGCCCTAAATTAAGATTTAGTGAAGAGTTGAGTGACAAAGGAAAATTTTCATATTGCATGAAAAAGAAGACTCAATTATAAAGAGGGCAAATATTGTTGAATTGGAATAGGAAATTGATTATATTGGTAAAGCAAAGGAAGGCTTGTATTCGGAACTTCAACTTGCATATATTAGTATGTAATACACAATGTGTTAAGAGAACACAATGTAGTAGTGACTTATGTAATGTTCTTTCTATTTTTTTTATTAGAAGCTCACGCTATAATTCAAAATTCTTCTTCTAAAATGGCAAAAATTCTGGTTTTGTGCTTATACTTTAATTTCATTCTTTGCTCATATGACTGGTCTACAGGATTGGAATTCATATTATCTTATTTACTATACATTTGTTTAAAATTGATTAGCAAATGTATGGATAGTGTAGCAAATGTAGGAACATCATGCTTTGGCAAAATGTGAGAACATTTTTGAGATTTTTCTTTTTTTCTTTTAGCTAATTCTTTCTCCCTCTCATTCTTTCATTTGTTATTTTTTCTAGGGGTTTAGTGGTTCATATAGTTGATATGCCTTGCATTTCTATTATTAGCTTGACGGGCAACACTTTTAGCACAGCAGTTTTTCAAAATGTGAAAACTTTGCAAGGAGCGAGAAGTCTTTAATATGTCATCCAATGAGTAGTTACCCTTCAGTATCCCAAGATTGGAGAACGGTGAAATATATATCTATATAAATTTCAGAAATTTTTTTTAGTATGGTTAACTTAGAATACTTCCAACTCTTTATTCTCTTTTTTTTTTATAGAGAATTTTGATTTTTTAAAATTGTTATATATCCTTTCACGTCTTTTGATTCAAAAAGTAAGAAGTGACTCCACTTACATAGAAATTTGGTTTGAAATCTATTAATGGAAGGCTAAATACAAAGGAAACATCACCAAACCTACTAAATGTAAAAAAGTAAATAACAATATTTTACCCTTCAGGTTAGTAATTCTAACTAAGAGGGCAAATTATATAGAAAATAAAAAGAAAATAATATTCACTGGTCATGGATTTAAAAAATCAAGAATGACACCATACATGAAACCTAAATTATGAAATCACTAGCTAACTAAAAAACAAAGTACTACTAGCCTTTAGTTATGGAAACTTCTGTTTAAAATCTTTATTTTTGATGAAAAATAATAACAAAAAGAACACCAATTCTACCAAAAAATAACAATACAGTTTAGGAAAAAAAATATAGATCATTTGACCCTAAACTGTATCTACTTAATTGTACATATCTAATCCAAATTTGACCCTAGTTAAATTTGAATAAGAATATAAAACCATACATATTATTGATTATTTTATGTATTCTTATCATTTTTTAATATGTAAATATGTAACTACTGTGTCATTTTTATATAGATTTTTTTTTGTAGTAGTTGAGGGTATTATAAGATATTATCAAATTTTTGTTTGCATTTTCAGATACTAATACTATATTGTAAAAATGTTAAATCAAAATTATAGGTTATGATTTTCTTTTGATTCAAATTTTATCTTTTCAATTTTATTTTGAAAACTCAAATATATAGTATATTTTAAGTATAAAACTAAATTGCAAGTTATGGAAATTTTTTTTACTTCAAATTTAAACTCTTCAATTTGGGGGTTGCATATGGATTCAACTTCACCTTTGAAAATTTGAAATTATTCAATTCAATTTATATGAAAAATAACTAAGTTGGTGTTTTATACTTTTGTATTGAATTTTCATTTTTATATTTTACTTGCCAAATTCACTTTATAATAATGTAACATTGACAATATGTTAAGTTATATTTTGAGTAAAAATGGAAAAATTAGGACTCTCAGACCAATAGATGTGAGAGAAATGCCTATCACAATTAATACAAAAAAGAAAATCTCAACACACAAAGAGCATGTTATATACACATGTATGTATGTAATTCTTATAAGTATATAAGAGAAAACTATAGATTTTTGATAACATAATATATCTCGAATGAAAAATTGTGATATTACTTTATTCTGATTGGGTGGGTAGAAGAAAAAGGAAAAAGTAAAGGAAAGGGAAATGGAGGAGGTTGGCCATAGGGGATAGAGGTTGGGGATATAGAAAATAAAAAGAAAATAATATTCACTGGTCATGGATTTAAAAAATAAAGAATGACACCATTCATGAAACCTAAATTATGAAATCACTAACTAAAAAACAAAGTACTACTAGCCTTTAGTTATGGAAACTTCTATTTGAAATCTTTATTTTTGATGAAAAATAATAACAAAAAGAACACCAATTCTACCAAAAAATAACAATACAGCTTAGGAAAAAAAATATAGATCATTTGACCCTAAACTGTATCTACTTAATTGTACATATCTAATCCAAATTTGACCCTAATTAAATTTGAATAAGAATATAAAACCATACATATTATTGATTATTTTATGTATTCTTATCATTTTTTAATATGTAACTACTGTGTCATTTTTATATAGATTTTTTTTGTAGTAGTTGAGGGTATTATAAGATATTATCAAGTTTTTGTTTGCATTTTCAGATAATTCCGATATCCAAATCCACAGAGTGTAGTCCATTCTTTCCTGGGTTAGCCTAAAGTGATAGATAGTCAATTTAGGCTAAACAAGTTGAAAGGCATAAGTAATTGCTTTGATGGCGTAAGTAAGTTGAAAGGCATAAGTAAGTGGCGAGAATAGGAATTTAGACGCAAGGGAAAGAGAATGGTGAGGAGTTAAAGAGTAACGAGAAAAGTCAAAAAAGGAAAGTGAACAACAAAGTTGTGCAAAGAGATGAGGAGAGAAAGAAGGGAATTGTGGGAATATGATAGAGATGGCAAAAAATGAAAAGAAAGATGGCACCATGGTAGGACGTGTGAAAGCCATAGGGGGCAGTAGATGGCTAGTTGGTAGGTAAAAATAGACGGAAAGGGTAACAGTTATTAATTAATAATTCTGAAAACTTTAACAACATATCTTACAAAGATTTTTTTTTTTGTAATCTATATTAAATTATATGAAAAACACTATTCTATAAACACAACAATTTTAGAGGTACAAGATGGGAGAAAATTTTTTTCTAAAATCGAGAAAAGCGAATTAGTTATAATTTATGTTTTTATATTATATTGTTTGATATATAGATATAACATGATATCTTTCGTCGGCTATTGATAAAAAGGTTTACAATTGCTCTACCATAAAAATCATTATAAATTAGATTATTTTATTCAAATTCTTATCATGTATTGATAGACAATAGGCAAACAAATTTTGGTTTCAATTTATTTAAGATATTAAAATTAAGAAAGTCCATTTTGTGATCACAGTTTTTTTTAACATGTTTAGCATACACTTCTTTGAAATTTTTAATCTTTTTCATATACCCTATCATGTACTGCAATATATAATTATATATTATTATTTTGAATTGAAATATAAACTCGTGCATAGCACGCGCCAAAATGCTAGTATGTAATGAATTTTTAAGTAGCAAATTATAATCTACGCATGGTATGCTAAATTTAACAAACATATTTTTAGGTAACATACTTCATATCGAATTATTCTTGTCCACATCCACAGACTTCTTTTGAATAAGAACCAACAAGATATCCCAATTATACTGATTTTATCCAAGTTTAAAGCAAATGGTTTTTATGTGACTTATTGATCAAGACCATAATCTTTATTTGCTTTATCTGCTTGCTTTATAAGGCAACTATACTTGCAAATTGCATAGACGAGTATTTCTTGAGATAAATTTATAGATTTTGTTTGTTTTTTTCCATGAATTAGTGCTTTATTCGCTATGTTGGAACAATGTTTTCTTTTAATTAAGTCGAATATTTCACCCTATCTTTCAAATACCTGCAACTAATTTTCAATCATCTATGTATTTGCAATCACTACCATAAGATAAGTAGACAAAATGGAGTAATATTTTGGCGCTGCCAATCGGCTGAATTATATACGACCATAAGTTTCTCAAGATTTAGAAATAAAACCATGACATATTAATTAAGATATCAATCTAGTCCATTGGACACAATTACAATAGGTAGTGATATAATTTTTTCGAATTCTTACTTAAAAGAAAAGCTTCAATAAACTGATAATGTAGCATAAGAGAAATCCTAGAAGAGCAGGAGTGGGAAGGCTCATTAGGATGAGAAGGGTATATGGTTGGTAGGATTTGCAAAGAATGTAGGACTGGCAAGCAACATAGTAGCAGAATTATGGGGGATTCTCAAAAGGAATGAAGCTGGAATGGGAGAAAGGATACAGGAAGGTAATTGTTGAGTTTGATTCAAAAGTGGGATTGGAATTGATAGCAGAAGCAGTGGCCACATCACTTTATCACAATCTAATCAAGCGGATAAGAGCCATGAGGAATAGAGAATGGTCATGTATCCTGCGACACACTTGAAGAGAGGGGAATAGATGTGCAGACTGGCTAGCCAAGAAAGCAACTCAGTCACAACTACCAAGAGGACTGATAGAAGAACCACCGATAGTACTGAGGGAATTCTTAGGAGTTGATGTAATTGGGGTAACAATCCCACGTTTAGTACCATGTTAAGAGGCTTTATGCCTCTCCTTTGTATCCAAAAAAAAAAAAAAATTAACATAGTCTATTGAATATAATTGCACCAGGCTCAACCACTACATAACAGAATTAAATATTCCAATACAAAACTCAATTTATCTAAGAGGTCAAGATTGTAAAGCTACTATTTAATCCTTCAGTTTATCCGATAAAGCAAATACGGGCTGATGAGGTGCTTCGATTCCTTAGTTATGACTTTCTCAAGTTCAAGTTGTTTTCTTTTCCTCTCAGAATCGTGCAATTGAACCCGTCTTGTTGCATTAATAAATTTTGTTCTCGTGGAAAACAGTAACATCTACTTTTTTTATTACATTTTTATTTTTATTTTACAAGTAGACATATGAAGGGAATGTGGCTGGGGATACAACTGTTGAATGCCTACTACTTGCTCACACTCTTATCATAGCAACTAGTTTCACCAAGCCAAGATTCTTCCCTCTTCGATAATATTTTTGGCTGCGTATTCCTTTCCTAAGAATAGACCTACTATCTCAAATTTTGCTATCTTAAATGGTTGATCACTAGTTTCATCATTGACTCCCCCCTTGTGCATTATCATGCTAGATTAAAAACATCAATGGGTCATCAAATAGCAAAACCACAATCGTTGTAGAGGAATGATGGTTCAAAATGTCCTTTGAACTGGTCAAAATAATTGGTTATCGCCACCCAAGTACCACCAAAACAAGCAATTAGATCAAAAAAAATGAAAGGTGAAGCTAGCAACAGAATTAGCTTTCAAATCCTCAGATTAGGAACTAAAAATCCAGCTAGCGAGATGAATAAATTGTAGACGACACAGGTAGAAATTGACCAAATTGCTATGTCTTCTAAATAAGACATAAATGGTGGTTCTAGCATCTATATACCATCTCCATTATGCAAGTTTAGAAACATAATAGGTCTTCTAAGTATTAAAAAAAAAACTTTTTAACATGAAACTTTATTAAAAAAATTACTAATAATATGCACAAAATTCCAACCAAACTATCTTTGACCTATAGGCTAACGTGTTCTACTCCAACTATGCCCCATGATTCATTAATGAAACAGTCATAACAACAAATTTGTCTCACGAACTGTGTCCCATGACTCATTAATGAAAGAGTCATAATAGTTAAGTTATGTCAAAAGTTAAAACTACTCTCAAATGTATCTCATAAGTGTGCGTGGAATAGTGTCATTAAACATTTTTCTCAAAGAATCATTTTTTTAAATTTGCTTTTGTGTGTTGAATTATGACTAAGAAAAAAAGAAAACAAACTACCATTTTTTCTCTGTTTTCTATTATATGTATATTTTGCCCATGATATTGAGGTATGTTTGATAAAAGGAATAGGTCAAATGTAAGGTTTAAATTGTTGACACCCTGATTGGTAAAGAAAGATAGTGATATTTCATGAAAAGTAGAAGTCTATGCATTAGTATACACTTAACATTCATGCTTTCAATGCATGTTAATGTAACTCCCAACTTTAACCGAAGAAAATATTTGCAAATTGAATGGAAAAGCAAGTAGATATATGTTATTTAAACAAAACACTAGGTAAAGTAATGTATAAAATGTAATATTAACCCATAGAGTAAGTTTCTTTAATCCAAATATACACCTTTGGAACTTATGTGACATTTTGTGCTAATGTTGTATTTGTTTCTATAATTATACACTTAATTTAGTCTTTGGACTAAAGATTAAAAATAGCATAACTAGTATACAAAGATAAAATATAATACTCCATAAAATTCAAATATTCGAACTATTTTCTTAGTTTGTAAAATATAAACATAAATTAGAAGGTTCTAGTGATGAAATTAACATTTTAGAAAATATAGCATCCCCACTAAAGTCAGGATCAGTTTTATAACTTTGAATCGTATAATTCTTGAAATTGTAAATATCTTTAACAATTGTGATTGCAACTTGAGGGTATTTGTGAAATTGTTCTTTTACCTTACATAATAAGGTTTTATTTTGTTTTAAATGCATATTTATTGTAGGCATATTTACTAAATAAATGGAGAAGGTCTTGATTTTCATTTATTATCACTAAAAATCGTAGCTTGTTTTACCAAGCTTTACATACACGAGGTATCATAAACTTGATGACAAAATTGTCCTAATTGATGACAAAGTCCAAAAAGGAAAACGAAGTATAGTTTTTGGTATAAAAAGATGGAGCTGTCTAATGGTTACTGATGACCATTTCTTGGAGAGTTCATTATGTTTAAAAGTGTAGTTAATTTGAGAAAATATCTAAATGCAAAGCCGAAATAAATGTAAATGTGTTAATTCACATAGTAAATTATATATATATATATATATATATATTAACAGTGCCCAATAAACACCCATTAGAAAAATTCTAAAAAATATGGGCTTTGTCCACATGCTTAAAAAGGCTCAAAGTAAAAAAAAAAAATGAAACATCATACCTAATTATTTGAAATACTAATATAATACGATGTCTTAAAGACTTACATAATGTGCTTTCTATTTGCTTTTACCATAAACTCATGCTATAATTCACAATTTCTCTTTTAAAATGATGAGAATTTTGACTTTGTGCTTATATTTTAATTTCATTCTTTGCCTATATAACTAGTCTTCTAGGATTGAAAGTCCTCTTGTTTGTTGTACATTTTTTCAAAATTGATCAGCAGAAGTGTATATGGTGTAGTTCTCAATGTATTTAGGGTGGACAAAATAAGGTTCTTGGTTCTCTTCTCGAAAAGGTTGGTGAGGATTAAATGAGTTAAAAGTTAATAATATGATATGAGCAGTTCTTTTTGGAGTATAGATAACTCACAAACAGTCTTAATCCAGATCTTCTAAAATTCAATCTAGAAGCACATACTTTATTAGACTTCAAAAGCATATTGGCTATCTTTGACGATGTTTAAGTAAAGAAGATCTTCTCTAATTTGCCATGTACTTGGTAAGAAATTGGAATTTGCAATTATAAGACTGCTCTTAAATCTAAGCAATTTTATAATCTTTTGCTTTTGTCCCGAGTTTGTACAAAGTTAAGAGGTGTTTGATTCATCTCCAGATTTGGGCTTGAAATATGCATTATAAATCCCAGTACGTGTATCGATTTTGGTCTTCATCTTTATATGTTTGATTTAGGAGTGGAATGGATTTTATTTGATATAAGTGTTAATCAATGTGAAAGTTGAAATCCAAACTATAAGTGATGAATGAAAGGGGGTAAGATGCAATACTTTCTTTCCTATTGGATAATTTCATAGTAGTTTATCAAACAATAGGTATGAGTATCATTAATTTTGATACCCATTCCTACCCCTTATACCAATTTACCAAACACCACATTATTCAATTTCATCTGGTCAGATTTCATTGTTGTTCTTTAGCACATGGGAGCAGATCAAGATATAGATTTAAAGAATGGGAATGTAGGATGAAATTGGTATCATCTTTGCTTTGTTTTTGGATGCTAATAAAATGTGCAAAAAAGATTTATCTCATAACTGAGGAAAAAAATTTCTATTTCATGCATTTCACAATATTACACAGCAAGTAACATAGCACAATTAAAAGAAAAGGCTTTTTAAGCATGCATTGCAACTACATTGACATGTTCCTTTATATAAAAATCATATATAAGGGGCAAAACTTGAAAATCTCATAATTTAGGTTTTCCATCAACAATGCATTTACTCAAAAGTTTGTATGTAACTTCAGTATAGAATATACAGCTATCCATCAACAATGCATTTACTCAAAGGTTTTCCATCTGTGGCTAATCATTTCATGTCTATGTTGCCTGCTCATTACTTGGGCAGGACTTGCACAACTAACTATATTTGCAACATCATGAATGTTCACCGGTATGGAAAAACACTCACTGAGAGGAATGGTTAAAAAACCATGGGTTGCTTCATTATTTATTCAAAGCGAGGAAAAAAATCTTTTGAACTAACTCCTCTCTGCCTTTCCTCCATTATGCTCCTTTCATGTTCATTCACAAGCAACGTTCATTGGTTCATCCGCAACATTCACTTCACTGGCTTTTGATTGAATATTTTCATTTTGATCATCCACGTATGCTTGCGAGCTGACAACATGTCCCATCAAATTTTTATGCTTAAGATTGCCTGCAAAACATATATCACACGATTTACTAAGTATTTGCCAATGGGAGTACAGTTATCTAATTAAGATCCCTCAAACTACTCTCAAAGAATAGGTCTAATTGAGGAAAAATCTCAACTACATTAACTTATATACTCCATGGATGTAGTTATCACTCGTATCATGAGATCCTTCCAAATAACACCCTATTTGAGTATTGCACAGCAATATGATTCTATGAAGCACGATATTTGATTCAAGAGTTGAAAGTGGTTGCTTTTAAACATGAAAAATTTTCATTTGGACCATTACTTCAAGCCTTCAAGGTAAAAGACGGATCAATCTCCATTAATATCAAGGAAAGCAAGAGTGTCTAAACAAAGGTAAACACTGAACTTGCACACAAGGCAATAATATGAAAACCTGAACAATTAATAATCCAGTGTCCATTAACATTAATTTCTAGAGGTTAAGAGGAGCTTGCATACCCATCCAAAAGGTGCATTCACTTGTACCGTGAAGAAGAGCCTTCACATGAAATAAGAACCTCTCCATTGATCTCTTTGTAGCAGGAATTTTACTGGTGATAGCTGTTTGTTTTGACACCTTCCATGAGAGAAGCATTGCAGGTTATGACTCATTATGTCTAGATGAAGTAGTATGCATTCTCACTAAAGAACAATGAAATGTGCAAACCTTTGCTTCAGAGCACAATGTCTGTATGGTTCTTGTTGCTTTCTGGAGCTCCTTAACCTGATAAAAAATGCAGTAACCCAACAAAAGTAATTCTGGACTCTGATCTTATGGATGCTCATTTGGTTTAAGCCATAAATCAATCAACTCATCTTACCATGCTAATTATCTGCTCATTGTGCATTTGAAACTGGGCCTGAAGAAAGCCAAAAACTGGAGAAAACCCAATTAACTAGAGTCTCTTAAGCGGTTGCATCACCTTGAATTTAAGTGGCAGACAAGTACCTTTTAGGAATGAATCTACAAACTTTCCTCCATACTTGACAGCCATTCCATGCACGCTAACCTGTATATCATCTTATTTATCAATCTTGGCTGCTTCATCCAGGAAAAAAGTTGATCAAATCGTAGATATATAGCAATCACCTTATCATGGGTCCTGCACATATTAACTAAAGATACAACCACATTTACAGACTGTTGTAGTCTGTCCAGGAGTTTTTCTACATTTTCAACTTTAGCAGCAGCTCGAGGCTTCTCTAACCAGGCAACCTCCTTAGTCTAAGAAAGTGAAACAATTAAAACAGACTTTAAAGCATTGAAAAGTAAATGGTAGATTCACCCACCATTGTATCTATAAAATGAAAATCAACTATGAAACTCACCAACTTATTTATTACAGCCAGGTTCTCTTCATGCTGCATGATTACATTATCCTGTGTTACCAATGACTACAAGAATGAGGAGTCACAGAAAGCAGAAAAGTGGTAATTCCTCACCATGACTCGGTACCAAGAAACAAAAGTTGAAGGAGAGAGAGTAGGCAACTCCTGATCATCTTCAACTGCAGTTCTTTGTGAAGTTACCTATTGCAAAAAGCAAAATACCACTCACACTGGCATCATTACACGCCAAGAAAGCTTTGCTTGTAAGTTTTAACAGCACAAAACAAGAAGAGAGAGAGAGAGAGAGAAAGAGTCAAAACTGTCTAAATAGAACGACACTTGTACATGAAAGATGTTCAACAGAAGTACACATCCATGTCTCTTCTTGACCAAAATGTTATCAGCTCCCCTTAGTTGGCATAGAACAAAGAATTAATTACTCTGAGTACTTGATAGGCAAAAGTAGTTGGAACCAAGGTTTACCCTACTACATAGTTGACTTTCTAATATAACACTTTAACAAAAGTAACAAAATCTGACAGCAATACAAAGAGCAAGAGAGCTAGTGTATGAGCATCCAGGCATAATAATCCAAACTACGACAGCATCCTTAGCTGTTTGGAAAATAGACAAAGTAGATAAGGTAACTATTCAGAAATGACCAGAAGAGAATCTGTAGAAAGGGAAAGACCAACTCATAGCAACTTAAGCCTATTATGAGTGAACCTGTACCATTTAATAAACTTTTTATACAAGCTAAATTCTCGGGAAAAAAAAACTCCATCTGCCAATGAATGTGATTAAATGAAATGAACAGCATTGAAAAATCTGGGGAGGTCTTTACCGATTGCCACTAATTTATCAGAATTTGTTCTGATTAGAAGAAAGCCCTAATATTTAACAATCCAGCAACAGCAAATCAAGGAATACTCCTACCTAATACAAGTTAATACTCTTTGTATTGCAATTTGGCATAACTCTTTGATTCAAAGAATATTTTGGCATTAAACACCGGATCCAGCAAACAAATCCAATTAGTTCCTTTTATTATCCTTTCCAGGGTGTAGCCTTCTAAGTTAAAAAAGACCAAAAGGAATAATGCTGGATTTCGTCTTATATATGAGAGTCTCATTTAACCGTGCTCCAGGCTTCTCTTCTGGTATAGTGACTCGTAATCTGGACTTAGGACCACATAAAAGAAAATAGAAAGACCAAACCCAACCAATACTGAAAAGCCTATAAGGTACACCGTGGTCAGACACCAATACCACCATCCTGTTTAGACCCATAAATGATTTGGTGGAACAGTAAAGCTAAACATATTAATTGTACCAAAGGGTATAACAAAAGCAGCACTCCATCTTAAAATTTGTTCAACCCAAGTATTGATGTCTTACTAACTGAAGATGGCTCACTCGTAGAGTAACAACCAGGGCAGATATTTTGAGTCTGGTTAGAATCTGGAAAAGAGAGAATTTCTATCCTTTCTCAGAGTATGGATTTTGAAGCCCAAAACCATCATCAGAAAATTAAGCTGTCGTACTTTACAAATTGGACTACTCGGATTGTGACCTGCTACTCCTTCCTAGTTATGCAAAGACTAGCCGATTTACCAAAACAGGGAATATAGAGGTAATTTATGTTTGTAGGAAAGACTTCTCTAAAAAATATTGTCAAGCATATACACTTGGTTAGTGCATCAGCAGCTGACAGCTTTCATTCGATTGATGGAACTTGACTTCTCTAAAAAGTACCGTTCGATGAATTCTTATTTAAGCATAATCCAAAATTTAACCTTCATGAACAGTGAGACAATTAATAACAGTTGAGACAGATGCCATAAAGCATGGAACTATTTTGTTCAGATATATTTCAATGTAGAGGAATCAAGCCAAATCATCTACGACATCGAAACCTCTCCTTTGTGCACAACAAGAGCATTGAGAACATGTCCTGCCACGTGGTCACATTTTATTTTTCAGGATTATAAACTACCCAGGTTTTTGATTGACCCAAAAACAAAGTGCACATGTTCGAGAAAGTAAATGAGTGAATCTTTAGTTTGGACCAGAAGTAGTCAAAGAAAAATAGGATACACCAACCAGATGGTATGAATTAGCTTTAATCAGGTGTGCATGACAAGCATTCAGCAAATAGTTAATACTTTTAATCCTAGTGAAGCTTGTATAAAAGGGACGAAAACATAAACAAGGAAAGTTACTTGGAAATAAACAAACCTGAGGCAAGATAGAGCAAGCCAACTCATTTAGTGAATCAGAAGTAGATTGACAATTTTCCAAATAAATGTGGAGTACCTTCTGAACTATATGTCCCTGCATATATCAGGAAAAGAATCAACATTTGCTTCCCTAAAGCATATCTTATCACATCAAAAGAAATCAATCTAACACCTATCCACAATCAGCACTACAAAAATGAATTCTACATACTTTAATTTTTGAACTTTTGTCAATTATATCATCACGCTTCTGAAACAAAAGTTTCTGTGCAGAAGCTCCCAATCTGTTTCTCAGGAAAATGAGGAGTTCTTTAGTAGATCCAGGGTCAATTCCTTTTGCTCTCCCACTTACAGATTTATCGAGGAACTTTTGGATGGAAATAGTTACAGACTCCAAGGCCACAACCACTTCTGAAGCCAGCTTATATGAGATGGTCCTTGCTGCAGGAAACATTTATCATAGTTAACCTCATAACTTTGACAAAGTAGACAAACATCTGCACCACAAACTAATAACTCAGAGTAGCATACCTGCATCAAAGACCCCTTCCAGGAAATAATATGTACCACAGTATAGGTAATCTATACTTCCTGTTGCAGGAATGAGTTGCATGCCTTGAAAGAAAGACTCTGGCATGTTAATTGACTGGAATGCTTCAAGAAGGTCTGAAAGAGCAGTTTTATCATTCAGAATATTTGTAAGATTTAGTATCTGCATTTAGAAAACAAAGAACAAAGCTTTTAGTTAAAATTCACCCTTTTGGGAAAGAAGGGGACGCAAATACAAGCATAAACTATTTTCCTTATCTCAATCCTCACATAGGTCTGGCAGACAAGGGAATTATAAGAAGGGCGGAATACCTTGCCAAAGCAACAGAGTGTCTCAACAAAGACAAAGCTGTAAACCAATGATTTGGAAACAACCATTTTAACTATGCTTGGGTTTCCTGCCAAAGTCGAATAATCTTTCCAATGATATTGACAAACTTCAACCCCTGCAATTATTCTTTATAAGCTTTAAAGGACATGAAAGGAAATTTGTTTCAAATTTAACTAATGAATGATGCTCTGCTCTACTACCTTCTTTAAGACCACTAATGGCACAATCCAGATTTCCTTTAAAAAATGGAAATAGTGGACGAAGCTGGTTTAAGAATTCAGCTCCTTTCATCTCACTGAAACCAGGGTGTAGACTCATCCATTGAAGAGAAATTTGTTTGCTCAGAGGACTAAAGTAGTCCAGCTTTTGGTTAAGGTCTCTTAACAGATACAGGTGAAGAGGTAACTAGAACATAAAAAGGATATCAGATGCAAATGTAATAAACCAAAGTAGAAAGTGCAAAGAATTATAAAGGGTGTTGTGCCACAGACAAAATGTGGTTACTTGCAGCAGATCATGATATCTGCTACATCAAAAAACTACTCCGAAACCAAAAAACTCATCTATAATCCAAAGTTAGAGATACCTCAGCAGAAGGATCACTGCAGCAAAGTTCTTGATTCTGCATATAGGGACCAAATAAATAACTCATCAGATCCACTTCTGACTATCATTAAGTAATTAAGATACATGCCAGAACCAATCGTAGAGATCTTTGCATCTCCCAACTGTAACAAAGAGAATATGAAAAAGTCCAAAAACTGCAAATGAGGACTATAAAGGTACTTTTAGTACGATACTTACATAATATTTTTATGTTGTCATGAAAAAGTTTGATCCAATTATATCAATCACTATAAACAAGAGTATTGTTTGCAACTCCAAATTCCTGCATTACTTCCAGGACTGGAAAGTTGAAATATAGATTGAACCATCTTTTTAAACATTTGCATCTACCAAACAAAGTATATAACTGAAATACATATACGTAAAGTAACTGCAAGTACCAAAGACACTTGCTAACGGAAGGTTATAGCAACTTTCATATCCTCACATGATCCGAGAGCAACACAATGACCTGGGTGACAAGTCCACTAAAATTTTCTATCTAATTCAACTTACTCAGTGGGTTAGGTAATGAAAGCTTCTCTCTCACCTATGAGGCAGGATCATCTAAAAATACTTCATAATCTGGATTATAATCAATATCACTGAATTGTCTAGAAGAAGCTCACAAAATCCATTTTTCACCTCCGTTAAGATTAGCTGGCCATAGATCTTATTACAAACACATTAGCAGCAATGGACATGCAGAGGAAGATTTCTGATGGACAGTTACAACACATGACAATCTGAAAATATTTGCCCTATTTCCAGTCAGCAGTAAATGTAGTTACTGCCTCTACCCTTAAGGACTCCATGAGTTCTGAGATATATCTCAAGCTTTCAACCTGATCAAACAACACCGCTGAATAGAATATTCCAGTATCACCACCACTGAACCAAAAATATACAATTAAATATAAACACATGAAAAGAAAAAAGCAACCTCTGGAACCACTTCTTCTGGGTCAAAAATAAATTCGTTTCCATTTCCCAAGTTACAATGATCCAACTCTTAATTGTTTAACTTCTCTAAAAATTGCTTAAAAAAACAGTAATTTACTCTCCTTGAAGTAGAATTTTTTGTAAAAAGGCATGATGTAATGTGTTTCCCAGAGCAAATTTTAACATTAATACAAAAGAAAAAATTGTAATAAGAGTTAGAAAGCGAAAGAGAGATCTTGCCAGACAGATTCTAGCATAAAAGAAAGCTAGAGCTGGCTTATATTTAACAATTTCTACTTCAAAAAAGAGCATGGAATGAAACCATTCACAGGTATATATATTTAAATGACAAACCATCCAGCAGTTGTATGTTTTACTTATCTGTACAGTCAATTTAAAACCTGTAGGAACGTAATATTGTGTTTATAAGTTATTCTTTCATTTTATGATTATTGTACTTTGACTGGTGTATATGTGTTTTAAGGAAAGGATAAAACTTATTTGCCAAAAAGATTTCAAAATGGATGCAATCTAGTACAAAATTAATATTGGGTAAGAAGGTGACAACTGATTTTGTTTTCACAAATATACAACATGATTATCTCTCCCTTACAACAATGAATGACTAAAGAAACATCAGAGGCATTGCTTAAATGGTTAAATTGGAAAAGAAAACCAATTTAAAGCAACACAAAACTAGGAATCTCAAAGATATAGAGTTTCACTCGCAGTACAGACTTTGTTTTGCTTGTGTGATGTCTATTTTTCTGAAAACAAAACATGTATGACAAATCATTTGACAAAGCTAAAGCTTGGAACGAAAGTTCAAAAGGAATTTTAATTACTGTTGGTCAGAGAACTTATGGGCCTATACATACACCTAAAAGCTACTTCCTTAAATGCCTTTAATCCTCATAGTAACAAAACTATGACAGTCCTTAAAGAAAACAAGAGTTTTTGAGCTTTTGATATCAAAAAATTAATAAATAAAGAACTCTTTGATTGAAAAGAATTTGCATGCAGACACCCACAGTTGTGTAAGTTTTAGTTGTCCTCTCCTCTAGAATCATAAAAGAATATCTCAGGAACACGAAAAACATGTAAAATCGATTGAAGTTCTGAAGTCAATTGAAATATATCTATCAAAATCAACTTTTGTGAAACAGGCCAAGAGCAAGGTAAGAGAGAATGGAGGTGATCTCAAGAAAGCAAAAGAGGACAAACAGAGGCAACCACACAATATAGAATATTTCATTAATCAACTCAATGAAATAAAGATTTTTATCGATTATTTGTAGACTTTTCAGATCTAAGTGTAAAGGTAATTTCCTGAAGAACAATACAACTCACACTAACAGCATAACATGTATATCACAACCCATTTTCAAAAGTTGATAAACTTAACCATTAGATAGTCCACAAAACTGACGTGATATCTAATCAAGTTCCCCATTATGTCAATCTTTCCTGAGCCTTCTACTGCCTTCAATTAGTCTCATTCTTAATCCAACTTACCAAAATGATTGAGATGTCCAGTTAAATAGAATAAAGTGACCAATGCACCAATTTTTACAACTAAAGTAGACAAATGTCCATACCTTTTTAAATGCTAAGATGGAATAGCAATGAACTCGAATAGGCCTGAATTTGTGTTTTTGTGCTTCTACCTTCTTCACAGCTTCAAAAATTTCTACAATTCGTATGATATCGGAATCAGGTGCATCCTTTTTGCCATCCTCGCACATACTGCCCTTTGGCATCTTACCAGAGGAATCCTCATTCAGTATTTCTTGGCTTGTTATGCTGCCTGCTTTTTTCAGCATTTCGATGATTGTTGGCTGCTTCAGTTTATCATCCACAGTTGAAGACTTTGAGACTTTTGACGTTTTTCTGATATTTCTCTTGCTTTTCTGAGAGACACTTCTATTTTCTTGAATAAGCTCACTTTTCTTTTCCAAATCTCCCATTTGATATTGGCTTGAAGATAGGGTCTCCATACAAGGGTAGAGCTCTGGCAAGCATAGGGGATACTGTTTGAGAGACTCATTTATCAAACTCTCCAGGAATCTGCAAGCACACTTGTTAGAATTGCACCATAATGTCATCACAGCACAATCCTCACTTATCAAAAGAATTATCACAAAAAGCAATTCAATAGATAGTTAATGATGGGTTTGTTTAAAATGCTCACATAAGTACATGTTAAATCAACAGTGGACAAATACGAGTGAGCATGTATGCATGCCTGTGCAAATTCTTTTAATAGCTTCACACATGTTGTTTCTTACAATGTATCCGACCTGGATCTGTCATCTGTCCTTCATAGAGTTGTAAACGAGTGAACAGCATAGTGATCAAACTTGTTTGTTTATTTTAACAAGATTGAAATTGCTTCCAGACTTGCCTTGTTTAGTTTTCGGGCCAAACTCAATGAGCATTATCGAGCCGAGCTCCAGTCTTAGCTGAAGTACCTAGCTGGAGCTTTACTTTTCAAGTTTTATGCTCATTGAGCCAAGCTTTAACCTTTAACGAAGCTAAGTCTTGTTCATGTTTAGCTTGATTAGTTAGTGAACCAAGCTTCAATGAGCTCTTATCAAGCTGAACTATTTGAACATTCAATGACTTAGTTCATTTTTCAACCGTAATCCTTGGTCAAAAGAAGAAGTGACCCGGAAAAAAAAAAAAATCTCTGTAACTTGGATAGCTTTCCTGTTCTTGTTTCATTTCCCAGGATCTGATACAATGACAAAATTACTCTCCCAAAACACCCAAGGGAAGAAACACATCAAGATTATTCTGCACAACTTCGCTTAACCAGTTACAATCTTAGTTGCAATTTTTTAATTAACAATAGTGTTTTCAGTAGCTTTGCCTACAATATACAACATATACACAAAACTAACAACTGATAAAAACCTCATATCCGAACACAGTTTTCAGTTTTACAAGCTCAATTGGAACCATAGACTATTGAAGGCTTGACAGGTCTATAATGTAATTATATGATATGTAAGCTTATGAGGCATGTGATTATGCTGAAAAAGATATTCTTACTGCTTCAGGTTTTCTGAATAATAATTTGGTCAAAGGGAGAAGGTCTTCTACATCAAGGTTTTGTGGTCAGAATCAAAAAGCTGATAAAACCTAGCAGTCTTGTCAACTAAACTATTTGGGAGTTCTAGAATATTAAAATGATTTACCAAAGGCTTTCTTTAATACTCATCCAAACCCGGATCTCTCTTCGATAAGATCTGTTTGCAAGGGTCAATTATAATATCTCTGTTTCTCAAATTTAGTCTTTCTGAAGCACCCAATGAGTGAACAGAAGAAAAACAGGGACAACTTGGTTTAGCACTGGGAAGAGCCATGGAAAATCATGTTGAAATTTAAGAATTTAACATGACCCATGATGCCAATGTAGGGCATCAATGTGACACAGTGCACTTGTAAAAGTCAATAGACTCGAATCGTTAACAAGTAAATTAGCACATAAAGTCAAACAGTTGCCAAATGGCAGCACCAACAAGAAGTAACTAGGTTTAAAAAATAACATTAAACCATAAAGTGCGTCCGTGTCCATGTGTTGTGCACCTAACACATATGTTTGTATACATATTATAGATGTCCTTTTCAATGAAGTCTGATCAGTTATACTTCAAGGTTTATTACATGTTAAGTGCTAAATAATATATTTTAAATTTATTACATGTTATTCGTCAAATAAAGTTTGTGTTCAGTGAACCTTGAAAAAAAAAATACATGTTCAAGTATTTACAAGGATGTATACTCGTCTGTTTGGACCTGCATCTATAGTATATCCCAAGTAGTATCTACTGAAACATGATTTGTGTGAATTACTTCCATAGAGGCATTATATCTTCTAATTTACTTGCAATGGTATTTTTATATACATGCCTAATTTATATAAATCTCTCTTTTCAGTATGAATTGACTAGAGTATCCAAGAGAATTTGGTGTTTGGAGTCTTGTCAATAGAAAGTATTTGACTTGTACATTATCCTCAACTTACTATGGCCCTAAGCAAGACAAACAACAATAGGTAGTCTTCCCTGCAAAAGGATCTACAACTTTAAGACACTTTGTCCTGTTTTATATAAAACTATAAAGATCTAAAACTTTGTCCTTTATAATGTAGAATACCTAACTGGGGCCTTAAGAACTAAAGTTTAGTTTTCATTTTTTCTTTTTCTTTATAGCGAATATGACAGCTTCTTAAACTTGGTGTCTATAGCAGCAAGAACGATAGACAAAATAGTCAGATTTTTTTTGCTATTCGATATATTTCTTAAGAACTTGAATGTGATTTTTAAAGCTATTTTGGTTTCTGCATGAAGAATATTCTCCCAAACACGTATATAGGATCCTCCCAGTAAAAATAGGAAATTATTTGACGAAGGATAACCATCTTACAGTGCACAAGGTATCCTACAGAATATGGATCCAGACTAACTTCTCTTTTTCAGAGGAAATAGGCCATATCATTTTGCAAGATTGAATGAATTTGACTAAGTTCCCTTTTCCAACAAGAGGAAATAGGCCATATCATTTTGCAAGATCGAATGAATTTGACTAATTAACTGAATAGTTCATCAAATCCTTCTTAAAGGCTTCATAGTGACTTTATGATTTTTAAATGACGCGAAAAATCTTAATATATGTGTAAAAGTATTATCACTGGGAAACAAGGAAATGAATGTCTTGCCCAATCTGTCATCAGGATTTTGTAAGTTGCTCTATTACTGGACTACTTAGACACAAGTAGTGTATCTAAGTGACTGTATATGGATGGACTTGCAAAATACAAGTAGTCATTTATGAGTTTATTTCACGTTCCACTAGGGCTTGAAAAAGAGAGTTTGGCAGAGAAACCTATCATTAGTTACTACCAAAAAATTGTACGGAAAAGGATGTAAAATAGAAATTATATACAAAAAATTTGAAAAGGGTCCACGAAAACATACATAAGGTTTCTTAAGCGTTTCACTAGCTTAAGAGTAATCTCCTCCTTTGTTGCTTGACTTATGGAGTCAAAATTTTCAGTAACTTGAGAACAAAATGCATTGAGCTATAGAACATAGGAGAAATGTTAGAAATTAAACAAATTATAGTATGACTGTTTACAATAACCCAACAATTTTGTTTAAAAGAGACAAATTTTGACACTTACGAGTTCCCGTATCCAATTAGCAGCATAATAAAGACAGAGAATGATAGTCTGCTTTTGCTTCCCACTCAACGACTGCCACATGGAGTCGGAAAGATACTGATACAGACAAAATACCAAAAGATACAGACAATTAGTAAGCAGCTAGGACATATGTCACCAAATAACTGACAGGATTTGACAGGATGTCATCAAACACATGACAGTTCACTGGAGACATATGTGTGGATGCAAACATAGAAAAAAAGCCTCCTAGTTTGATACTTTGTGATGCAAATGAGAATAAACAGCTTAAATAGTTGGATTCTTAGGATAATCACTCCTCAATCTTTTTAATCTGTCTTTTTATTGGCCTAAAATTCGTTCAAGAACACAAGGACCAATATTAACTCTAACCTAAAATAGGTGTTTAGTAACTAAATTAGCATCTTCACCTATGCAGCACTAAGATGTAAAAATCTAATCCTCTACAGGAAGGGGGGCAGCATTGTTTTACATCACATCCTATAGGAATCTGACAATCCTAGTTCTGTGTAGCTGCTGAGAAAATCTCTGTTTTAGGGAAATATAAACTGGATCGTGAGATAAACTGTTAAAATCATCACAATCAGTCCCTTAATGTTAAAACAGGAACATTGTGCAGCTAAACAAGTCAAAAGCACAAAATAAAATAAGCAAGATCACATAGCTTTTTACTTGTATTGAACTATTATTGACTATACAAACTATCCGAACTTTTAAAACAAAAATTTAAAACATCTTTTTCTTCTCTAATGGATGTACTTCTTTGGCTTATAGTTACATCACAATTGCAAAATAATTGTCCACATATGCATAAAGCAAACTGGAGTTGGACCAAAATTTGACACGAAGGATGGAACTATTTGCCAAATTTTTTCTGATATTCTCAGATTTGCAGTATATGATGGTATAATTTCCCAAGCAAGGCAGGTAAATGTGAATGGATCCAAAGACTCAGCTTACCTTAGAAGATGGAAGATGTAAAGGGCAACCCAAAAGTGCGTCAATGCCTCCAAGAGATCCTTGGTTTACCAGACTCTCAATCTACCAAATGATTGACATCAGAAAACAAAATTTTGGCTTCTTTCCAAAGAAAGATAGAAACCAATCCACTTACAGCAGAAAGTAAGACAAAGTAAGCAGGAAGAATCTGTAATGGAGATGGGGACCTGCAGACCGAATAATAAAAATTAAAGTGACTCTATAGCATAACATACTCTAGAATAGGTGTACGAATTGATGCTGAGATTCAAGGCAAACTTGAGGATTGAAGGATATGCATTAAAAATTGTTTTTAATCCACTACAAATATAGGGTTTATTCAGGTCAATAATCCTCCAAGTCCAGATTATGCAGAGGAACAGGGGAAAAGTCAGAGCTGTTAGAAATGGCCAAAGTGAAGATCTCAAGGTTGTTTCTCAACATCTCTTTTTATATCTACACCAGCCAAAACCAACCTACTATTATTCTAAATTATAACACATCTTTCATTGGCAAACCAAATGTTTCTAACACTTATATAGATAGCATACATAAATCAGTTGATCTTCTTTTCCATATATTGTCTTGGAACTGCCAGAAGCATCATGACCCAGCACTCCTTTCCCTTGCCTCTTCCAGAGGTTCACTTCTAGAGCATGAACACGCACACATCAAGCTTTCACTCAGAGCGACAAAAGAAGATAACTAACTTTACATATTCTATCTGCTGAGTTCCATTCAAAACAAAACGACTGTAACAATACATAATTCCAGAGAGAAATAAAAAGGTGGTATCACTTCAAGGTCACTAAGCAAAGCATAGCACACCCACAACATCTAGCAATCTTGCCCAAAGGTCAATCTATGTTGCAGTAAAGCATTAGTAACCTACCTTAGTTTCCTCTCTACTATTTCTAAGTTGTTTCCTAGTTGCTCAGTGCAAGCAGTTGAAAAATGTTAGCTCGGTTTAGAAGTTTATGGTTTCAGACTCTGGATAATAGTAATGGATGATGGACAACTTCAATCTGGCACATTCAGTCATTAATTTTCCTAACAGAATCCTGAATCTAGAAACTTAAAAAACCATATATGCAACGAAAATAGTGGAAAATACCTTAATGAAGAGGAAATAAGCGGCAAAATATTCAGGCATACAGGAGATATATCTCCATCAAGGTTCATCCAAAGTTCCCCTGCATCAAGAATGAAAGGGAAAAGCTTTTGATAACTTGCACGATTCCTAATTCTAAAGCCATCAGAGCATATCTAGATTCTCCACAGAAATTTACCTTCCAAACCACAATACGAGCCTTTGGAAGGTAATTCACCACCATCTAGATCAGATAAGAATTTTGATTCAAACTCTCCTACATGTTTGCCTATCCTACAAATCAAGAATAAATAGATTCATATATAATAGACTGTTAACCTCACAAGCTACAACTTCTAGTTCTTTTATGCAATTCACCATTCTATGATTGCTGGATGAAGCATCCTGTTTTGCATGGTAGCAGCCAATTCTTCATAAAATAAGATCAGTGGTAAGGGCAACTGCTTGCATGATTCAAAAGATGTTTCCAAGAGTTCAAGAGCTTCCTCATAATTTGACTTCTGTAACAAAAAATTTAAGGGGAATATGGATCATCTTAGAACTTAAATAGGGATGACTTTTGATAACCAAGAAAGTCAAGAAAGAAACAAGGTGGTGGACATGACACAAAACTGGTACTGGTATCATATCATTGTCCAACACTTCATCTAAAGTTCCTAACATGCCAAAGGTGATGTACCCAACAAGAAGAAAAATGGAAGGGAAAAAAGGGCGCAAAGCTTGTTTTTAGTACAAAACCTGTGTTTGAGTGAGTTTATTGTCAAAAAATAATTGAGTTTCTTCTATTTCCTTTTCTAATATGCAGTATTTCCATGTGCAAAGATGATGCGAAGCATGAGCAAAGATGATGTAAGTTGTAATAGTCATGATATATACTTAAAATGTTGCATGAAATTGACAAAGAAAAGACACAACGATGTCCGCATGTCCAGGTCTTTTGCAATGTTGGCATGCCCTAATCTTACAAAATTAACATATGGGATGCCAAGACATGTGCCCATATCTGACACCTGTAACCAAGTCCATGTAATATTCAAGTGCAGATAGCTCAGTTATTGTTTTAGCTGGCGATCTTACCCAAATGAACAGTATACTAAGCCCATATAAAGTCTTTAAGTTGGGTCATTGGTCAGATGTAGTTGCTTAATCAGATGCTGCTGGCAATATGGAGAACAATGACCATGTAACATTAGACCATTGGAGCCATGTTTGAATCATAAGAAACCAAAGGACCAAGAAACATGGTAAACCATGCAAAGAAGACTCACTGACAACTTATGGAAGCTAATCAACATGGAACACAATTAATCAACACGGAACACAAGTAAGCATCAATGCATATCTAAAAGCTTTATTCAGTAACATTCATCTTTGCACACACCAAGCCCGACAATCAAAAGACATTCAATTGTTATACAATCTATTATCATTCCTCATTTTCACCATTTTCTGCCCCATGTGTCTTTAAAAGGTTGCTTCATCTCTTTTCCGTCCAACACCATCTCAATCAAACTCTGCTTATGTGATCAATGTCAAGGGTTAGTTTATTAATATGTATAATTATCCCTCAGCAATTCATGCTTTTAAGACTATGGATGCAGCCATTTTCCATTCCCTATTTTGTTAAGTAATTTAATCTTATCATTCTTTTCTCCCCTCCCCTCCCTCCCTCTCTTCTTTCTACCCTACATTTCTGTGTCTCTCTTTCTATTTCTGAATGTGAATGATCTTTGCAACTCTCAAATCATTTTTCTTTTCTACCCCAACTGTTTCGACATTCAATGTATAATTAAGTGGTTGAGCATCCAATAGAACATAATCAGCATAAAACAGTTAACCCTCTGAATTTAAGGTTCAAGTCTCACATAATCACAAAGCTACAAGTAAAAAACCTGTTTTTACTGTTGCACACGGGAAGTCAGATCAAGCAATGCAGTTTTCAGAGTTTAGCTTGGCTAACTCCATATACTTGTTCAACTTGTACTCAGTGAGATAGAAACAGGTGTTGGGAATCAGAAGAGCTTGCTGGTTAAAGTAGAACCATATACGGAAAATGAAAAAAATATATCCTGAATCACTGGTCATTAGACATTACCATGACTGAGAATTAGATAATTGGATTCCTGTGATTATTTTCTCTGGAAATGTAGTTTGGAACTGAAAGTAGTGCAACACTACCTGAGATGGAGAAGGACTAGTTCCATCCCCCAGAAGCGAAACTACCTTCAATGTTCCAATAAGACCCATTCTCTTGTAAGAAAGATCAACATGGTTCACCTAATTAATTAAAAGGATAATTAGAAGACAATCTCAAAAACAAAAACAAAAAATAAAAACAAATAGGAAAATGAAACACAGAAAATTATTTACACAAAAGAAAAAGACATAGGCCACTTTGAAGATATAGATTGCGTATTTAAAAAGGCTATTCATTTTCACCTGCTTTCTTATGATCATTAGAAGTTCGTTCTTGATAGAAGATCCACATGAATCTGAACAAGATTGAGCTGAAAGAGCAAGAAGACTGAAAACTTCATAGACCTGCAGAATGAGGGGTACATATTAAAACAAGCACCAAAAGAAATGTCGAAAGTAGTCTGAAAAATTAGAATGGTAACCTTGTGCAGGCTTTCAGTATTGAAGCTCTCCAAGTAATCCAAGATACCTGAGTAATAAAGATGTATAAATTAAATAAAACTGTAGTCATGTACTTGTAAATGCATGAGAGATTCGTACCAGTTAGGTGAGAAGCAAGCTGAACCAATTCCTCCGGATGCTTGGAGGTCAGCTTAAGCATGGCTTCCAAAGCAGTATTCACTTCAAGACTGATCCCAGAGCCTACATGGGACGCTAAAGCTCCTAAAATCTTTACAATAAGCAGTACCAATAAACCTAGTGTTACAAAACCCTTCTGTTCTCCTATCAAAATGTTAAACATCCAAAGATAAAGGATACTCACTTCCTGTCTTGAATAAGTATCATGAAGCTCCTCAAACAAACATGTATACATGTGATTGCTGAACTCCCTCAGTGTCTTTTCTTTGCATGATGTTAAGTACTCAGATATAGACAGAAAAATGGGGAGATAATCCTGATATACGATACAACACTGACAAGTTAGAAGACAACTTTAGAACTGATCCTATTGAAGCAATACACATCAATAAAATTAAGATAAAGCTTCATTCTACAGACTTTAAAAAAATTAAAAATGGTTAGGACAGTATACCTGCACCAAATCCTTATTCCCATGTATGCACTGATAAAACATAGCTTCTTCAATACAACCTTCAATGATTTTTTTCTTAAGTAACTTCAGAACACTTTTCTGCAATGCCTCACAATTCATATATACGAGTACAAAAAACCACATGTCAATCATCTTATGATCCTGCACTTTCTCAACGCTTTGCAGTACTTTCAAAATCTCTTCGCAAAGCATCTGCAAGTAGAGGAAAATCAATTTACAAACTGCAATGATTTGTAATCAAGGAAGAACAGTAACATATGGCTATATCTGTAGACCTATATACAAGTGAAACCTACATTTTTAAATCTAATACTTGATTTCAATGCATCAAGAACTAAAGCATCTGCATTATTTGCAACAACTTTCCCTTTGAGTTTACTGTGCTGCGTAGCCATAACAGTTGACAAACCAAGAAATTTTAGCTGTTCCCGAATCTTTGATATTATTCGCCGAGCATTCTTTGGTGTAGCAGATAGTAATAAGAATCTGAGAAGGTAAGGCATATCTTCCACCTCAACCGTGCGAATGCAAGACAATGCTACTGCAGTCACCTTCAGAAAATTCGAGAACCAACACGTCATAAATAAAGACTAGTAACCAACGGCAATCCAAATATAAACTAGAAACTCTAATTCTCCTGGGCATATAAGAAAAAAAATACAACCTGATCTTGCAATAAATCATCTAAGTTGATGTTGGAGAAAGTATCAAGCACAGGAACAATGATAGAAGAATCTTCATGGAGCATCTGAAGAAGTGAATCAACCACAACTTTGTTATGCTGAACCCCAATAACCTCAGGCAAAGACCCAATAATCTCTTTCTTCAAGTGAAGGGGACAAATGGATAAAACTTGCAACAGTTTTTCAGTAAATGCCTGAGAATCCACAAGAAAGTCAAGCCACCGGAACTGGTTGAGGATCAACCGAGCTATATCCTCATCAAGACGCAAGGATGATGATCCAGAGGTACGATCATGAAAGCCCAGGTCAAAAAATTCAGGAAGTTTCTCAAGCAATATATTTTGAACATGTAATTGGATCGCTTCAACCAGCAATAATACTCGCATTAGGCTTTCACTTTTCAGAGAGCCGTTGCTTTCACAATGTGAAGGCAGTAAAACCCTGTTATTTTGGAAGTTTATCAGATTTAGTTGACAAAAGAAGTATGCAGAGTCTTTTGTATTTGTTGACTAGTACCATAAACATACTAGACTTCAGGTTGAAAACATTTAAAAAAAAATTCTCTAACTAAACTGATTCAACACACTAGACACGAGAATTAGAATATCAAAAGGCATATATAGTCTACTGATGCATCAATTTCTTTGTCATTTGACAGTATCTAGAGACAAGAAGGTTTATGGTTTGCAACTTATAAATTGGATCTCAAAACGAATATCATGAGTAAGTAAAATGGGCACTAAGTTCTCCGGCATCTTCTTCATCTAAGGACAGAATACGCAGCCATTATGATTTCCTTTATCTGTTCATCCACTTGTCATTCCTCTACACTATGGTCCAATTTGAGCAATAGATTGTTCATCTCAGTAATGCATTGAGAAAGTTAAGCAGCTGAGCTCTTTATCCACCTTTAACATTTCATGAGTTATTTCTTTAAAGACTAATTCTTTCTCAAAATGTCAAAATCTTATAACTATGACACCTCCAAAACCAATTTGTGAAAAATTGCCCATTAACATTGTACTTGTGTACAGTTTAACCTAATTATTTTCATTTACATGGACAGAAAAGTTGAAATGGATTATTCAAAATAATAATTTTAGTATAAATCATAAGAACCTTCCAGAATGATAAACTAGCCAGCCGCAAAAATCGTCTAAAATCACATAACATTAAGTATCTTAAATAAGAGTGCAAACACTATAGTGCTCAAGCTGATTTGAATATTTTAACAAAGTTTGGCTTGTTTATTTTTCAGGCCGAACTCAAATGAACTTTTACAGAGTCCAGCTAGGGGAAGTAACTTGAATTATGTTGGAATTTTATCCTGACGGAGCCAAGTAAGAACCGAGCCTGAATAATTTTAAGCAATGCTAAATCTGGTTTATACCAGATTCATTAGTGTAGAATCCACATACAAACTGACAGAAAGGAAATAAACAGAGAGAAGAGAAGAAAATGGAACTCTTACAAAACTGGAAGAAGAGAAAAGTGCTTTACCGGCGAAGATTATCAGATGAAACATTGATGTAAGAAGAGAGACCACTCAGAAAATCAGCACGAAGAGCAGAGTCATCAGAAAAGCGGCGTTGAAGGTGGAGGCGGAGCTTGAGAAGGTCAGAGGGGAGACAAGGAGGACCGGTAGGGTTAATTAAAGTGCAACCAGCGTCGGCAAGAACAGAAACAAACTTAACAACAACTGAAGAAGACGATGAAACGCTGTCATTGACTGTTTGCCGGCGAACGTTGGAGGCGGCGGCGGCGGTTGATTTGGGGACTTTGGAGTTTGGGGGTTGGGCGTAAGGTGGAACGAAGGAATTGTTCGAATTGTGGTGCCGTTTGCGGGAAAGAACCATTTTATCGGTAGATTGAAGTATAATTAACTAATGAATTCGTTGACTTTTGTACGATTTTTACTTCTGCTGGCGGCGACCGTGGTGGTGACGGCGGAGGGAGTAGTGGTGGTTGGGAGGGGAGAGGGAATTGAAAGAAATGAAGAAGAAATGAGGCGCCAAAATTTTAGAGATTGAAGTTTGAAAACCAAAAGTAAGAAGATGAGTAGTAGACAAATGGTCGCTCACGTAATTTTTTAGTCCCTCATATTAAAAAAATGATACATTTGGGTCACCGATATACTTGAAATGTAGCACGTTGATCCGATTCTGTTTTTTTGGTCACTTTTTTGTGGGAGAAGATTATGCGAGTGTCATGTTCTAATAACCTGAGGTGGTTTTAGAATTAAAATGAGGACACAAAAGAAAGAACAAATGATTATTATGATTAAATTTAAAAGCCATTTAAGAATAAGAAAGGCATTTTAGAGACATTGTTGCAAGCACCAATTTTGAAAATCAAGACAAGAAAGAATCGGAAGTTATGTAGAGAAAAACAAATAAGTGTAAAGAATCAATAAGGGTTCAACGTCGTAGTTATTAAATCTAATAAAAGGAGGAATTCATTGAAGCGGATGAATTAATGATTATTGATTTTAACTTATAAGTGCATGGTTGAATTGCTGGATCATGTTTCTCTTAGTTTCTTCTAAATCAACTAATCAATAGATTGAGAAAAATGGAGTAAAGGTAAGACAGAAAACGAGGAATGTTTGGATACCAAAATTATCCCAAATAATATTTCGCTTACATCACAAACACATTTCTCAACCTACCTTTTTATATTCCCAACTACTTTTTATCTCACATACATCACATCACAAAAAGTGTTACAGTAATTATTTCAAATAATACACTATCCAAACTATTGGATTTTTACTAAAAGCAAAGGAACAATAAGAAAAAAGGGAACTTATAATGACTGACGGATAGCCTTAAAAGAATAGAGCCAATTCTCTAATTCTTATGTAAGAATTTCTTAGAAGTTCTAAATGTGTTTTGACTAAACTTACAGAAACAAAATTAGCAAGATTTTTGAGCTTGTACTTTGAAACAAATGTTATGTTCATTAGATTGCCTTATTTGCTATGAATTACTTTGAGCTTGTACTTTTTTAGTGTGCGTAATTGTTCATTTTTTGAATGGCATAATTTTTCATTAATTTGAGTTACTTGTTTGCTACTTCTTTTAATTTCTTTAAAATCGCTAATATTTATCAATCTAATTCACCTACTCTCTTAGGTTGTTTTGAACCAATAATATAGTGCATCCATACTTAAGATAATGCTTTTTTTTTTCAAATGCATAATTACTTTATAATGCACTTGAGAAACTCCTTATTTGGATATATTACCTAAAAATTGGTAATTTTCTATGAAGTCCTAAAAATACTATGTCTTATTGGATCGATAATAGCATCAGTCATAAATCATTTAGTTATTCATTTTAATGAAGCTTTGCTCTAATTTGACTTAAGAGTTAGAGGTTTTGGATTTAAGTCCCCCAATATGTAAGCTTAATCTAACTTCATCTTAGTTTTTGTTCTACCAAGCATGGGTTTAAAAATTTTCTTGATTGGTCATCAAATAGAGTATGGAATCTACAATTGTAAATTACAAGTAATCCCAAAAAAAAAAAGTTTTTTCATATGATTACAAAATTATCTATTCGGGAAATGTGTCAAATTTATAAGGTAATTTTCCTTTATTATTAGATGAGAAAATTTGAAGTATGTTGATTTTATTACATATTAGAACGCTTACTACGTATTATAATATTCAATTGATTACAAAAGGACGCATAAACGCTTGATCAATCTGCTCTATATTGTTTATAATGTACAAAAGGTTAAGGCTTTGTATAGATTTTTTAAGGGTTTCTAAAATATGCATCTCTTTTTGAAAAATTGTAAGCACCCAAAGCTTAATTTCAAAAAATGAAAATAAGAAAGTGTACTTAGTGTGATCAAGTCAACATTCATAGATTGGTCACAGGTACACTTTCCCTTTTTATCAGTCAATAATTACTTAATCTCAATTATTTTGTTTTCCTACAATTTGAAAAAATAATCCTATTAATACATAATTATTTAGAATACATTTGATTCGTTTTTGCTGGAATAAAATATATCTCATTTTTGGGACATTTTACAGTCGACCATGGTTAATATATTCATATTGACAAAATAAAAAATATTTATATGATTGTACCTCACTTGTTCTGGACATAAATATCACAATTAAAAAGGAAATTAACAGAATAAAAAAAACTAATTTCTATTTGTTGAATAACAAATAGAAAAATCCAATGGACTTTGACATTTCAATTGTGTCTTTATCTCATCACACTCTTCATAATCCATCCACCACACACACTGTGAGGACTCGAAAATTATTTTTATTTTATTTATTTGAATGCATTTTCTTTACTTTACTTTATTGCCTCAATTTTTTAAATATTTTTATAAGTGAGTCAAGATTTTTATCATTTTTCTTCTATATATTAGTACATGTTAAGTTCATAGTGCGTTTTGGAAGTGGGACCCACTAGTGAGGTGCGTAGTAAATTTAGTGAACCAAAAACGGGTATTTTTATAAGAGGATTTATGTTATTAGAAGCGCTAGAGTGAATTAGAGGAAAACAATATGGATTAGTGAAGAGAGACAAAGAGATAGACTTAGGTTGGATGGATGCCACTTGTTAGCTATCCAAGAAGTCTTGCCAAGACTTTGACCAAGACTTTTCCTTGGTCTTTATCTTGCATTTTCACCAAAATTCCTTCATTTCTTCCTTCACCTTGGCCGAAACTAGAGAGGAGAAAGAGAGAGAAAAGCTTCCATTTTCTAGCCTTGATTCCTTGTTTGATCCATGAGAAATCCAAAGAAAAACACTAATCCATTCCGATAAATCTTGAGGTAAGCTTGAAGGGAAACTTTTGGTGAGGTTTTGGAAGAAGAAAATCTTGCATCCCTCTTGATTTGCTTGTCTTCTTTGGGGTTGGAGGTTAGGAGGTAAACTTTGCTAGAAAACCTAACTTTCTTGATGTTTATATGATGATCTACTAGTTTTATTTGAGGAACTACTAGGTTTTCTTGATATATGATGATTTCCTAAGTTTACTTGATGAACTACTAGAAGTTTCTATTAGGTTTTGAGTTTACTTGATATATGTTGCTTTAGGGTGAAAAAGGCATGACTTGTATGGAAAATTTCATGATTTTCAAGCTTATATTGGAATTTCCACCTTTAATGTTTAATTTCCAGTCTTGTTATGCATTTTCAGCTTTAATAGGAGATGTTCAAGCTTTGGTATGCAATTTCTAGCTTTGATATGAAAATTTACAGCTTTGGTTTGAATTTCCAGCTTTGATGTAGTTTAGTTAGAGTTTTATATATGTGTAAAGTTGATGGCTTTCTTTGCCTAGAACGTAGACTATTTACCCTATAACATGTGATCTTGATTGTTAGTAACTTTGCCATGAAAATATGGTTGAAATTGGAGGATTAATTTGACAAATTTGGTTGGACAAGTTGGTGAACTTTGGCTTGAATGGTTGTTTGAGAGAGGGAGAGCTCTTTTGACTTATTCTTGCACCTCTTGTTACCCTTGTCCGAGTCACTTGCCAAAACCATGATTTGTATATGTATGTTAGAGTTGAGATACAATAAGTGTAGTCCATAGCTTAGTTTCAAGCTTTACATATATATGTGATTACGATAACTTCCCTTGTCAAGAACATATGCTATATGTCTCATGTTATGGTAGCCATGATTTCATGTGTTTTTGTCATGAAGGTAAGGGTAAACTTGGAAGTTTAGATGAAGGAATTGGGGGTTAAGTGTTACTAAGTTGTGCTTGGTTGGCCGGATGAGCGTGGACTAGAATGTTAATTTTATTACCGGAATTTGTATGATGATTTTGACATACTTTTGTCTAAAATACTTGCCTTGATTTTAACATGTGAGTGGGTGTTGAGCCAAAACAAGAGGTTTAAGCAAAAGGAAATGAGTTTTCTTCAAATCGTTTTCTAGTCGGACATTTCCAACTTTACACTTCGAAAGTCTTGTCCTGTTTTCTTTACAAGTCTTGACTATAGTCGACATGTTCTTGCATCGTATCATGCTTGCAATATTGATTGATCATGCATGAGGTTTCTTTCCCCAGATTTGAACAGAAAAACTGTGCACTTTTGAAAGCTATACGGGGGTTAAACCTACAAATTATTTTATTGGCTAAGTGAAGCTTGGAAATTCATAATTTGTATTTATATTGGCACGAAATGGATAGACTCTTCATAGCTTATATGACCACAGGACTTGAAAGAACGAACCGGGGTTTGAAGTGGAAAGATTGAGAATCAGTGGTGAGTGTTCCAACTGCATGTTCCATGCTACTTGTTGCTAAAATTGCTAGGCACTTGATTTGTCATTTCTTAAGCGAGTGTGTACTTTATCGCACTTGACCGATCTCGACTAAACTTTTGATTTCTTGTTCATGCATGTACAAGCAATTTGATTTATAAGTGACCTGTATCTTGACTTGAAATACTTAATCTTGCTTGCGGACTTGCATGTACATGTGCATGATTGTAGACTGGCTGTATATCTTCTTGCAGCGGTTGAACCAGGCCCTTGGACCCTTATCTGAGATGTCGATTAAGTGGGAACTTGGGTTATTCATGCGTATGCATGAATGTAGGTCGGTAATGGCTGAAATGAGCTCTCGTTGGACCTCTTGCTTGAGACTAACCTTAGAGTAGTCGGGTAAGTTGGGTAACCTTGGGTAAAGGACGAAGTTCCTAACCTGTTTACTCGTGATTTGAATTCATGACTTGAACTCGTGACATGTTTGATACGGAGCGTTAGGTGACAGCTAACGGCTCCAATCATTACCTGCGTAAGCGTTGAATGACAGCCAACGATTCCACTCGTAAATACTTGAATACTTGGCGCTTTAAGCCCAAGTTATGAATACTTGAATACTTGGAGCCCAGATCTTGAATACTTGACTACTTGGGGCTATAAGGCCAACCCAGGGCTAGTTGGTCGAATCGAACCGGCAAAAATTTGGTCGAGGAGATTGACGAACTCTGGATACTTGATTGGCGTTCGGGCCCAGTAGAAGGATGATTGGTGGACGGAGATTGACGTTTAATGGTGATTTACGGACATTATAATTCCATGGTTGACGGAGAGTCAACGGACCCTGGAGAAGCTGCCGTGGTACCTGCTCCTGAGAGCAGACTATATCCTTTGATAGGAATATGATCTTTACTGTACATTATTGCATGATCTATCTAGTTACCTGCTTTGTTATACATTATATCATGCATGTTAGTTTACTTGCATGTTTTCTTGGAACCTCACTGGGTTTCTAACTAGTTCCATAAATTTGTTTTCCTTACAGGGGTAAGAACGTGAGACTGGGCATTGGAGAAGACATAAACTTTACTTAAGTTTTGTTAGTTGCTCGCGTAGGTACTCCTTAGCTCTCTAACGGGCTTGTTTGGTTTTATTTATAAGTTTAACTCCTTGATTGTATTTAGAGATTGTATGGCCATTTGATGCCCATAATTGTTATTGCTCTCATTGTTGAGGTTAATATTTGGTAAATTTCGATTATGTGATTGAGTTTTGGCGAGAGCTGTACAGGCGATCTGCCAAACCCTTGGGTACGCCCTAGAGGAAGGTGGGATCGTCACACACACAATGTATATGATGTGACGACCCCACTTTCCCCTAAGGCGAACCAGAGGGTTGGCGGGCCGTCTGTCTAGCTCTCGCTAGGACTCACACAAGCAATCTAGCCCAAATCCTTCCGAAGAATAAACTAAATCCTCATTTAACTTCAAAGATAACAACATTTATAAGATAGCCAATCAACGGCTCTTAAACACTTCGTGCGTTACTTACAAGGATTAAAGCCATACCACACAAATACGTACATACAAGCCGGATACCAGACTTAGGGTTACACTTTTCCAGGTTCAAGTGGCAACCAAAAATAAAAGGCACAGTGCTTAACGTAGAATTCATTACAAACCGAAATTTAAATTCAAGTTGTTCAAGTACATTCATAGGAAATATAAGCTGCTCAAATGCTTTCAAACTTCCCATCCTGTAAGGAAAACAAATAAACGTGGAGTGAGCTAAAGCTCAGTGGTGCCCAGACATGCAATCATATAAACGAATGGCAAATAATAGCTTCAAACTTATATTCACAAGTAGGAAAGCGTATAACAGCACAGGGTAGGATACATGGGCTCTCAGGAGCCATTTTCCTTGCGCTCGATCAAAATTACCCGTAGTTGACCCTCCATCAACTTTCACCATCTAAAGTCCATGTAGATTCATTATTTTTTTTTTATATATAGACTAGTCGAGGGATTCACCCAACGACGTGGCGTCCAGCATGAGGTTAGTATAGACTAGTCGAGGGATTCACCCAGCGACGTGGCGTCCAGCATGTCGTTAATATAGACTAGTCGAGGGATTCACCCAGCGACGTTGCGTCCAGCATGAGGTTAGTACAAGCAGGATATTCACGAAAATATTTCAAGCAAGCCACCACTCGAAAGAGCTAGTGCGGTAAAGTACACACTGCCCACTTCGATGGATCAGAAAACCACTTTTCCAAATCATCACATTTTAATTCAAGAAAGCACTTTAATCACGTAGGAATAGAACAAGCAGGGACACTCACCAAGAGTGAAGTTCAAAGGTCAAGCCGGGAATCGAATTCCGCGTCCTCGCAATATCCTAAAAACCAAATTTTGAAACTATAAGTTCTCTATTCAATTTTTAAGCTTATTCGTATAGAGGATTATCTAATAATATATTACTAGTTTACTTCCTCAAAGTAATTTCAAAAATCTACTTAGGCTGAGACTTGACAAAAGTAGAGAAAATGTTTCTTATAGTTTTCCTTGAGATATTTTTCCTTATAGAAGGGTAACTAGTATTATTTTCTTGAAATAAGTCGACAATCCACTAAGGATTAAAACTGGTAAAAGTAATAAAACATTCCGTATAGTTTCCTTATATTACTTTTCTTTCTAAAGATGTAGCTAGAGCTGCTTTACTTGAATAAGTTTGCTTACCAAACAAGTCTTCTACGCCTTTTGTTTAAAACTATTGAAATCTCGCGTTTTTAACGAGTTTCTCAAAACAACTAGTCAGGGGCAGCTTTTAAGGAATGAAAAAAAAAGTAAGCTAGTACCTAGGATTTTAAAACAAATGAAATCATTTTCTAGGAAAAGTACTAAAGCTAATTTAAGCTTAAGAAGGAATCGTCGAGTCGGCAAAGTTTAGAAAATCCTTACGCAAGAGTTTCTACTTAAAAATACGATACTAAGTTTTATCGTTTAATGCCAAGCACAAGCTATGTTTAAGTAATTCCCCTGAAACATTCTCGAATTCACAGGGTCGAAATGAATTTCACAATTTCGATTCCACTTCGAAATCACATTGTAACTCAGGTTTGCCAACACATCAAAATCACATTTCAATAGCAAGTCACTAGGGCTTCGTCAATCATTAGCCCTAGGTTTCAATAGATTCATTTCTGATCAAGAATAAAATAAATGACCAAGGCTTCATCAATCATTAGCACTTGGTTTTGGCAAGCTCATATTACGTCTCAACTAAATCAAAATGAATGTAAGGTCTCCAAGCAATTCCAGAAATTAACTTTCATCACCCTTTAATACTTGTATAAAATCATTCAAATGGCCAAGGGCTTCATCAATCATTAGCCCTTGACAACATCAATCGCTTCCAACCACAATTCAATCAAGAATTCAAACCACAAATAAGCTAAATGTTCGATCCAAGTCAAGAATTCAGTTTCATAAAGAAACAGGCAAGCAGGACAGTCTACTTTGAGGAGTCACGGACAGCGGTACACATGGAGGAAAAATATGAAATTTCTACAGAACAAAGACCCATGATTTTAGTTTCAAATGCCACTGACGGCACCTTAAACGGATTTTCCTACACCAAGATATAAGCATTTTACTGAGACTGGTCAGTGAAATCCGAAAATCTGAAATCTCATTTTTCACTTGTGAAAAACTCCATTTTCTCTTTTAACACCAAAATATTTTTATTCAACCATTCATACATTTCTTATAGAACTCCAAAACAACACATTCCAAGCATTTCCATCCATCATGATTCAAGGAAAAATTACAAACCAAGCTAAGATTCCAACTCAACCTTTGACTATCACATAAGAAATTCCAGGATGTATATACCAACATTTCTGGTTCCATCTTCCAATTTATCAATTATTTCATTGCTAAACAACTTACACAACTTAAAACTTACAACTTTTATGTATTCTAAACCATTATTATCCCAAGCGGAAAAATAAAATCAATTTCCAGAAACCAATAAATATTTTCAAAGGACAACTGAAATTTTCTGGCTCAACTTGCGGCTTTCCAAATTTTGCAGCAACTAGTATACTTTTAGATCAAATTTTCCTTTGGTTAAAACATGGTGTTAGGTACTTGCAAATCCAGCATGTAAACACTTAGCTAGCTAGTACAAATTTCCACTTTCATAACTAGATTCAAACAGCAACTAAAATCATCAAAACAAAAATCCAGAAATCTGCTCCATAAGCCACGGATGAACATGCATGAAGAGATGTTTCTGTTTCATTTTATTTTTCTGGTTAAAACATGCTTTTAAACTCCTCACCTCCCTAATGCATTACTTAGGCTAGAAAATAAACATTTCCAGTTCAGAATCGAGTTAAACAAAACAACTTAACATCAAAAATTTTCTAAAAAATTTTCCTCTTGGCGTTCGTGATTGAACATGCATGGGGTAGATTACACCTTTCATTTTATTTTTCTGGTTTAAACTAACTAATTAGCTGCATGCAGAGCCTAATTAACTTGTAATTAACTATCTAATTATGGTTATAAGCTTAAACAACAAAATTGAACCAACACAGGCTGCAATAATCAAGCTAAGCTCTCGGCAGCTCCAAAACATGCACATAACCGAACTTAATTTCTTAAAGCTCCCATCCGGCTGCCTATCATCCACATGCAAGTTCTTAGATAACTTAAACTTCTTGTTTTTTATTAGTTAAACACCTAATCAAACTCAGATTGTCGCAGGAAGTCAGAAATAAAACTACAATTTCAAGCCAGCTCCTCGGCAGAAATTTTTAACCAAAACAGAAATTTTCTAATGGTTTGATTTCAACATCCGCCTGCACAATCCTTACATGCAAGCTCAGATGTAGCTTGCTCAACTCACAATCAACTTAATTAGTCCAGAAATTACCTTAGATAGCAGCTAATCTCTCACACGAAAATTTCCAGAAATTTCTTCCTTGCTCTCGGCTTAAGAGCAGTCGGTGGTTCCTGGCTCCTAAGTTGCGGCTGGGATTGGTTGTAGCTGGTGGATTTGAGTTCGGTTGGTTGGAGTTGGCGGAGATGAAGATGCAGAATGGTGAAGCTTCCTGAAAATCTTCTCCCTGGTTT
This sequence comes from Coffea eugenioides, assembly GCF_003713205.1. Classification (NCBI taxonomy): domain Eukaryota; kingdom Viridiplantae; phylum Streptophyta; class Magnoliopsida; order Gentianales; family Rubiaceae; genus Coffea; species Coffea eugenioides. The sequence continues at coordinate 61,494,802 of NC_040036.1, forward strand.
CACTCCAGCTCACGGCAGAACCAAAAAAAAAAATTTCTGGCAGCTCACGTTTCCCCCTCCCAAGCTCACGGATGTAGTTCACCAGGTAGCCCTCTCTCTCGGATGCTCTCGGTCTAAGGCAGAGGAAGAGGTGAGGTGTGGTTGTGGAGAGGAATTGCAGTGGTTTCGGTGGAGTTGTGCAGAGAAGGAAATGAGATTTGTGAAGGCGGTATCTTGGTATTAAGAAAGAAATGGTTTGCGGTTTTGTTTGTGCAGAGAAAGAATTGGAATTGCGGTTTGTGTTTGTGATATGAAATGTGAAATAGAGCAAATGGTATTGTGGTGCCGTGGTTTACGAGAAAGGATTGCGTATAAGAATTGGTTTCGTATCGAATTGGTAATAGCTGCGGTGATTGGACTTGTGGTCAGAAGTTTCGTTTGGTTTGCATGGAAATGTAAGGGCGTTTTGGTCTTTTCACTTTGCTCCCTAACCTCTACTTAAATTCTCCATTCTAATCTTAAAACCAAAAATTATCCCCAAGTGTGATTTGAACGCCTAATTATACACTAGTATACTTAAACCATTTTTATCGAATATTTATCGATTACACTTTAATATTAAAGTTCCTAACATTATTTAGCGATTAAATTAATTATCCGAATATCAAATTATTTATTCTCAAGAAATAGAGTTAGTCTAACTCGAAATTTATCGATTTAGTAATATAGAATCAAGCGAAATAATAGTTTAATACAAGTGTGACAATTTGCACATAAAAATTATTTTTACGCACTTATTGTGAAAACAAAGAAGGATAAGACTATAATTATCGAAATTTTCACGCCTTAAGTATGTTTAGTATATTAGTATCATGTTTATCTAAAATTCATTGGTTTTCATCTTAACGCGGAAATTCCTATTAACATTTAACATTAGCAACTAATTGGAATTAATCATTGGAATTTAAATAATTTGTTTTAAGATAGTAAGTTTATCGACTCAAGTGTCATTAATTTCGCATAAGGGAATTTAAGTATTCTAACATTTTATGCTAAGGCGAAAAAATTTAATCTAACTCTAAAGATATTAATTTAGTCTAGCAAAACCAAGAAATTTCATAACTTAGGAAAATTTTATTATTTTTTTCACATAAACTTGTTTTTACGTACTTAATTGCAAACAAGTAAAAATAATGCTAGAAATTATTAAGGAATAAAAGAAATGAAATTGAAATATGCACTGGCTTATATATATTTTTTCAGGGTTCTCACATATGATACCTGGATGAATGCATGATTTTCTTATAGTTTTTTTAGGGTTAGATCTAAGTTTGTCTAGAATAGGTGTTAGTCATCAATCTAATTTATTCTGCCTTTTCTTTGGTGTTTGATTCTTGTTTGTATATCCCTATTTGGAACTTGAGTTTTTTGATTGTTTGTCTAAAACTTTACTGTAGTACACTGTTGAAGTTTTTGAAAAAAGTTTTTAAGATTGAAAACTAAGAAAAAGGGAGAGAAAATACTTTTCTTCATATATTTGGACTACACAATATACATATATATATATATATATATATATATACACAAGTGTAACCTAATTTGGATCCTAAAATCATGCTAATCTAAATCAATCTACTACCTAATTTATATATGATACTATAATCATATGATACCTAATTAATACATGATACTATAATCATATTTTTCCTAATATTTACAATATCAAATCTTTCCATAATATCATATCACATATCTTCAACACTCCCCCTCAAGCTGGAGCATAGATGTTGCTCATGCCCAGCTTGTTACAAAGATAATCAACTCGAACCCCATGTAGAGCCTTCGTAAAGAGATCTCCCAATTGTTCTCCAGTCCTTACAAATCCTGTAGAGATCAAGCCCTGCTGTATTTTCTCACGAACAAAATGACAATCTATTTCGATGTGTTTTGTTCGCTCATGAAATACGGGATTGGATGCAATATGAAGAGCTGCTTGGTTATCACACCACAATTTTGCAGGCATTGAGGTTTTGAGACCTACTTCAGTTAGAAGTTGATTTATCCACATGATTTCACATACTGATTGTGCCATAGCTCTATATTCTGACTCTGCACTCAATCGTGAGACAACATTCTGCTTCTTACTCTTCCATGAGACCAGGTTTCCTCCAACAAAGACACAAAATCCAGTCGTGGATCTTCGATCTGCCTTGGATCCTGCCCAATCAGCATCTGAAAAACACTCAATCCTAGTATGACCATGATTTTTATACAGAATACCACGTCCAGGAGCTCCTTTTAAATAACACAAAATTTGTTCTACAGCTGCCCAATGATTAACAGTAGGATTAGTCATATATTGACTAACAACACTAACTGAATACGCGATATCTGGACGAGTCACTGTAAGATAATTCAACTTTCCAACCAATCTTCTATACCTCCCAGGATCTTCTAACAATTCACCTTCTTTTGTGAGCTGCAAGTTAGGAATCATTGGGGTACTAGCTGGTTTAGCCCCCAATTTTCCCGTTTCAGATAGTAAGTCAAGAACATATTTTCTTTGGGACAGGAATATCCCCTTCCTACTCTTTGCTACCTCAATACCCAAAAAATACTTTAACAGCCCCAAATCCTTTGTCTGAAATTGACTATGGAGAAAAGTTTTAAGAGATGAAATACCTGCAGCATCATTCCCAGTGATAACAATATCATCCACATATACTACCAACAAAACAATACCAGCTTCAGACTGTTTGTAGAAAACAGAATGATCAGATTTGCTTTTCTGCATCCCAAACCTTTCAACTGCTAGACTAAATTTTCCAAACCAAGCACGAGGACTTTGTTTCAGTCCATACAAGGACTTCCGAAGATGACAAACCTTCCCACACTCCCCCTGAGCAACAAACCTTGGTGGTTGCTCCATATAAACTTCCTCTTGGAGGTCTCCATGAAGAAAGGCATTCTTGATATCTAGTTGATGCAAAGGCCAATTATGAGTGGCTGCCATAGAAATGAATAACCTGACAGATGTTAACTTAGCAACAGGGGAAAAACTATCAGAATAATCCTCTCCATAGATTTGGACATAGCCTTTGGCAACAAGACGAGCTTTTAACCGAGCAACCGACCCATCAGGATTAAATTTAACTGCAAAAATCCACTTACTCCCAATGGCCTTCTTCCCTGCAGGTAAATTTACTAAGTTCCAAGTATCATTACCATCTAGAGCATTCATCTCCTCTATCATAGCATTGCGCCATCCGGGATGGGATAGGGCTTCATGAACAGTTTTAGGAAGGGAGATAGAATCAATAGATGTAATAAAGGAACAAGAAGAGGTGGGTAAATGATTATAAGATACACACGAAGACACAGGATAAGTGCATTGACGCTTACCTTTGCGAAGAGCAATAGGAAGATCATCATTTGAGACAGGATCTAGTAACGAAGGAACCGGTTCAGGGCATGCATCAGGAGACTTTTGTCGTCGAGAATATACCTGAGTAATTGGAGGTTTAGCAGGGGAAGAACTTGAGGATGTGACAGTATAGATTAACAAATCATCATCCTCCTCTTGACATGAATGAGATGAGGATGGGGTAAAAGGTGTATTTTCAAGAAAAGTAACATCAACTGACACAATGTACCTACCGAGACTAGGACAATAACATCTATATCCTTTTTGGACACGGGAATAACCAAGAAAAATACATTTCAATGATTTGGGGTCTAATTTAGTGACTTGGGGACGAGAGTCGCGAACAAAACATGTACACCCAAAGATTTTAGGTTCGATGGGAAACAAGGGTCTATTTGGAAAAAGAGTGTTATAAGGAGTCCCACCATTCAGAACAGATGAAGGCAGACGGTTAATTAGAAAGCAAGCTGTGGACACTGCATCAGCCCAAAAATGTTTAGGAACATGCATTTGAAATGATAAGGCTCTTGCAGTTTCGAGCAAATGTCTATTCTTTCGTTCTGCGACCCCATTTTAGGATGGTGTATCCACACAAGAGGTTTGATGAATAATGCCATTTTGCACCATATAAGATTGAAAAGGTGCGAATAAATATTCTTTGGCATTGTCACTTCGCAATATTTGTACAGAACGCTTAAATTGGGTCTTAACCTCAGCACAAAAAGCACAAAAATGAGAAAACAACTCTGACCGATTTTTCATCAAATATAACCAAGTCATACGAGAATGGTCATCGACAAAAGTAACAAAATACTTGAATCCAGTTTTAGAAATGACTGGACTAGGTTCCCAGACATCTGAATGAACTAATGCAAAAGGAGCATCCGCCCGTTTATTGACTCTAGGACTCAGATTAACACGATGATGTTTAGCAAACTGACAAGACTCACAATCTAATAAAGACAAACTCTGAAATTGTGGACAAAGTATCTTTAACAACGGGAGAGAAGGATGACCCAACCTACAATGTGCTTCAAATGGAGTTACAATTCCAGAACAAGCTATGGACTTTGGTATCTGTGTGTCAAGAATGTAAAGACCTCCAGATTCATGCCCTTTACCAATAATCTGCTTCGTCGTAAGATCCTGAAACAAGCAATAGTCAGGAAAAAATTGGGCAGAACAATTGAGGGCACGAGTAAGTTTACTCACAGAAATTAGATTAAAAGACAACTCAGGCAAACTTAAGACAGATGACAATGAGATTAATGGAGTGGGGTTAACTGAGCCTGATCCAAGAACACGAGATTTTGACCCATCAGCTAAGGTAATTGTAGGTGCAGATGTGTGTGGCTGAAAGGTAGAAAATAAACTAGAATTACCTGTCATATGATCTGTGGCACCAGAATCAATTACCCATTTGGAGGATGAGGACACAAGGCATGTGTTTGGTTTACCTGACTCAGCGATGGCAGTTACGGGAGTAGATGAAGACTTTAATGATTCTTGATACTGAGAAAATTTAGCAAATTCATCTGCAGAGATCGTAACAGACTTTTCATGGTTAATAGCATCATTGGTAGAAGCAATATGTGCGGATTGAGTTCTCTGGTTCCTGTACTGCAATTTCTTACAATCACGCTTCATATGACCCGGCTTATGACAATAGTAACACACAACCACTTCTGCATTCTGTCCCCGAGTGTCAATTCCTTTACCACCACCTTTGTATTGCTGTTTTTCAAGACCAACAAGAGCACTGCTGGACTGAACAGACTGGGTATTCTCTGTGCGAAGCACCCTACTAAACACATCTTGCAAGGATGAGATCTCAGGATTGGAAAGAATCTGAGATTTAGCAGCTTCAAATTCAGGTGAAAGACCAGCCAAAAAACTCATAATTGCCATCTGTTCCCGTTGAGTTTGCTGAACTTTCACATCAAAACTAAACGGTAATAACAGATTAAGCTCCTCATAAGTTTTCTTAAAATCCATAAAATAAGTCATGATGGACTTAACTTGTTTCTCTGCACGATAAAAGGCTTGACACACCTCATATATGCGAGAAATATTCCCTTTACCAGAATACAAAAATTGTAAATACTCCATCAACTCCTTAACAAATTCACAGTAATTAATTAAGCTAATTACCTCACTGTCAATAGAATTTCGTATTTGCAAGAATAATCTAGCATCTTCCCTTAGTCATGTCTGTCTTGAACCATCTTTTGGAGGATCATCAGTCAGATGATTGTCTTTATCAATGCTTCGCAGATAAAGACGAACCGTTTTGTTCCAATCAAGATAGTTATAATTGTTGAGTTTGCGGTCCGTGATCTTAGACATCACAGGAACCACATCAGACGTAACGACAGATTTCGTTTCTGCCATGGGTTTAGAATTAACAGAAACAAACAAAAGAGGATAGATCTGAACTCTTTAAAACAAGAGTGAAGAATAGAACATAGATATGTCCTATACAGAACCAGATGAACCGAATGATGACTAATGAATTTTCTGGCAGCGGACAGAGACCCTAACCTTGATGGTAGGGCTCTGATACCATGAAAACTAAGACAAAGGGAGAGAAAATACTCTTCTACATATCTTTGGACTACACAATATACATATATATATACACAAGTGTAACCTAATTTGGATCCTAAAATCATGCTAATCTAAATCAATCTACTACCTAATTAATATATGATACTATAATCATATGATACCTAATTAATACATGATACTATAATCATATCTTTCCTAATATTTACAATATCAAATCTTTCCATAATATCAGATCACATATCTTCAACAAAAGATGGAAAAACTTTTTTTTTCCTTTTCTTTTTTTTCTTTCTTTTTCTCTTTCTCTTTCTTTTTCTTTTTCTTTTTCTTTCTTTCCTTTTTCTTTTCTTCTTCTTCTTCTTCTTCCTCCCCGTTACCTCCGCCACCCCCTTTTCTTTTTTTTCTTTCTTTTTCTCTTTCTCTTTCTCTTTCTTTTTCTTTTTCTTTCTTTCCTTTTTCTTTTTTCCTCTCTTCTTCTTCTTCTTCTTCCTTCCTCATTCTGTGACGCCCCCACTTCTCTCAAGGGCGAACCCAAGGGTATTTGCGGGACGCCTGTCCAGCTTTCGCCAGGACTCGGTTCAAATTCAATTCAAATTTAAAAATAACCAACTAGTACTAAAAGTCAAAAATATAAAGGAAGTTCAATTTCTTAATAATCGATCAAGTCTTACATCATAAGTTACCAAAATATCTTACAATCCCAAAATATACAGTTTCCAAAAGTTGACTAAATGAATACATTCAAAATTCTAATAAAAGGCCATCAAGTCGACCTCTCCATAATCCCTTCCATTTCAGCTCCTGTTAAAGAAAGCAAGTCTAACGGGGTGAGCGGATGCTCGTGAGGCCAAGAAAACATGAAAGACAAGTAATTCAATAATAATAGCACTTAGACAATAGTGAAAACTATAACATTCAAGAAATTTCACAATTTATAATAAACACCCTTGAGTAGGATGCAGAAGCTCTCCGGAGGTAATGATTTCTTATTTTGCCCAAGTTCAATTTTAATACCTTCTCGTGACGACACGCCGTCCCCCGGGTAGGTAATTGAGTTCGTAGCACTTCACGTATTCCATGTATGTTTCTGAGACAACTTGAGAGGTATCTCCCACCCAAATCGGTGTGGTACTTACTATCGTTCAGTTTATAGTTCTGAGACGATTCGAGAGGTACCTCCCACCCAAATCGGTGTGGTACTTACTATCGTCCAGAGGTCGATAAGACATCGCTCCAATCAACTTAGAATGCTTTAGGGTTCTGAGACGATTCGAGAGATACCTCCCATCCGGATCGGTGTGGTACTTACTATCGTCCAGAGGTCTAGGGTATTGAGATGATTCGAGAGGTACCTTCCACCCGGATCGGTGTGGTACTTACTATCGTCCAGAGGTCTAGGGTACTGAGACGACTCGAGAGGTACCTCCCACCCGAATCGGTGTGGTACTTACTATCGTCCAGAGGTCTAAGGGTACTGAGATGAACCGAGAGGTTACCTCCCAGCCCGAATGCGGTGGTGGGTACTTTTACTAATCGTTCAGTTTAAATAGGTCCTGAGACGATTCGAGAGGTTATCATCCCCACCAAATCGGTGTGGTACTTGCTATCGTTCAGAGGTCGATGAGACATCGCTCCAATCGACTTATGCAGCCGTAGCATATTTTTCAAGTCAAGTCATGTCAGGTCAAGCAAGTCAGGTCAGGTCAAGACAAGTCAGGTCAAGCAAGTCACGTCAAGTCAAGCAAGTCAGGTCAGGTCAAGCAAGTCAGGTCAGGTCAAGTAAGTCAAGTCAGGTCAAGCATGAGTCATTTATTTCAAATGAGAACGAGTGCGATAAAGTACACACTCGGCTCGGCAAGTTTACGTATCATGTATAACACTTGTACAACTAATATCTCAATCACATAAGCATTTAACACATACTTGACACTCACCAAATAAATAAAGAAGAAATGTCACTTGACGTTCAGGCGTCCACCGTGGAATCCTCTTGAAGGTCCTCGTGCGAGCCTGAGCAATTAATAGTGAACTATCATTTATATACCCTAATTATCACGAATGATTGTACGCTTGTACAATCCAAGAAAATCTCACGAAAGCGAGCCTAAATTACTCGCGAATCAAGGCTCAAAAGTGGGGTTTTTAAAGCACAAGAGAAATCGAGTTTTCATCTTTGAAATCAAGTGTAAAACGTTCAAGTGATATCGAGGGAAAAAGGAGAATTCGAAAAACTCCATTTCCTTAAGTTTCAAAAATTTCAGCTTTGATACGAGATCTTTGAAAAATCGTATCTCACTCATTACAAGTCCAAAATTGGAAAACTTGGTACCGTTGGAAATTCTTCCGAAGTGGTAAAAGTTCCTAGAATACATTTTCCATGATTCCAAATGGAAGGCATTCGAAATTTGGCCCAAAGTTGCTGTTTTAGGCTTGCAAGACAGTTTCGGGGTTGGTTTTTGACCAACTTTGGAAATTCGGAAAAATTCACAGAATTTGAAATAGCCCCTCAAATTTGAAACTCAATTAGAGTTGCAATCAAAGTTTTAAAAAAAATGAGCGGAACAAGAATCGGAGTTTTGAGCACCAAGTTATAGTAGCTCAAAGTTGCTGAAAAATTGAGACGGTTAGGCAAATTTTCCAGATTTAAGTTACAAACTTTGGGACTTTGTTTGAGCATTGAAATAGATTCAGAATGGCACCAAATTTGGCAGTACCACCCTACCATATAAGGGCTATCCCTCTGTCAAATTTCATGGAAAAATACGTACGGAAAGTTGGTTAACCAAATCACGAAAGTTCTAAAAGTTCCAAGGCAAATCTGTCTTGGTCGTTCCGTTTTCCGTTTTCAAAACGTTTGGCCAACCAAGTATCTCAAACACGGTCCATTTGTATAGACAATGTCTAAGAAACATCCAAGATACATTTGGTAGGCGATTAACACCAAGAATTTCCAGACAACAAGTCCCAATCAAGATTTAGACATTTACTAGCCAAAAGAGGGTTTCAAATCATTGAGTCAGCTTCGAAATATGGCCACAACTCACTCAATTCAACTTGGAATTAAGCGTGGTTGGTGGCGTTGAAAATTAGATTCATAAATTTATAATTTCTTAGAAGAAATTGTTTTCAAAATCTGCCCACAACTAGCTCATACTTGAGCATCAAATTGCTGCTCAAAACAGAGCTTCCAGTGAACTAGCGAAACAGGACAGTCATGTTCAAATGATCGGTATGGACTACTCAGGTGGAATCAGGACATAAATTTTATACCATTGGAAAGATGGGAATGTGCAGTTTCCAGTACCACAAACGGCACTTGATTTCGACGTCGGAGTAAAAAGTTATAGCCAAAACAAAAACATTGCCAGAGCAGTTACGGGAAAATTTCCAGTTTTTGCTTACTTCCGAAAACACATCATTTGGCCAACCAAATCATGAAATTTTTTGATGAAACTTTCTACACCACCCACACAACATGTATACATCATAAACAAGTCAATAGAACCACAAAATTTTGCTCTAAGGGTCACGGACATTCACAGGGGCAGAAACGGAAAGTTTTTCATCTTCACTCCCTTTGAGCTTTCATCCATAATATCACTCATTTCTACTAATTTAAGCACTAAACCAACATTAATAATATCAAAACACCACAAATCAGTCCATCAAACCATAGTGGGAGTTCATAGAGCCCACACAACAACTTTCCAACATAAATAAAACTACCCACAAGAAGATATGAACTTATAAGTGCTATATTACTTCCATAAACCAAGAATTTCAAGGTTGATCATTGATTACCTTAGTTGATGACTTAGGAAGAAATTTCGGTCCTCTTAAAGCTCACAAGAACTGTGGAAATGAAGTCCTTTTTCCAACTTGAGTTGCTCTCCAAGTGTTTAGCAAAGTTTAGTGTAAATTTGAGGTGATTTGGTGGAGTAAAGTGAAGTGAAATGATGAAGAAGGTTAGCTCTTTCTTCCCTTGGTGTGGCTGGCTGCTTGGAGAAGGAAAAGAAGAGATGGTGCCGATGGTAAGCTTCCATGAGAAGCTTTAAAATTTGTGGCCAAAAATTGCTTCAAAAGTCAACTAGGAATAGTGCGCGTACGCGTGCGTTTCGTGCTTGATTCCTCTCGGGTTTGTTTCACTAGTGCACTAAACCTCTATTGCACTTCCATTCATACTATCATTATTCACTCTTAATAGTTCCAAAATAAAGGTCTTAAGTCCCTCAATTGATCGCGCGTGTAAAAACACGTATTTTCGATTTATGCGCGATATAGTGAAAGTTTTAAGAAATTCTTATAACGATAGTACAACTAACTATCATTTGAGCACTTAAACATAAAAATAACTATTTTAACACTAATGTATGAGTCTTCAATCTCCAAGGTCACTGTACTCTCAAATCGGTTATTGCCTCCAAACACGTATTCACTAAATCTCACTAAACGAGCTTCCGAAAATTAAATTTATTAACGGAACATTTTAAAAATATTTGCAAGTCATAGTTCTATGTAATTGGGTCTAAAAAGGTTAAAATAAAATATTCGGAACAAACGAGTAAATAAATATTTAAATAAACCAATAATATTCGATAAAAATAAGAAAATTTTCGGGTCCTCACACCTTCCCCGCCACCTCTGCCCCCTGCTTTGAAGAACCAGCACCTCTGTCCCTCTTTTTCTCTCCCTTCTCTCTCCTCCGACATCTCTGTCCTCTCCTCCCTCTCCCTCTCTGCCCCTCTGCCCCTCTTTTTCTCTCCTCCGGCACCTTTCCCTTTTCCCTCCCCTGCACCTCTGCCCTCTCTTCCCTCTCCTTCTCTGCAGCCATGGAATTTTTTTTTGCTTTTTCCCTCCCTTTCTCCTCCCCTTCCCCGCCACCCTCCCCCCTCCCCTAACGCGACCATATCACAACCCTCCTCTCCCTCCCCTTTTGCGATCTGGTTGTGCGACCAAATCGTAGCTAGCGGGAGGGGAAAGGTGGTGGGGAAGGCAGAGGGGAAGAGGGAGGGGGGAGGGAGAAAGAAAAAAAAAGAAGCACCAACAGATCGGTTGCGCGAGGGGAAGAGGAGAGGGGGTGAGGGAGATGGAGAGAAAAGAAAAAAAAAGAGGAAGGCCGGCACTGACGGTCGGAATAGTGACTGGTGCCGGAAGTGGTGGTGGAGGTGGTGGCCGACGATGGAGGACGTGGTGGGTTGGGTGGGGGAGGAAAAAGAAGAAAAGTTGAAGGGAAAGTTTTTTGTGTATTAGATTTGAAGTGTGTAGGTTAAAAACTTTGATAAGTTTTTTGGGGTTCCTGTAGCAAAGGTTGTTAAAAAACTAGTAGCAAACAAACTTGTAAAAAACTTGAGGTTCCAAACTGGCCCTTTTTATTCTATATTTTGTTGAAGTCCTACCTTATAGTTGTAGAATAAATACCATAAACTAAACGTCTTGATCATTTTTGCTATGATGTTTTATCAATCATTCAAAGTATTGCAAAGAAATATCAACTTTAGAGTATCTCGGATAAAGTTACTTAAGTGGTTCATAGAAACATTTTTATTTCACTAATTAATATTATTCCAAATATGTCATAGTACGATATTAATTAGACTCAACACCAAACAAGATGTTGGATTAAAATTTCATAAATATCAGTCAACAAATTGATTTTTATTTATTACCAAATTTTTTCCCATTTGAATTTGCTTCAATAACTCTTTTAGGTGCTTTAATAGGTGCCTTTGCTATAACTCAAAATAATCAATAACAAAAAAAAAGGCAATCAAGTATAATATTTTCATTTTATGTCATTTTATTGAATGAGTTATTATCACTTTACCCCCTTAAACTATATCACTACTATCAATTTACCCCCTAATGTTATCTTATAGTTACTTCACCACATAGGTAATTCAACTTAGCATGTTAACAAATTTTTGTCAAAAATAGCCTTTTATTTTATAGCATTATTACATTATTATTATCACTTTGTCCCTTTAAATTATAGTGATACAATTGTTTTACTATCTAACATTATTTTCTAGGTATTTTACCCTATTGTTAATTTAACAAGTATGTTCAAAAATTTGTAAATGTATTTACCCTTTTTATATATAATTAAAAATAGAAAAGTTGGAATGGTTATTCTTCCTTTTTTTCACACTAAGAGTTCCAAACACATAAAAATAAAAGAGTTTTCACAATTTTCTTTTTTCACACTTATTAATACTAGGAAAAGAAAAAAAGATAGGACAGAAGGAGACAAACAATTAGATTTTGCAGGGAAATAAAATAAGAAAAAATCTAATATTATCATATTATTTTAATATCCTGAGGACTGGGATTAGAATTAGGTAGTAAATCGAAAAGTAAAATAATTTAAAATAATAAAAATATTGAATTATTTCTTATTTGTATTTAAAAAGATTTGAGCTCTCTCTCTCTCTCTCCCACTCAATATTTTTCTATTTTTTTCAACATTAATAAGATTACCAATAAGAAGAAAGAGATTAATGTTTTGACTTTTTTTGATACTAAAAAGGAGAAAATCTACTATAAATTTTTCATTGTTTTTATTATACAAAAAGAGGGTCTATTTTCTAAAGTTTTTTAACTTGCTAAGTTGGTTTAATGGTAGGATACATTATTTTAAAAAAAATAACTCTAGTGGGTAAATTAATAATAACGTTATAGTTTTTGGGAGTAAAATGAAAATAATTTTAAAGGCTAAACATGTCTTATCACTTGAATTAATAAATTTTGTTAAGTTTGACTGTTTGTTTTGAGGTTAAAATGACTAAAAAATAACTTTAAGAGGGAAATTGATAGTAACACCAAACGTTAAAGAGTAAAGTAATAATAACCCAAATTGAAATTATAAAATTGATAATTTGGTTAATGATGCTTGTCTATAACTTTTAGGTGCTTTACTAGGTGCCTTTGGTATAACTTAAAATAATCAATAACAAAAAAAAAGAAGGCATTCAAGTACAATATCTTCATTTTATGTCATTTTATTGAATCAAAAGATTGTTGTTTAAGTTGAAATTATAAAATTGATAACTTGGTTAATGATGCTTGTCTATCGATATGAATGGATTGGTTATAAGTCAAAATATAATTAGAGTTCTTATGTGCTGTATTGAAAGCAATTTTCAATTTTATAAAATTTTCCTTTTTTTATAATCATCATTTCAAAAAGAGACTTTTTTTTTACTTTTGTTATAATTCTTGTAGCTAGTAGAATTAGCTGTGTAAAGGCTTGAAGCAACCTAAGAGGGACGGTGAATTAACTTGATTAAACACTTAACTTGGTTTAAAGCAAATGAGGCACAATTTAAATTTATCAAGTTTTTCTAAGTGATCAATCACTTGTATAAATGATAATCAATAAATAACAAGTAAGAAATAGTAATAAAAACTCAAGTAAATAGATAAGAGAAAATGAGCAAATCAAATGGACAACAAAGTTGTATCCAACTTGAAGTCCAATTTTTCAATAAAAAACTTCTTCAATTTGATGAAGTTGTACCAAGTTTGTACAAGAAATGATCACTTTTTGCTCACCCCAAACACTCATTGGTCAAGTCAAAAAGTTTTACTACACGTTTTGTAAAACTTCACTAGGTTACTCACTTGAGAACTCACTCACAATTGAAAAGTTATTACTATCACCTCATATAAAACTACAAGTGTACAAACAAAACACCAATTCTTGCTTAGAGTTGTTCTAGAAAGTTTGTATAAAGTGTAGGCAAAAGTCCTTAACCCCTCCAACCTTTATGATACTTATAGAACTCAAAAATTGGTACCAAAACACCTCAAACGGTCATACATTAAATGTAGGAGAAACTAGTTGTTAGAAGGTTCAGATGTCCGAAAACAAGTATGTGTCTGAGTCGTGCATCCAATTGCCTGGTGAAAAGTTTTACTCAACTCCTGTCGGATGGTTGAAGCTTTCTTCTGCATCTGATCCTTTTCTTCTGATAGTAAGGCAAAACGTAGACATATTCTTCTCGAATTTTTTGAATGCCTAATGCTATTGTTGTGTATTCGATAAATGCGTCCGACGTCCTAAATGTCTGTCCAGCGTTTGAAGCATTCTATTTGACAGTGTGATCATTATCTGTTGGGCGTTTGAACGAGTGCACAACATCTGATTATAGCATCCAAACTTCTGGATTACCTTTTTGTGCACTTTGAATGCTTTCAATCTTGATTGTTTTGATTGTATACCTGTTTCTCACAAAGTACTTGTAAAGACATTAATAAGAATTATCATTTGGTTTGTTATCATCAAAATAAAGGATCAAGAACCAACAATCTTCCCCTTTTTAATGGTGACAAGTCAAGTGATGATTTTGACAAATAAAAGTGCATAACTATGGGGAGATTTAACACAATTGAAATGAGTGAACTCCCCCTTTCTTAGAGCATATAAAAACGTTCAACTCCCCCTAAATATTGGCATGTAAGAGTCAAATCATTACAAAATCATACAAAATCATCATAATTACTACTCTCCCTTTTGTCATCAAGCAAAAAGTTTTGTAAAAATTTGGGTAGAGTTTCTCCTTAAAATTCATGATAATCCACCAGCCAGCAATCCAAGATGAGGAAGAAAGAACATTCAAACATTTCAAAGAGGCAATAAATTGCCAAAAACAAGCCAATAGACATCAAGATAATAAAGATACAAAAAAACAAAAGATGAAAGATCCTACAAGCATGAACCTAAGGGATGCCTACATGTCCTAAAACTCTATATGAAATTATGGCCTTCGTCTTCAGACAAGCTGAAATTAATCATCCTTTGTTTCTTCTCCCGAAACATCTTCTTGATTGTTTTGTGATTCATTCCCTTTTGAAGAACTAGCAACTTGGGCCTAGAAAGGAGGTTGGGAGATGCCGGTTTCTTTCTCATGACTTGCTTCATGATGTTCTTCACAGTGTTCTTCATGAGGTCCTTCTTGATCCTTATTACGGTCCTCATAACCCTCATCATGGCCTTATTCTTGTTGCTCATGATCCTCATGATGTTGGTCATTTCCATTACCATTCCCTTGATTCTCATGATGTCCTTCTTGATTCTTAATATTTCTATGATCCTTGTTTTGTGACTGAGGAGGAAAGAGAGTAGCTTTCATTTAGAGGAATTCGGTTTGTTGCTCTGGAGTCATTAACATTTGGAGGCCGTGGTCGAGAAGAAGGCTACTTTATTTGATTTCAAGAAGAAGGGACATAACTAGATCGAATGTAGAAAATGTAAGACGAGAAGAAAAAGGATTGAATCTCAATCCTACAACGTTTGGGCTGAGATTGAAGAGAAGCGGAGGTAGAGGGGTCATGAACACATTTGGTACGTGTTTCGAAAGCTATGTCTCTATATGTCCACTCTCCTTCAACAAATTTGATGTTTGTCCTTTCAAAATATACTTTAGTGAAAAAGCAATTTGAGTTTTCACGAGTAGGCTGACCAAGTAGAGGAATGTTGAAATGTTTAAAAATGGAAGTTAAAAACTTGGCATGAGAGGATTTTCTACGAGCATCGTTGTTAATTTTGTTCATAAAACGACACAAAATGAAGCCAAAATTAATTCGAATTCTTTTCATAAAATAGTAAAACAGATAAAGCTCAATTTTATTGGAATCAATTCTATGAGCAGATCGAGGAATCAAAAGATTTTCAATAATAAGAAAAAGGATTTGTTTGATAGGAGTGAGACCATTCAAATCCGCTTCATTGGGAGATGTAAAATTAGTTTTAAAATATTTTATCAATTTGGTACCATCGAAACGATTGCCTGTAGAGGGAAGCTCTTCATAGGAAAAGAAATTGGCTATTTTATTCCTACAACTTTCCTCAATTTGTGTGTTAAAAATTTGCTTAACCACAACTAGATTGAACTTTAAATCGACACCATTGACATGAGAAATAACATCAGAGGGTGTTTCACCTTATCGAATGTTAGCATTGAATTGTCTAACCATTTTGGAATAAAAAATGTCAGAAAAAGTGAAGCAAATGTTTCTATTTTTGAAATTTGAATTGGTCAATTACCCATTGAAACTTGAATTTATGAAAATAAAAAATAGAGATAGATTTTTGGGTAATAAAATCTTTTTGAGCCACGAGATGGAATTTTTGTTCAGCCTCCAAGTCATTGAACATTGGTAACCTCTCCTGCTCCTCTTCATGATCTTGCTGATGTTGTTCTTGCTATTGTTGTTGCTGAGCACCATGTCCATGACCACGTGATGTCATTCTTCCAGCAGTTCGACCAACGTTGATTCTTCTCCTAGTGCTGCGAGTAGCAGTAGAGGACTCCCCCTGAGTTTGTACCATATTGAATGAAATGAAAGCAGGAGATGATGCAGATGAGGTTGTGAAAAGTGTGTGATACTGCCTTAATACGCAAAAAGTCTTGAATTTGTCTCAGAGATAGAGATTGAGAAATTGAGGGTTTTGGGAGGATTTGGGATTTCACAAAAAAAATAGTCTTTTTTGAAAAGATTTTAATAAAAAAAGAAGTTTCAAAGGGTGAGAAATAGTTTGTTTAGATCAATTTTGATCAAAACAAAATCAGAGATCACGAATTTGATGAAAAAGAATGGGAGGATTTTGAGAATTTTCATCTGAAAGAAAGAAAGTTTGAGCAAATGACTGTTAGAACCTCTTTAAAACGACTAGTTTGTGCCCATGTTGGATAGCCGGACAATCAAAAAACGTCAGACGCAAGCTTCTGAACCTAAATAATAAAAAAACTAAGCATTCGGACGTCCGTTCGTAGGTAGCGGACGTTCGATACCAATTGACACAAAGTTTTTTTAGAAATATGCTCCCGAACGTTCGATAAAAGGTAGGACGTTCGATCCCCTATTTTTTTTTCAAAAATTCTTTCCAAAAATTCCTAATTTATTTCTCAAATACACAAATTGATCCAAGGACAAAACTTTTGTGAAAATGTCAGCAATTTGGTCCTTTGAACATACATAGTTAATACAAATCTCTCCTTTTTGAGCCAAATCGCGAATGAAATGATACTTTATGTCTGTATGTTTGGTCTTAGAATATTGATTGGGATTCTTAGTCAAATTGATTGCACTAGTGTTGTCACAAAATATAAGCACACAATCAAATTTCAAACAAAAATCATTCAATGTGTGCTTCATCCACAATAATTGAGCGCAACATGCACCAGTGGCTATATACTTTGTTTCCACCATAGACAAAGAAACAGCATTTTATTTTTTACTAAATCATGAAACTAAATATTACCAAGAAAATGACATGTACCACTAATACTTCTCCTATCTACTCTATAATTGGCAAAACCGGCATCGGAAAAATCAATTAAAGCAAAATTATGACACCTAGAATAACATAAATCATAGTTCGAAATCCTTTCAAATATCTAAAAATACATTTAACAGCCAATAAATGGAACTCTTTAGGACATGATTGGAAAAATAGCACACAAACAAACGGTAAATATAATATCAGGTCTACTTGCGATTAAATAGGGTAAACTACCAATGATACCTCTATAGTGTTTTTCATCAAATTTTGTATATTTTTCATCCTTATCAAGTTTGGTAGATGTACACATGAGCGTTCCAACTTGTTTTAAGTCCTCCATTCCAAACCTTTTGAGAAGTTTCTTTGTTTACTTGATTTGGTGGATGAATGTGCCTTCTTGAGTTTGATAAATTTGAAACCCAGGGAAGAAATTCATCTCTCGCATCATGCTCATCTCAAATTCTTTTTGCATAATATTCAAAGAATTTATGCACAAACACTCATTAGTAGCACCAAATATAATATCATCTACATAAATTTGAATAATTATGAGATCATTCATACAACATTTTGTAAAAAGTGTGGTATCCACATCATTTCTTTTAAAATCATTTTCAACTAAAAAATCACTTGAACATTCATACCAATTTTGTGGAACTTGTTTTAAACCATATAAAGCCTTTGAGAGTTTGAAAACATGATTTGAAAACTTTTTATTTTTAAAATCGGGAGGTTGCTCAACATAAATTTCTTGGTCAGTAAAATCATTTTAAAAAAAAGCTCTTTTAATGTCTATTTGAAACAATTTGAAATCTTTAAGACAAGCATATGCAAGAAACATTCTAATAGATTTTAATCTAACTATGGGGGTAAAGGTATCATCAAAGTCTATTTCCTCTTGTTATGCATACCCTTTAACCACTAGTCTAGTTTTATTCCTAACAATTTCACATTTGTCATTCAATTTGTTTCTAAAGACTCATTTTATGCTAATAACGGGGTGATCTAAAGGTCTATCAACTAACGTCCATATCTTACTTCTCTCAAATTAGTTGAGCTCTTCTTGCATGGCAACTATCCAACTATCATCATTCAAGATCTCATTTACATTCTTAGGTTCAGTTTGTGAAAGAAATGTAAAGTTATCTACTAAAGGTCTAGTTGAGGAACAAGTTTTTACCCTTTCAAATAGATTACCTATGATAAGTTTCTTGGAATGGTGTTGAGGAAATTTTCAAACTTTTGGAAGGTCTGTTGGTGTTTCATCATCTTTCTTCTCTTCTTCTTGTTCTTTTACTTCTTGAGGGTTGTCTTCTTTTCACTTTTCTTCCATTGGTGTGCTTTTCACATCGTTAATGGTTAACTTCTCAAACCCCTGTTACACACTTACGTCATCATCTTCACACATATTTTTGAAAATAACATCATTAGTTTCATCAAAAGTAACATGTATAACTTATTCTATAACAAGCGTTTTTCTATTATAAAATCTATAGCCATGTTTATTTTCACAGCAATTTAAAAAAATGCCTTCATCGAATTTCTTATCAAACTTTCTACGGTGCTCTTTGATGTTCAAAATGAAACATTTGCAAAAAAAAAAAACTCTAAAATATCCAATAACGGGCATCTTACTAAAAAAAGGTTTATAAGAAATTTTGTTTAAAACATATTTTAAAAGAACTCTATTTATTACATAACAAGTTGTGTTTACCATTTTGATTCAAAAATATTTTGATAAATCACATTCACTAATTATAGTTTTAGCAGCTTTTTTAAGAATCCTATTTTTTCTTTCCACAACACTATTTTGTTGGGGGGGTTTTGACGATTGAAAACTCGTGTGAAATTTCATTGTGATTACAAAATTCTAAAAAAATGACAATATTTAAATTCTGTCCCATTGTCACTTCTTATTTTTACAATATTTTCATTTAGCAAATTTTGAATTTTTACAAATAAGAAAACAAAATTTTTGAAGGCATTATCCATGTGGGTAAGAAATATAACCCAAGTATATTTAGAATAATTATCAATAATCATAAAATAATATTTTTTACCACCCAAAATGAGCAACTTATATTGGACCAAACAAATCAAGATTTAAAAATTCCAAAGGTCTCGTAGTAGAAATACAAATTTTGAATTTGAAATAAATATTGGTTTGTTTTTCAAATTGCAAGCATTACAAATCTTATTCTTTTCAAATTTAATTTTTGGTAAACCTCTAACTAAATTCTTTTTAGAAATCTCAATTAGTAAATTCATGTTGAAATGACAAAATCTTTTATGCCACAATCAAAGATTATCACTTGAAACTTTACAACACTTCAAACTAGAAGAATCAATTTTCTCAACAAAAATAACAAAAATATTATCGCATTTTTTTTTTGAAAATAAATTAAAACTACGATTAAGAACCAAACATTCATACTTTTTAAATAATACAAAAAGATTTCTATCACATAATTAGCTAACACTTAACAAGTTATAATCCAAATTATCAACTAAAAGTACATTATGAATGAAAGTTTCACCATTTTTACCAACATCTCCTACTCCAATAGTCTTAATTTTCATATCATATCCAAATATCACTTTTTCACTATTTTTTGGTTTGAGTTTGACAAATTGAGATGGATCACCGGTCATGTGTCTTGAATATCCACTATCAATAAACCACTTTGGTTCCTTTATGGTGCTTTTCAAATAAATCTACACAAAAAATTAAGAAATAACATTTGGTACCTTTTCATTTTTTGGTCCTTGAGAGTTAGTACAATATCGAACTATCAGCATAGATCTCAGGGCCAGCGAATGCCTATTCGGGAAATGTTGGTCCGTTCACTGTTAGGTTAGAAACGTAAACAGATGGGATTCCCCTTGGGCGGGGGACTTGTGGAGCCGTCGCCCTACTCTCTCCCTTCTCTTTCTTCTCTGTCCTGTAACCCTAATTCTTCATAGGTACAAATTTCAATGGCTGACGGTCCTCCTAACTGTCCGCCTCCTGAAGATGCTCGGCTCGTTCCCGCTACCGCCCTCGTTCAAGGATGGGAACCTTAGCCTTTAGATCCCGCAGGCAAGAATATGCGAGGAAGAGGATAACCATTTCGGGCGGTACGACGGATGAACGCAAGAAACAACGCTCTTTGATTTTGAGAGAAATGACAACTATAGCTCAGCTTGATCATCCTAACCTTGTGAAATTGGTTTCCGGTTGGGCTAGCGTAATCGAGATTCAACTAATGTTTGAGCTGATGGATGGATCTTTGAAAGATTTTCACACTGAAGAGGAGAATGTGATCGCACACATTGCGCAATAGATATTGATGGGTCTGAATTATCTACGGGACGCGAGAATCGTCCACAGGGACTTGAAGCCAGCGAACGTGTTGAGAAATAACGACGGCAATGTTAAGATTGCAGATTTTGGTTCAAGTAGGAGATTGGACATCGGCAACATGCAATCCATTTTGACAGTCCTCGACACTATTCAATATTGTATTCCCGAAATGTTGTAACATCAACTGTGAAAAACCGACTGACCAGACAAGAATGACGTTTGGAGCTTGGGGATCTTATTGTTGGAAATTTATATGGGACATTTCCCTTTTCCCCGCATTGATAAGTTTCAGATTTACAACGAGATTATTAATGACTTTGTTGTTCTTGATTTGCCCAATTCTTCCTCATAGTTTCGGGATTTCGTTCAGTGATGTTTGATTAGGGATGTAGACTCCAGAGCATCTGTTAATGAACTAATAGGTCACAATTTCTTGCATATGTTTCATTAGGATGTGGTTCTTTTCCTGTGGTTGTTTTGTTGACAAGTCAGTTTTTGCATGTTAGTCTCCCGTGCTGTTGTCCGGTGATTGTTCTTTTGAGAAGTTAGTCTTCTTTGGGATTAGTGTTAGTTGCTTTTCACAAGTTAGTCTTTTGTTGATGTTACTTACTTTAATGCTGATTGTGGAGTCATCTGATGCCCTTGCTAGGAGCTTGCTTTATAGAAAAAAAAAGCATAGATCTCATGTCTCTTTTTATATTTTTTTTCACATAATAATGGCTTTTCATATGTTCATATTGATAACAAAAATTGCATAATACACTAGTGTCATTTACATAAGTAGATTTGATAAATTTAACTCTCTTTTTTCTAAGAACAGTAAATTCATTTGCACCAAAAAGGGGTTTTTTTTTCTTTGGTTTGAGAAAACTTTTATTTTTCACTTTGAAGGAACTCATTTAAATCATTCATTCTCCTTTTCAAATAATTTTGTTCCCTTTTGAGTTTTTCACAAAATCTTGCTTTATCATCAAATTTCTTTTGTAAATTTACATCAATCTTGTTATTTTTCAAATCATCATTCTCCTTTTTCAATATTTTTTTTTGAAAAAGTTTTGAGTTTTCACAAAGTAAATCATTAATTTTGATTTTCAACTCCTTATTCTTTGCATAAGAATTTTTCAAACTTTCACACAATTTATCAACAAATAATTCAAGATCATCATCATCTTTATCAGCATTTTCAAGAATGGAGTTACGAATTGAAACCTCATCATCACCTATGGCCATGAAGGCCATTTGTGCCGATTCTTCTTCTTCTTTCATCTCTCCATTGAAGTTGCATTCATTCTATATTATTTGAAAGTTATTGAATTTTTGTCTCCTTTCTGCTCTTCCTTCTTTTTCTTCATGGGACATTCATTTATGTAATGTTCAAATTGGCCACACTCATAGCATTTTTCTCCTTATTTCTTGTTGGCCTCTTGCTTCTCTTTTTCTCTTTGATTGTTGAGTTAGTTGGGATTTGAGTTATTAGGTCCTCTTCTTCTAAATCTTCTCTTGTTAAAGATTCTTTTGAAATTCTGAGTGAGGAGTTCCGAGTCATTGTCATCAACATCAACGTCTTCACCATCTAAGGAGAATGAGTCATCCTCCTCTTGAAAAACTTTTAGTGCAATGCTCTTTTTTATTCTTACATCCTTTTCTTCTTGAACCTTGAATTTGAGGTTTAATTCATAAGAGGTTAGAGAATTAATAAGTAATTGAATAGACATGGAGTTCAAATCTTTCGCTTCCTCTATGGCGTTTATCTTGCTTTCTCAATTTTTGGATAAGGCATTCAAAATCTTTCTATTTTTCTCTCCTAAGATGTATTCCTTACCTAACACCTTTAGCACCTTAATAATATAAATCTACAATACATCTTTTCTATATTCGTAGGAGGCTCCATATTAAAATATTCATACTAAGTGACTACAAAAGATTTCTTTTGCTCTATAATATTGTCACTACCCTCATGTATTTCTTTCAACTTGTCCTAAATCTCCTTTGTCGATTTACAACCCTTAACCCTTGTAGATTTATTGGCATTTAGGGTATTATACAAAACATTCATGGTTTTAACGTTCAAGGTAAGATTGGTATGTCTTGGGCAGTTAACTCACGCCTAGTTTTAACTCTTTGCCTATTGGTGGTATCATTTTCAATAGTGATTTCATAAGGACCTTCATTGACTATATACCATAATTGAATATCTATTGACTGTAAGAAAATTTTCATTCCTTCTTTCCAACTTACATAACTCACTCCATTAAATAAAGGAGATCTAGTGATGGATTTGCCCTTGAAGAACAAAGCATTGTTAGTTGCTATGGACCACTCCTAAGCCAATTGAATTTAGCTTGTAGAAGATCAAATTCTGGTGCCAATTGTAAAGACCCGAAACAACCTAAGAGGGGAGTGAATTAGATTGATTAAACACTTAACTTGGTTTAAAGCAAATGATGCACAATTTAAATTTATCAAGTTTTTCTAGGTGATCAATCATTTGTATAAATGATAATCAATAAATAACAAGTAAGAAATAGCAATGAAAACTCAAGTAAATAGATAAGAGAAAACGAGCAAACCAAATGGACTACAAAGTTGCACCCAACTTGAAGTCCAATTCTTCAATAAAAAAGGTTGTTCAATTTAATGAAGTTGCACCAAATTTGTACAAGGAATGATCACCTTTTACTCACCCCAAGCACTCCTTGGACAAGTCAAAAGATTTTACTACTAACTTTGTAAATTCTCATTAGGCTACTCACTTGAAAACTTACTCACAATTGAAAAGCTATTACTATCACCTCACACTAAACTACAAATGTACAAAGAAAACACTAATTCTTGCTTAGAGTTGCTCTAGAAAGCTTGTATAAAGTATAGACAAAAGTCCTTAACCATTCCAGCCTTTATGATATTTATAGAGATGAAAAATTGCTAGCAAAATACCTCAAATAGTTATGCATTAAATGTAGGAGAAACTAGCCGTTAGAGGATTTGGACGTCCAAAGCCAAGTATGCATCCGAATTGTGTATCCAATTGTCTGGACAAAAGCTTTACTTTGCTCCAATCGGACAACTGAAACTTTCTTTTGTGTTAAATCCTCTTAGTCCGATAGTCAGATAGAATGTAGACATATTTTTCTCAAATTTTTTGGATACTAGATACTACTATGCATCCGATTAATGCGTCCTATGATATCAGATGTCTTAAATATCTGTCTAGCATTCGAAGCATTTCATTTGAAAGTGTGATCGTTATCTGTCGAACGTCTGAACAAGTGAACAGCGTCCAAACCTCTGGATTAGCTTTTTTGTGAACTTTAAACGCTTTCAATTTTGATTTTTTAATTGTATACCTGTTTTCTCACAAAGCACTTGAAAAGACATTAGTAAAAATTATCATTTTGATTTGTTATCATCAAAATAAAAGATCAAAAACCAACAAACTATTAGATATTGTGACGATCCTACCTCCCCCTAGGACGTACCCCAGGGTTTAGCGGACCGCCTGTCCAACTCTCGTCAGGACTCGCTCATTCAGTTCAAATAAAATAAGTTACAACCTCAAGAGTAAATGAAATAACAGTTTCCAAGTTTGGAACGTATAATTACATTCATTTTTATGTCAAACATTCATACAATCCCAAATATAGCAAAAGATTTGAGTTCCAGATGAATTCAATCCTAATCGAGTACTAGTGCGAGTACAATCGCCAAAAATTCAAAAACTAGACAATGCTAGCCTGTACCAGCCTTACGTCCTCACTTGTACCCCCTGTAAGGAAAACAAAACTAATAGAGTGAGCTAAAACTCAGTGAGGTTCCAAAACTTCATGCAGATCCAAGTAGCAAGTTGGCCATATGTAAAACTTAAAATCTCAAAATGAGTGAGTGTAAAAGTTCATAAAAAAAAATAATAACACTACAAGTAATAATCGTTTCAAAGTATAAAGATACAGATGACTCTCAAGAGCCAAATTCTCGTTGCATTACTTGATCCGAATCCGTTGACACTACGTCAACGTTTAAAGAAACTAAACCATGACCGTAGATCTCCACTTTACACCAAATTCCATCCACCAATCAACCCCATTACCGGGCCCGAACTCCAAAGTAAGAGTGATGGTAATAATCGAGTTTACCTGTGACGGCCCCACCTTCCCCTAGGGCGAACCAAAGGGGTTAGCGGACTGCCTGTCTAACTCTCGTCAGGACTACCAAGCTAATCACACTCAAAAAACTTGTTTCAAATGATAATACAGTGCTCGAGCTCTACAACGATCGATAAAAACGAAGAACGAAAACGAGCCGTGGATGAACAGTAAATGCCACGTCACAATCCGGTCGGAATCTGACCGGATTTCTGGCCGGATTCTGGGTTGGATTGGAGGCAGTAGCTCAAAACGAAGGAGTCAAAATCCCCTGTCAATCCGGCCGCAAATCCGGCCAAGAACTGGCCGAATCCTCCCGGCTGGATTGAGGCCAAAAGCCAAATCAAAAATTTTTTAAACCTCCCCTGTATATCCGGCCAGGTATCCAGCCAAAACTTGGCCGGATTCTTGACCGAATTCGGTGAACAATAGACTTGCCAATTTTTCTTCTTCCTCGTTCAACCGGACCACAACCAAAACAAGTACTTTATCCAACATTCATGAATATACATTACTAAAGGATAATAATTCACATATACACGAGAATACACTTCAAAATACACATTTTGGTACATAATCAAGTCAAAACGAATTGTAGGATAAAAATACACTTTGTTTTCCCAACTATCGAGGAGCTATACAAAGAACAAAAGAATGCCTAACTAGCTCAACTCGCTTCTCAAAACATAGTTCCAAAAGTTGTTCTTGTAAGGAAAACAAAGATAACGAGGGTGAGCTTACGCTCGTGAGGTACCATCAAAACGCACAAAGATAATCATGCTTAGCCAAGGAACACATAAGAGATTACATCACAATAACCAGGGTTAAAAGGATACAATCGGCTCTCAAGAGCTACTTTCCACTTGCCGTACTTGATCTCAAACCCGTTGACTCTCCGTCAACATTTGGAGAAAAGAACAAGACCGTAGATCCCACTTTACACCACATTCCTTCCACCAAACATTCCCCTTACCGGGCCCGAACACCTCACAAAACAGAGAAGGCAATACTCGAGTATACCACAAGGTCGAGGAGATAACGCTCCACTCGACTAACAGTCACTCTTGGTTCGTTGTCGAATCGATCAAACCCTTACCGGCTCGACCCTAACAACGACCAATGAGGTATGAGCTCAGATATCACCATAAAGTCATTGGATACAATCCTCCAAACGACATCAAATCATGCACAAGTACAGTTTCACAGTTATATAGTATACATATAAGAGATCAAGAGCGGTGAAGTACACTCTCGTCTCATTCAAGGCAACCAAGTCACATAATCAAGTACAAGCAATCATTTAAGCATTAAACCATTCAATGGTACACTCACCGGTTCAAATATACAAGTTCACAAATTTCCTTCAGAGGTAAGCTCCGGATCACCGGCACGACATAAAAACAAGAAAATTACCACAATTGAGACTCAAACACGAGTCATAACCTCTTTAATGAACTACTAGAGCAATACCACATGATAACTAAGAAGTGAAATGAAATAACATTAGGTGCTAAGCATAAACAACCTCAAGACCCGTCCATTTCTACTCAAAATCACTCCTAACTCAAATGTACCCAATCTCCTTAACTTTGGACAGCACTTCCCCTTAATTTTTCACATTTCCAACCTACCATGTATCACCAATATTCATCCCACAACAATCACAAGTACACATACAATTTGTAGGCTATTCAATACACCTCATTGGGGTCACAATACCCTTAACTCTTAACCAATTAAGAACTCAATACCCAACCAAAGCAAAGCCCAAATTGAAACCCTAAAACTGAAATTTTGCCCTATAAGCTGAAATTTTCCTCAACAAACCACAATTAACACAAATAGCTTCATTTTACCCAATATAAAACTATCACTCCATGTTTAATCAATAATTACCATATAAAACAGAAAAATCATCAATAAATCTAAAATTGGTCAAGCTCAACTTTAAATCATGAAATATTCCACCAAATAGCATGTTTACCTCTACAAACCACTGATATACCATTATTAAAACAAAGAGAGCATTTCTTGGCAACTCACCTTACAAACCACAAGAGACAAGATAGCTAGTGATTTCTCTTCACAAATGGCTCCACCACAAACCTTAACCTAGCTTAACAATTCACTTTTATAGAGGAATTTAGGATTTAAGTAGTTGGTTTGTGAGGCCCCAGTTCGTTCTACGTCGAGATATGCATTAATTGGGCGGTAACGTTTGGTTTTGGGAGTATTTCGAAAACCCTAAGTAGGGATTAAGATTTAAATCCTAAGTTCCGGTTAAGATTGAAAACCCGTTTTTCTACATTTTCTTTATTAGAAAATTCCCCAGATAATTTTTTTTGAGTAAATAGAGTTTTTTGATGATTTTTCTAGTATTAGTTAGTTTTTGAGAATTAAGAACGTATATCGGATGTGGGACCCACTAGTGCGAAAAGTTCGGAAAAATTCGGCCAATAAGGTTAAGTTTCGGATACTGTGTAAAATTTATCGGGTGTTAAGAGATAAGTAGAGTGTGTGAAATGATTGATGTGAGAGAGAAAAGAAAGGATAGGATTGCATTTATGAGGGTGACAAGTGTCACTTCCTTATTGGATTAAACTTAAGAAACACTATTCACATTTTTGACTTTTTTGACCAAAGGATTAAATATCTCAAAAATCATTCAAAATTCACCATTTTTCTTTCTCCATAGCCGGCTCTCTCTCTCCCTTGCAAGAAGGAGAAAAAAACCTCTTCAATCTTCAAGCTTTCCACTAGCAAATCATCTCAATCAAGCACATAAATTAGTTTCCTTTCCATACAACTTTTCTAGTTGGTGATAGTGGTTGGTTTAGTGAAGCTTTTTGGAAGAGCTAAGGTGTCCATCATCTTCCTCTCTCTTGTTATTAGGTGAGTGATGCTTAAACTTCCCTCCTATACTTAATGGTGGCTTGAGTAGTGGAATATGTGATTTATTTCTTGATTTGAAGAGTTTTGGTGAAGTTTTTCATTTTATGATGAATTTGCTGGTTTAATATGAATGGGATGTTGTGGTCTTGTATGATGAATGGTAATGGTTTAAAATGACTCTTGTAGGTGTAAATTGTTGATAAATGCAATCAATTTTGAATTTGGAAGAATTTCTGGAAAATTAGGGTTCTTGGTTGAACATTCTGTCCGAAATTTTAGGTCATAGCTAGAGGCCGAATTGGACTTTTCTCAAAACATTAAAGTTGTAGGTATTGATGAGGTTGAAGTGCCTACAAAATTTCAGGGCATTTGGAGTAGTATAGAGTGAGTTATGCCGTTTTTACTGTTGCTGTTTTTGGTGAACAGAATGTCCGAACTGCGATAGTAATTGTCTGTTTTGACTGGAATTTGTTTGGATTTTGTTGTTGGTGTCTTCTGATGAAATGTAGCTTAATGTCTTAGCTTTCATATGCCTTTGGAATCAATGCTTTTGGACCTGTATAGACTGACTTGGACTGATTACAGTTTTGTGTGATTTGGGAACCTGCAATTACGGTTCTGGGTTGGTTTTCTGCATTTTGACTTAGTTGTGCTAGGATTTGGATTGAGAGGCCTTCTACATTGTTGTAGCCCCTTAAGTCCTGGATATCCCTGTAAATGTTTCAGGATTAACGGAGTGGTATAACCTGAGATCTAAACGAAATACTCAGACCTGTTTTGACCGTCAAATTCTGTTCTGTTCTTATAACCGGACAGTTTACGACTGGAACTTTGGCTTCACGTTTGACTAGGTTACAAGCTGTTTGGGCTTGCAACCAAAACACCAAACTTATAGCTCTATATCAGAGCTTTCTAACGCCCTTGGAATTTCATGAATCGGATTTATAGAACCTGAGATATAGCCGAGCAAATAAGGCCTGCCCGTGAAAATGACCATTTTCTGGTCAGATCTGTTTTGGTCCTGACGACCAACTTCCGTTCCGAATTTGGATTACCAACCTTCATGAAAGTTGTTCCATTTGGAATGAACTATCTAACTGCCAATTTTCAGCTCTTCTGCCCATGTGTAGCATAGAAAACAGTTTGCACTCAAAACTGACCATTTGTGCATTGGCCAGATTTCGTAAGTGATTGTGTTTGGTTCATTTGGGACTGAAGCCTCCAGTTTTAGTTCTGGCTGTCTACATAACAGTTGTTGTTCATCCTTTAAGCTTCGATATGGTGTCTCATACGCCTTAATCCGATATTCGTAGCTCAACTTATGATTACAATAGAAACGAGTGTCAAATCTGCCGTTTCCGCTAACGGCCGTTTCCGTTTCCGTCCGTCATATGTACGTGCGCGCGTGTCGTTTTTGCCGTTTTGCTTGTTTTAGGCACAATAGTAGCCGTTTACGATTTTATGTGACACAATCTTCTATGTCAGACGGTGGTGAGCTGGGCGAAACTGGTAGGGCCCACTACTAGCTGTTCATTTCGATCCGACTTCGTACTTTTGCTATTTCAGTTTCTGAGTAAGTATTCCGGCCAGTTTGGTGTGTTTTTCTTTGCTATGTGTTTGAGATGTGTGAAAAGGGTACTTAGGCGAGGGTGTACTTTATCGCACTCGACCTAAACCCTAATTTGAATGTATAATTGTACTTGGCATATGTATATGAACCTTTTGGAACCAAAACCCTTGAGCTTGTGGCTCGGGGCGACTTTCGAGTAAAGTTTGTGAAGTTTGCAAAGTTTGTGAGTTCGTGGGCCCGATCTAAGACCTGTTTGGACTATTCGAGCCGGTTAGGGCTTGGTCGAAGTCAGTCCAACTTAGTCTGAGGTCACCAAGTTTGTAGGTTCATGTTATGAACCAATTTTGTGAATCCGGTTCACCGAGAAGGTGACCAAGTTTGTGACCCCGAGCTTGTGACTCAAGCTCAAGTTTGTGATTTCGTTCGCCCGGGCAAGTTTGTGAGGTGACTGGCCAGTGAGGGTGATAAGGTGTCGGTGGGTGTACAAGTGAAGTTCTACGGACCATTGAGTGTGGTCGACGGAGTGTCGGCAGGAGATCACGCATGGCATATGAATTGGCTTTGGAGCCACCTGTATCCTTATTATATGATGTTGTTCTTTTCTGCTTTTGCTTTACTCTTATTGTGTAATTGTTGCTACGTGAAATTTATGCTTTCGCCCCTGTTTACTTACTAAGCATATAGCTTACCCCTTTCCTTTTGTTTTCCTTAGCAGGGGCCGACGCGGGGACTTTTGGCTCGTATACTAGTATAGGTAGATTGGCTTGTAATAGTTGAACAGTTAGGATGTTTGTTTTTGTTTTGGTGGTTTGTATAAGGACCCTTCTTAGGGTCTACCTTTTGCTGGTTATTGTTATAGTATATTAGAGCGGTTTGGCTTGATGCTTTTGAAGATGTAAATAGACTTTTGGTGGTTGTATATATTTATGAATCGTGTTCTTGTGGCTTAGAAGAGTTTTATTAGCTTTAAGTTTTGAGTCCTGGCGCGAGCTAGGCAGGCGGCCCGCCGATACCCTTGGGTTCGCCCTTGGGAGAAGTGGGGTCGTCACATGGTTTACAAGATTTGAGCAAGAAATGAAGGCAAAAGTTGGAAGCTTTTCACTCTTCTCCTCTCTATGTTGCTCGGCCAAGGCAAGAGAAAATGGAGAGGATTTTGGGTCAAAATTGATTTTAGGAAAGGTGAGGAAAGATTAGTCAAAATCCACCCTCCAACCATATCACGCCACCTAGCATCTTTTATGTTTATCTCATCCCTCTTAGCTCCAAATACAATTTAATCTAGATAATCTCCAATTATCTCATAATACCTAGTAATAAAATTCCTGTATGTAAAACTTCACCAAATGGTCCACATTTACCGCGCTTATCGCACTAGTGGGTCCCACGTTCAATATACCCCACTATTAACACATGAAATAACTTATTCTAGAAAAATGACTTAAAAATCATATTTTTTTTTATAAAAATCCCTAGAAAATTAATATACTAAAGAAAAATATAGAGAATGTGTACAGAAGAATAAATTAAATGCCTAGAAAATAAGAAAATTTCGGGATCTCACATTACCGAATCCAGTGGACCATATCCAAATGATTATACAATAAACAATAAACAATAAACAGTACCTATGGTTCGCCAGTCTCCTCGACCAAGCTCTTACTGGCTCGATTCGACTGACTAACCAATAAGGTGAGGATAAAAGTAGTGAAACAGGATGAGAGGTACCTTCCACTTGGATTGAATGTAGTACATGCTACCGCTCAGCACATACAAGTCAAGTACAAGATCTCAGGTAGTATTCAAGTTGTACACATGTATATCAAGTCAATAATAACTAGTAAACATTAATAAATCACATTAGGGCAAGTGCGATAAAGTACACCCTTGCCCGTCCAAACAAGTCAAGTATTTCTTTCAAATATCAAGTTCAATCATGCACTTGGAAACGCTCACCAATGAGTTATTGCTTTTCAAAACCATGCTTTAGTTCAACTCCTTGGTTAGAGTCCAAATCTGCGATAAAATATCGTTTAACAATTTGCAATCAATTAGGGTTCAAAATATAGGAGTTTCGGTTAAAAAAATCAAATAAATGAAACTCATTGAAGTAGTATTCATTTCACTTATCAAACTCTAGAAAAATCATGCTCACTCTTTTAGTTTCGATAAAGAAGCAAGTAAAACGTTTAAGTTCGCAATTTGGTCTAAAAGACGAGGAAAACGTATTTATAGCGGTCGCTACTTTCCCCTTTTAAAGGGTACGAGTTTTGACAAAAATTCAGTTTATGTACTCCTACTAAGGGAAACTTGAGTACTCTAAACAATTCAAGTTCAATTCAACCACGATTCACAGCTCAAGTTTCGATTTCGCTCGCTTATCCCTCGAATGAAAATTTGGGCAGCATACCCTTTGTATTTGTCCAATTTTCAGCCATTTAAGGCTTCATGTTTTTCCTCAAATCAACCCAATTCAAACACCACCAATAAACATATCAAGATAACTCTTCATCTAGGCTACAAACCATCCAAATATAGGTCATTTCTAGCAAATAATCAACCACTATCAAAGCTGAAATTTTCTCACCAAAGCTGGAAATTCATCTTTTAATGCTAAAAAGTCACAATCATACCATTAATCACCTCACAAATTCCATATCCAAGCTCAATACCAATATAAGATAGTTGAACAACATAAATCAAGGCTAAAATAGCAAACCCTAGCTGAAATTTTTACTAAACAACCCAAAACTAGAAAATCATCCATAATATTCCAAGATTCAAAGTTTCTATAGCATATTTAGCAAGAATAAGGAAGAGAAAAGAAGTGGATGAACTTATACCTTCCAAAACCTTCTTGAAAGTGAGGAACCAAGCTATTTTTTCCTAAACTTTCACCACACCTAACTTCCTAAGCACCAAGATACAAGTTTAATCGGTCTAGATTTGTGATTTCAACTCAAACAAGGCAAGATTCAAGGTTGTAGTTGGAGGTTTTCTCTCTTGTTTTTTCTCTCCTAGAGCTCGGCCAAGATGAAGAAATAATGGAGCAAAATTGGCCAAGAAGAAAGATAAGAAGGAAGAAATGGTCTTGATCAACCAACCCTTAGATTGCCAACACTTGGCACAACAAGATTCCTTCTTATTTTTGTTTCTTTTCTCCCTTTCTTTGGTCAATATTTACGGCTGGTTTAGCGGATAATCTAGGGGTGATTAGCTGAAATAAAAGCAAGGAGATTAGGGTAAGAAAGTGGTAGTCAAGTGGTGTACTCAACCGGTAACAAACGGTACACGTCGGTTCAAGTCTATTTTCCTTAACTCTCTTGTACTTGCGTTTTAACTTATGATTCACTAACTTATTATTAGCACTTCTAATCACACACTTACTCTTACTTAATACTCGCTTTTATCCACCAAATTTAGTACACATACCTCACCAATTGATCACATTATCAAAATGTGCAAAATCCCTAATTTGCTCTAACCATAAGAGTAAAAATAAAACTCTCGATTCTATTATATATTACAACTAATGAGGGAGTAAATTAGTAGTAAAGAAATTATAAAATAATTTATTCAAAATAAGAGAAAATTATAAGAAAATATAAGCAAATTTTCAAGTCGTCACAGATATTATCCCATAACTAAATCAATAATCCAAAATTGACAGTCCATTGTACCTAATATACAATAAAAAGCTACAATATAATGTTCTCAAAATTTAAAATTTTAAGTTTTGAGCCATCTTTAATCAATAACCCAAAATTGATAGTCCATTGTACATAATATACAATAAAAAGTTGTAATATAATGTCTTCAAAATTTAAAACTTTAACTTCTAAGACATCTTTCAATTAGTTCAGTCATAACATAGTAGAATAGAAAAATAAAATCAGAAAACAAAATTCATAAATAAGACAAAAAAAATCCACACATCCTACGTAGTACATATAGCATTTCTAACTTTCATACTTCAAGACACTATTGAATTAGCCTACTCAATTGTCGCGCCCCGCTTTTCGAATCGATCGAATGCACGTGTGTGAAGTGTGGTGTGTGAACGTGTGCAAAGTAAAAGTAAAGGCCATGGGACTTTGGAAAGCGACGATTTGGCCAAAAAAATAGTTTTAAAAAAGGGTTTTGAAATGAAAAGTTTGGAGTCGCCACTTGGTAATGGTTTAAGGTGTACCAAGTCACCCAAAAATGAGTTTTAAAGTCAAGTAGTAATAAACCCTTTTTAAAACGACTCCTAGTCTACGTAAGCCAAAGAAAAAGGTTCGGGGGTCACGTTTGACAAAGGGGAAGGCAAGGATAGAATCCAAGGCACCCCTTTGACCTAGCCAAGGCTAGTTGCGCGACTTAACCAATTTTTCCTAATTTTTCTACCCAAGGTATGTATCGCGTATTGGATATGTCTATATGAATGCAAAACAGAAGAAAAAAATGCAATCCTAGATTCTAAAATGTCTCTCGTGAGGCCTTTGGTCCCAAACCACATGAATTGTGGCGGCCAACAAAGGGAAACCTCATAGAGGTCGATTAATGCAAATGAGACTCAAATGTGCAAGTGTGGAAGTGTATGAAAGAAATTAAAAATCCAAGTGTTTGCGTGCAAGTGTATGAAAAGGTGCACGTGTGCAATTGTATGAAAATTCCAAGTGTTTGTGTGCAAGTGTATGAAATATAATGATAAGTGCATATAGGTGTAATTAAAGGCAATTTGGTGAAGTAGAAATCAAAATGAACAATAAGGAAAGGAAAATGTGAATTGAAAAGAATGAGTGAGTGATAAATGAGAATGAATGAACCTAAGGGAATGCATCAGGTCGGGTATGGGAATGACTCCTAACTTTTCGACTTCGATTTTCCCTTTGATTAGAAGGCGAAACTAGCGTGCTAAGGCTATCGAGTAGCCACACTCGCTCGTTTCCCTTATCAGAAGGGGACTCTCAAGCAAATGGACCCTACAACTATCATGATATGCAAAAATCCTAAAATGAAGGGAAAGGGGGTTCGAGGAACATGCCAAGTGATAAAACTAAGAAAAATGCATGATATGTGGTGAACAAGCAAATGATATGCTAATGAGGGGAAATCCCTAAGGGTCTAGCGTTGGACTAGCCCATTCTACGAATTCCGACTAGCATTGGACTAGCGGAAGCGTACATTCATCCATCACATTCATTTATAAATATAGAAAGCAAGTAGACATGCAAAATCACTTATAACACGTAGCACATAACACTTAGCATGCTCGACTAGATGCAATAGCTTAATAAAGCAAATTAAACACATAGCAAACCAAATAATACCCCAAAAGCAAATGAAACTATTACATGGGCTAACTAAAACAAATGGGGGAAGGGAAAATGGACCAAATTACTTACTACGCCCTATCTATTACAAGCCAAGAGGCGTACACATACCCCATTAATAAAAATCAAAAGTAAATGAAATAAATGAAAAGAAATAAATGAAAAGAAATAAGGAGAGGCTAGGAAAGCAAGTAGACATGCAACTTCCAATTAGCACATTAGTCCACATAGGAGAGAAACAAAAGGGGTAAAAGAGATTATACCTCCCCGTTGGTGATACTAAGGAAGTAAACAAACTCAACTTGGCTAGATTCACCCAAGAAAAGACTAACTTAGGCTAAAATCACCAAAAACAAAAGATTAATGCACCAATTTAGTGATAAGATATAAACTAAATAATCTGAGCCCACCAAAACATCAAACTTTCTTCAATTGCAACTTAAAAATGGCCAAATAATGCATAATTCTCAAGCAAAAACGAATCATTGATCCAATTTCTAAAATAGCAAAACATCGAGGACCCAAATGCAACTATTACCAAACATCCAAATCCAATTGAAACATTTAAGCATTTCAAAGGTCCCAAAAATAATAAAAGCCAAATAATGGTTCAAATTGCAAATACCTTAGGACTCAATTGCAAGAAAACAATACATATTTGGGTCTTTGTAGAATAAAAGGGAATTTGATGGGTCAAAGTGCTATTATAAGAACTCTTTTCATGCAAAAACATGCAACCTACGAAGGAAACTTGTTTCTTTGGTATATAAAAATCCTCCAAACACACACTAAACCCCTCGGAATACAGATTTTCCATCAACAAGGGTGTCAAAAAAAAAGAAGAATCTTAACACCTCCTTAGGACCTTTTGAGAAGAAAATAGATGTAATAACATCAATGAAAGTAGACTGCAATAGATCCCTATTAAAATCAAGTTTGACCAATTCGCTACTGAGAGTCAAGTATCTTTCTCCACTACATTCAAAGGAAGCAGGTAATAACAGCAAAAACAAGAGACAAAGTGCAGCAAACATCTTTTCGGCAATTTCTGGTTCCAAATGCAGATTTCAGAAGTTCTTTGATCACAACTTCCCATCTAATCTCCAAAGAAACTTGAACTAAGCAACGAAGCACATATCTTTCACATCCCAACCAACACCACTTATAAGGAAATCATGCAAGTTCTATGCAGGTTCATGCAAGCTACGTGAGCAAACATTCTGCAACCAAAACAAATATTTCTGCAGCCAAGAAACCATCGCAACTTGCATTCTCATGAACAGATATCAACCTCAACACTCATTTTGATCAAAAATCTTTCAACCAAACATTCAAAGTTAATCTAAACATCATAACACACACATTCAGAATTCAAACAAACTCAAATATAGAAGAAAACTAATGCAAAGACAGAAGGCAGCTTATGCATTCAGCATATTTTTCCAACCGCATCTTTTCTTTCCATTTCAATTGTGCAAACCAGGTTTATAATTCAAATACAAAGCTTTGATTAGATATTTCTCAAAACAACATCTTAACTCTAACTAATTAACAAGCTGCTTAACTTAACTCCAAATCAACAAGAACAACGAAGGAGCTAATCATCCAAGGTAGAAAGAAAACTAAACAGCAAAAGAATGAAATAGAAAAAAAAACGCAGCAAACTTTCTGCAACTCGGCACTTTACAAAATCCAGCTTTCAAACACAATCAAATCCAAACACAAGGCTTTAAACTAGGCAGCAAGCCATCATCCAAACAAATAGAAAGAAAAACTGAGCAAAATCCAGTGCAAACACAAATAAAATACGTTCAGCAAGTTGAAAAATCTGGAACATATAAAACTGATTTGGCAAGTTGAAATGCATTTTCCAGCAAGTGCTTTGAGCACGAATCCGAATTTACCTCGGTTGAATCATTATGTTAAGTACTCAAAACTAACATGCAAGGCTACTTAATGAAATTACTATCATTTCTAGTTCAGATCAAATTCGAATAGCTACTATAAACATCCACAAATCCAGAAATTCTGTTCACCATTCTTGGATGAACTTGCATGTAGCCGCTCACTATTTCATCATTTTTTTTTGTTTAGCCGAACCAATAAACTTCCTGCAAAGCTTAATCATCTAATTTTAATTAGTCAAAAACCCAACCAAGTGAAAATCAACCACTTTTCCAGCAAATTTCATGCTAAAATACCCATGCAATTTCCAAAACAACTTCAACGGCTAAACTGGAAAAATTGTTTCAGCAATCCATCAAATTCCATTAAAATTTCCAGCCATGTAACCGAAATCCAGACCACGTAGCTTACATGCAACATCAAATAAAAAGGTTATCTATCAAATTGGATCCTCAATTAAGCTCAGATTATCACATGGAGTCAGAATTAAAATTACATGTCCCAAATTAGTTCATCGGCAGAGACATTTAGCCAAAACAGAATTTCTGCATGCTTCATAACATCATCCGAATGCACAAATTAACATGCATAGTCTTAATCATCACAATTTCATTCGGCTAAGTACACTTAGGTGCTCAGATTGTCCTAGAAAAACAGAAATACAGCTGCATTCTCTCATCAGTTTCTCGGCAGCAACACTTAGCCAAAACAGAAATTTCCTAATGGCTTGATTTCTATCCACCGACTGTACAAGCCTCACATGCAACTCGCATATAGTTTCCTCCACTAGTAATCAACCTAAAAAAGTCCAGAAATTACCTCACAGCAAGCTAAGCTCTTGCACAGAAAGTCTGAAAATTTTCTCCCTCTCGGCTCTCTTCTTCCGCGGGGTTTGCTGGCTCTGATTTGATGAGTTGCAGCTGGAAATGGTGAAATGCAGCTTGGTTGAGGTTGCAGCTGGTGGTTGTTGGTCTGAGGTTGACGGAGAAGGTGATGGTTCCCTGGTCTCTTCCCTCAGCTTACGGCAGAACAGAAACAGCAAAAGAAATTGCAGTTCGGCCTCTCCCTCTCTCTCTCGGTCGATACTCCAAGGAAGCTACTCACTCACGGCTCACGGATGGAATAGATACAACATAGCAGGTCTCACCCTTTTTCCCTCAGCTCACGAACAGAAAAGAACGAAGCAAAGAGTTCGGCTCTCACTCTTTCTCACTCTCGGATTGTGGCAGACAAGGGAAACCGAAGTGCTGTCTTAACTGCTGTAGTGAGTTGGGAGTGATATAGTAGTGTGCATTAGTGGATGTGTGTCGACTTAGAGCTGGAAAGTGCTGGAATGTGAAGTGTAATTGGAACCGGCAGAAATAGGATTGATTTTTTTATTTTTTCCTTGATTTTTTCTTTTCTCTTTTTTTTTTTCTTTTTGAAATTAATTGAATAAAACTGATAATAAAAATAGATAACAAACAACAAAAACAACAAAAAAAAGTAATTTAATTAACATTGGGTAGAAACTAAATAAACTAGAATCAACAAAACACAATTTTCCATTTTTTATCAATTTTCATCATTTTCTTTTTTCTTTTTCTCAACTTAATAATTTAACAAAAATAATAGTAAAACTAAATAAAAACAACAATTTTAATTACAAACACATCAAAATAAACAAACTAAAAATAACAAAATTACCATTTTCGATCTTTTCTTTCATTTTTCATCATTTTTCATCATTTTCCTTTTTTTTCTTTTTTTTCACAAATTTTACGTTAAAACTTAAAACTAAAACTAAAACTAAAACTAAAACGTGACCAAAATTAATATGACAAATAATTAGCAAATAAAAGACAAATAAAAAGGTAACAACTAAAATGCAGACAATCTAAAACAAAATCATGAATTAGATGCAACATACAAATTATTTAAAAATTTGGTGTCTACAGTTTGCCCCTCTTTGTTTGAGTTTTGGAAAAACTTGAGACAAAGAAGTAGACACCAAATACTTACCTGTGGTATTCGGCTGCAAAATAATTCGAACGGACAGGAATTTTTTTAAAAAAAAACGGGACTGACCCGAACGAGGAATTTAAAACGGGACTGGCCCGAACAGGAATTTAAAACGGGACTGGCCCGAACAGGAATTTAAAAACGGGACTGATCCAAACATAGGAATTTAAACGAACTGCCGAACAGGAATTTAAAACGGACTGGCCCGGAACAGAATTGAAAACAGGACTGATCCAAACGAAGGAATTTAAGACGGGACCTGGCCCGACCGGAATTTAAAAGGACTGGCCCGAACAAGAAATTTAAACGGGACTGGCCCGACAGGAGTAAAACGGGACTGCCCGACAAGGAAATTTTAAAACGACATGGCCCGAACCAGAATTAAAACGGGACGGCCCGAACAGAAATTAAACGGAACTGGCCCGAACAGAATTTTAAAAACGGACTGGCCGAACAAGGGAATTAAAACGGGACTGGCCCGAACAGGTGATTAAACGGGACCTGGCCCCGAATCAGGAATATTAAAACGGACTGGGCCCGAACAGATTTAAAAAACGGGACTGGCCCGAAACAGGAGTTAAAAACGGGACTGGCCCGAACAAGGAGTTAAAACGGTGACGGGCCCAACAGGTAATTTAAAACGGGACTGGCCCGGACAGAATTTAAAACGGGACTGGCCCGGACAGAATTTAAAACGGGACTGGCCCGGACAGAATTTAAAACGGGACTGGCCCGAACAGGATTTAAAACGGGACTGGCCCGGACAGAATTTAAAACGGGACTTCACTGGGGAAGTTTGAAACGATGAATTGCATTTTTACCTGAGAGTAGTTCAAATTTTGTACCTAAAGAGAGATTGGATCTCTGTAGTTGAAGCGATGGCTGACGTTGGTCCTTATAATCCAACTTTGCAAATAACATTGCTTTAGGTTTGAAAAAGAGAATGATCGCTTTCATTTGTGAACGCAGTGTTCCTGCAAGAAAAGAATAAATGATAATGGATTTGCCACCATTATTTGATCCGGTTTGCCTTGAGAGTCGTGTAAACATGAGTCTTGTGATGCTTTTATTTCGGCTCGGCGGCATCTGCCTTAAACCTTTCAATTTTTGGGACTGATAAAATGCAGATTTACCATGTCACCCAATCCAGGTGGTATCTTTATTGTATGTTACTCCCTGTAACTGATGATTGAATCCCCTATCTTTGCACAAACCTCAGGGTTTATCATTCATTTGAATTCGATGGTGCAAGAATGATGCATGAAAATTAGTCATATAAAATCAATGTATATGCAAGATGATTTCCTATGTTAGGCAAAGATGAGCATGCAAAAGAATGTAGACAATCATAAGCATTCATACACAAATAATTTGAGAATAACCAAGAGGTTTATAAAGATACATTTTGCAAAAGAATATTTGTAAAGAACAAATACAAATTTAACCAACGAATATCATATTCAAAACTTTGGATATTTTCTCTTCGGAATCCGATATTGGCAGAAGTATCACAAATATGAGGAAAACCCCAAATGAACCAGGTCACCGGCTGTTCCTTCTTGAGCTTGTCTGTTGAGAAAACCTACCTTGGCGCCCTTTCGGGTTTTCACCAAGGTTGCCCCCACCCCTTTTGTTGTTTTTCTTTTCTCTTTTCCTTTTTCTTTTCTTTCTTTTTTCTTTTCCTTTTTCCTTTTTTTTCTTTTCTTTTTCTTTTTCTTTTTCTTTCGAGGTGCCCCTTCGGGTTTTCACCTAAAGAAGAATGAAATATCTCGACCATGATCGACTCAGAAACATGAATTAAAGATTTCTGGCATCAGTAAAATGTACTTCCCTTGTAAAATTAGGCGAAGACATTACGGACATCACCTGCCAGTTGATTAACAAATTTTCTTATAGAAATGCAGCAAGTGACGAAAACCAGGACTTTGGGCTTTTGTAATGAGGTCAGGTGGGGTGTTTTTCAAGAAAGGTTGAGGCTTGAAAGCAGATTTGATACGAGGGGTGAAATAACTTGAGATTGCACCCTTTTGAGAACAACTCCGAAACTGAGGAAAATTTGCCCCAGTTTGATCAGATTTTCTCTCTTTGCATTTTTCATTGTATTTTCCTCACTTTTTGCATTTTTCTTTGAAAACTAAATTTGCCCCAGTGTAGGTTTTTTTTTTTTCGAAACAAATTTGCCCCAGTGTGGGGTTTGCAATTCTCAAGGGTTATCAAACGAGATTTGTCAATTCTGATGGCTCAAAGGGGACAAGTAGAGATAAAATGTTTTTTAGTGTAAAAGAAGATGGCCTGACTTGCATTTCGCCATTTGCATGAATTTCTAAAGAAAATTTGCATGATCAAATGAAAAACTTTTTGCACATATCTGAGTTGATGGGTTGAGGGAAAACCCGTCCATCCATTTCCGCCAAAATAAGAGCTCCGCCAGGTAATACCTTTTGGATAATGAACGGCCCTTGCCAATTTGGAGCGAACTTGCCTTTAGCTTCATCTTGCATTGACAAAATTCGCTTCAGTACCTTATCACCTTCTTCAAATGCCCGCCGATGGACTTTTTTGTTGTAAGCTCGGGCCACACGTTTTTGATAGCATTGCCCATGACAGATAGCATTGAATCGCTTCTCATCTATCAAAGTCAATTGCTCATGGCGCTGCTTGATCCAATCGGCCTCCTCCAATTTAGCTTCCATAAGGATCCGTAGCGACGGAATTTCAACCTCAGCTGGTAATACAGCTTCCATCCCATACATAAGTGAATATGGCGTTGCCCCAGTCGATGTCCGAATAGAAGTCCGGTACGCCATCAATGCATAAGGCAACTTTTCATGCCAATCGCGATGCTTTTCTGTCATTTTGCGGATAATTTTCTTCAGATTCTTATTTGCGGCTTCTACAGCTCCATTCATCTGAGGCCTATAAATGGCAGAATTGCGGTGTTTGATTTTGAACTGCTCACATAGTCCGTCTACCATGTCATTGTTCAGATTCTTGGCATTGTCCGTGATAAGCGTTTCGGGTACTCCAAAGCGACAGATGATGTGATCTCTCAGGAAATTGGCCACTACCTTCTTCGTGACATGTTTGAATGACTCTGCTTCAACCCATTTGGTAAAGTACTCAATTGCCACCAATATAAATCGATGTCCATTTGAAGCGGGAGGATCGATTGTACCAATCACGTCCATACCCCACATTGAACAGGGCCATGGGGCGGTCATGCTATGCAACTCAGTGGGCGGAGCGCGTATAATGTCACCGTGCATTTGGCATTTTATACATCTCCGGACAAAGTCTATACAATCATGCTCCATAGTAAGCCAGAAGTATCCGGTTCTCATGATTTTCTTTGCTAGCAAATGGCCATTCATGTGAGGTCCACAAACGCCACTATGCACTTCTTTCATCATATATTGAGCCTCATCCTCATCAATGCACCTTAAAAGGTTCAAATCCGAGGTTCTTTTGTATAACACTTCTCCATTTAAGAAGAATTTGGAAGCCATTCTACGCAGAAAATTCTTGTCTTTTGTACCAGCATGCAGAGGGTAAGACCCAGTTTTAAGAAACTCCTTAAGATCACTATACCAAGGAACATTGTCAAAAGACTCATTTGCAACCCAGCAGTGGGCAGGCTTGTCTTGAAGTTGAACTTGGATTGGTTCGATCTTTAATTCATCTGGATACTGGATCATGGAAGCTAAAGTGGCCAAAGCATCAGCAAATGCGTTTCGGGCTCGAGGGAGATGTCTGAATTCCAAATTTTGAAATTGCTTGGCCAGAGTGAGCAGACTACAATGGTAGGGTAGAATTTTTGAATCTTTGGTTATCCATTGCTTCAAAGTTTGGTTCACGAGCAAATCTGAATCACTAAAAGCTATCAACTCCTTGATTTCCATTTCCAAAGCCATTTTGAGACCAAAAATGCAGGCTTCATATTCAGCCATATTATTCGTGCAAGCGAATTGCAGTTTGGCAGCGGCAGGGTAGTGCTTCCCTTCGGGTGACACCAAAACAGCTCCAATTCCAACTCCGAGGGAATTCGAAGCTCCATCGAAGAAAAGCCTCCATTCAGGACTTTGTTCACTTATATCATCTGCAGCGCTTACAAATAGGACCCTCTCGTCAGGGAAATAAGTACGGAGTGGTTGATAATCATCATCCCTTGGATTTTCCGCCAAATGATCAGCTATAACTTGCCCCTTGACCGCCTTTTGTGAAGTGAAAACAATGTCGAACTCTGATAGAATTATTTGCCATTTCGCCAAACGCCCGGTCAGCATCGGCTTCTCCAAAAGATACTTCAAAGGATCAGACCGGGAAATAAGATACGTGGTATGACTCAACAGATAGTGTCTCAACTTCTGGGCTGCCCAGGCCAATGCACAGCAGCTTTTCTCAATGAATGAATAATTAGCCTCGTACTGCGTGAACTTTTTGCTTAGATAGTAAATGGCTTGTTCTTTCCTTCCGGATTCATCGTGCTGCCCTAGAACACACCCTACTGCTCCATCGAGTACAGATAAATACATAATCAAAGGTCGGCCCGGTTTGGGCGGCACTAAGACTGGTGGATGCAACAAATAATCTTTAATCTTGTCGAAAGCCTGTTGACACTCCTCATTCCAATACAACGGCACATTCTTTCTCAATAATTTGAACAACGGCTCGCATGTGGCAGTTAGTTGGCCGATGAACCTCCCAATAAAATTGAT